>NC_041385.1:707375913-707438127 GCF_002162155.2 Triticum dicoccoides | reverse complement strand
ACTCTCTCTCGACCATCTATCTCATTCGTGCGGAACCTCTTCATTCTTCCATAAATCATTTCAACCAGTGAATTCTCGTCTCGGTTGACATTCTTCATCTCTTTTCTGGTGGTTTCAATTCTAATTTTTGGTAGTGATTTCATTCTTTTCCTTGGATCACGTGTTCTTCTTGCTCGTTTGCCTCTCGCCATTCAATAATTCCGGAGTTCGTAAGACATCTCAGGAGATTCGTCTGTGTTGCAATTAATTTGAGGTTGTCACCTCATTCAAATATTGCAATTGTTCTGGTGCTTCATCTATCTGGTCAACAACCCTTTCCAACAGAGTTTTCTTTTAGTGGGCCCTAACCCACAGGTCTTTTCCCAGGATCTTACCTAACTCTTCTAATTTCCCGGAGTTATTCTTAAACTCTTTTCAAGTGTGACATAAGAATGGATTCTATCAATCACATGCCTTTCAAGATCGATTTCAAATCATTTCATTGTTGGCTCTACCTCTTCGCTTGTCATTTTCCCGGAGCATCTCAGTAATTTTTGGTGGTGTTTCTCGTCGTCATTTGAAGATCGAAGAAGAGTATCTCTAAATTTTGCCCGTTCTCTCGAAGATTCGTGGTTCCAGTTTTATATCATCCTCTTGATTTATTTCAGTTTGCCAGATATTCTTTCTTACCCATCCGGAGTATGTCAGAAGTTGATTTTCCATTTCTTTCACCGGAGGCCATCGTTCCAGAAGAATTCTTCGACCCCACATTTCAGCTACCGTTATCCAACTATCCCGGCGCTTCGTTCAAATGTTCGTTAATCACCTCGAGTTCTTCCCGTTCTTTTGCATCTAACTTTCCTATAGCATATTTGTTCTTCTAATTCTTCTCGGGGATTCATTCTTTTTCGTCAGTCATTTTTGAATTCTTATGGTGGTTCGTTCAAGATTCTTTTTCTTTGATTATCATTTCAATCCATTCATTCTTTCAATCCTACCGGTGGTCCATGCAGACTTTCTCAAGTTTTGTGCCACATTCCTCTTAGTCCTTTTTCAACAAGAATAAGTTGCATGCCAAATCCAGTTTTCATCAATTAAGTTTGATGAAGGATAAGCATACAATAAATCTTATTCTTGTTTCCTCCAAGTGTATAATCCCTTCCTTCCGAATTTGTTTGTGAGGAATAAATTCTAGTTTCAAGTGTTTTCATCTTTTCTTTTCCGGAGTTCAAATTTCCTCGGCCATTTCGTCGGAACCTCCATCTAAATCATCACAAGGCTCATCTTATTCTTTCATCCTTCAATCTTATCTCATCATCCTTTTGGTACCGGAGTTCTTCATGGTGGTTCTTCATGATTTAATTCTTTCTTCAAGAGTTCATCAAGATTCTTGTCGGTGGAGTTCAAGTATCTTTTCTTCTCGCATCTCGAAGTGCAATTAATTCTCCATTTTTCTTTTGAAGTGGATTTTTGCATTTCTTCGTTCTTCTCAGATATTCAAGCATTTGGTTGTGGCATAATTCCACCTCAAGTTTTGAGATGTTTTTGTTAAGTCGACATCAAGCTTATTATTTCGTTGTTGATTTTCTCAACAACTCCATTCAATCCTTCCTTCTAAGTTCTTGTCATTTCTATTTCAATTCTTCCGGAGGCATTGCATTGGTCATCTCCTCAAGTGTCATCCCATCTTGTGAAGTTCATGTTCTATTCTTTCCATGTTCAGACAGATTTCTGCCTAAATCGTTTCAGTCTTAGTCATTTCTTATCTCGTTCTAACCGGAGTGGTTTCATAGTCTATCTGATTCCGGGAGCTTTCGATTCTTGTCATTCTCGTTGTTTCTCTCTTCTTCTCGAGTGCTCTCGATTCCTTGCTTTTTCTTTGAGTTCTTGTTTCACCTATTCCTTTTTCTCTTCCGTCTCGGTCCTAAGATCTCGGGACGAAATCTCTTGTTAGTGGAGGAGTGTTGTAACGCCCCAGATTCGATGCGCCAGGTGTCTGTCAGTGATTCGCCGTTGTTGCCATGTCATTTTTTTGCGTGTTGCATTTTGCCATGTCATCATCTGCATTTCATCTGCATGTTTTTCAAAACTTGCATCCGTTCGGGTTCTCCTGGTTCTCTCCGTTGTCCGTTCGGAGTCCAGACCTCTCGCGCGTGCCCCGTCGCCCCTCTCAGACCTTGTTTCATGTGCGGGTGTTAAACCTCTTCGGAATGGCTCGAGATTTGCCAAGCGGCCTTGGTATAGCACCCGTAGACCGCCTGTCAAGTTTCGTGCCATTTGGAGGTCGTTTGATACTCCAACGGTTAACCGGGGAACCGTAAAAGGCCCTCTTTGTATTGCAGCCCAACACCCTTCCAAAGTGGCCCAAAACCCATCTAACTCCCCTCCATGCTCTCGGTCGTTTGATCACGATCGTGTGGGCGAAAACCGTGCCTCATTTGGACTCTCCTAACTCCTAGAATCTATAAATAGGTTTCTCCCCCCGAATTTTCGCGCAGATGAACCCTAGCCTCTTCCCCTGCGCGCCGCCGGACATGTCCGCCCGGCAGCCGGACACGTCCACCGCCCCCGCAGCCACGTCGCCCGACCAACCGGAGGACGCCACCTCAGCAGCGCCGCCTCCCTCCTCCTCTAGCGCGCTGCCACGCGTCCCCCCTACCTCCCATCGCCGCCGCGGCCCGCCGGGCCCAGGCGCGGCCCGCCCAGGCCCGCGCACGCCGCCCCGCGCCCCGCGCGCCCCCGCCGCCTCGCGCCTCCAACCGGCGACCTCGCCCCATCGCCGAAATCTGCTCGCCGCTGCCAGGCCCCGCCTCCTTGCCGCCGTGGCGCTCCGCCCCCGTCAGCCGTCGCAGCCCCTCCGCGCGCCCGGCGGCCCCGGATCCCAGCCGCCGTGCGCCCCGCGCCGCCGCCGCCTGGCTGCGCCTCCCGGACCGCGCCTGCCCCTCCGCCGGCCCAGCCGGACCTCTGCTTCGCCGGCCGCGAGCTCCGGCGAGCTCGCCCGTCGCCCCCGCGCCTCCTCTCCATCGCCCCCGGCCAGATCCGGCCACGGGAGGGCCGGATCCAGCCGTCCCGCGCTCTCCCCGCCTTCCTCCTCGCCGGATCAAGACTTCCCCGCCCTGAGTTCGTCTTCTCCGGCGAGATCCAGGCCAACTCCGGTGAACCTCGATATCCGTGCAGACAAGGTTGACCCCGGAAACGCCTAAGTCCCCGAAATATTTTGCATAATCATGACATGTTCATCGCATCATATCTCTGCATCCGTAGCTCCGTTTCGTGCGTGTAATATGTCAAATTGTTCGTATCAACGAGTACATCATTTCCTTCCATTGCGTCATGTTCATTTGAGTCCATCTTGATGCCTGAATCATCGTTGCAAGAGTGCTATATGATATTGTGTGCTGTCTGTTAACAGAACATGCTCATTTGTCATTTTTGCCATGATTGATGTGTGCATCCTATGAGGTTGATGTCTACATGTGTTTTGATCTATGCCATGTATTATTTACAGTGGCGTATGCCATGTATTTTTCTGATCAATGTAGTGACTAGCAGAAGCATGCAAACTAGGCTTCGTGATGTTGCTGATTTTATTCCCTGTTCTGCTGTTATTTTTATGCCATGTAAACATGATGCTACAGAGGGATCCAAACATATTTTGAGATACTTCAGTAAGGATGTTTTGAACATATGGTTGTTTTCTAGCCATTCATGCCCCTGTTTGCAATTAGGGAGTAGTCTAGCATGTCTTTTTGTTGCTCTACTTTTGCTACAAAATGTTTCCTGGCAGATTGTTTACATGTTATTCAATTTTGCCAAGGTTGTTGTAGTTGATCCTTGCATGCTATGAACTTGTTCTTGCCTTGGGTAGTTTCATAAACATGTCTTCTTGATGATGCTATGCTTATCTTGTCATGCAATGACTTGTGGTGAGTGAACCGAGCTTGTTAAGTAGTGTACTTGCTGTTGCTGTTTTGCTAGGCTGAATCTGTTATTTGGTGATGCTATGTAAACCTGCTGCTACAAGTCATTGTATGCATAATCTGGAGATGTTCACTAAGGATGATTTGTTATACATGTCATGCTCTATCCATCCATGCCCCTGGTTGCATATATAGCCTGTTGTATCTTGTTGTAATCTTGCTCCAAAGTTGCTAAATAATGTTGCTGTCAGCCTGTTAATATTAAGTTCAGTGTTGCCATGTGTTTTGCTAGTGATACATGCACCCTATGACCTTGCTCTTGACATGCTTAGCTTCATAAACATGTATTCTTTCTGTTGGTTGCCTTTCCATGCCATATATTGCTCTTTGGTGAGTGGTTCAAGCTCACCAGCATGCCTACTTATCGTTGTTCCTTCCATGTATGAATCTGACATATAACTTGCCATGTTTACGTGGGTGTCATCATATCTTCTGATCCTTTTTGGCTCATGGTCAGTAAAGGACTTTTGTTCTATGGGTTTAGTAGATTCATACCATGTCCTTTTTTGCCATGATAAGTTCCTGTAACATGTTGTTTGATAGCTCGAAACATTGCAACCTGATGTTATTTCTGCAAAGTCTGAAACTGTTATTATTTGCAATCTTGTCATGTGTGTTTGAGCATGTTCTAGTGATTTATGGAGATAGATCAGTGTTCATGTTTTCTTATCCTTTACCTGTACATCATTCCCATGCCTTTTGTTTTCTTGTTCAAGTCCTGTAGCATGTTGTCTTGATGCTTGCAATATGCCTAGTTGCTGTTTTGGACAGATTGTTGCTATAACTTGTATAGTGTGTGTGTTGAACCGTTGCTCCGTTTTGAATGTGCTCTATACGAAAATTGCTTAGAATTTCATGGAGCTTCATATTATCATGTTGAATCCTTGTTTTGAGGTGTTTTCTTGATGTTTGGGTGCATCTCGCATCAATGCCATGTTTAACTTGTTCTGCTCATATCTTCTAGGCCGTGGCTCCAAATCTAATGAACTTCATATGTAACTTGACTAGAATCTCGTGTAGATCATCTTGGTGCATCTTAACTTGCTGTTTGACAACTTCAACTTAAGGTTTATTCAGATCTGGACCAATTTCGAAAATTGCATATGAGGACTTACCGGATTTGTTATATGTTGTTCCCGGCCTCATTTAAACTTGCTTTGATGTGTTGTTCTTGTTTGCATCATCTCTTGCCATGAGTAGCTTCATATAGTCTTGTCTTGCATCATACTTGGTTGTGCATCATGCCTTGTTCATGTGTGGTGTGTTTACCATGTTGTGTGCTTCTTCTCGATAGTTCCCGTTTCGTTGCGATTGTGAGGATTCGTTCGTCTGCGCTTGGATTCATCTTCGTGGCTTCATCTTCTTCATGGACTCGTTCTTCTTCCTAGCGCGATTTCAGGCAAGATGACCGCTACCCTGGATCTCACTACTATCATTGCTATGCTAGTTGTTTCGTTCTATCGCTATGCTGCGCTACCTATCACCTATTCTTCAAGCCTCCCCAAATTGCCATGAACCTCTAACCTTTGACACCCTTCCTAGCAAACCGTTGCTTGGCTGTGTTACCGCTTTGCTCAGCCCTTTATAGCGTTGCTAGTTGCAGGTGAAGTTGAAGATTGCTCCATGGTGGACAGGATTATGTTGGGATATCACAGTATCTCTTATATTATTAATGTATCTATATACTTGGTAAAGGGTGGAAGACTCGGCCTTATGCCTGGTGTTTTGTTCCACTCTTGCCGCCCTAGTTTCCGTCATACCGGTGTTATGTTCCTGGATTTTGCGTTCCTTACGCGGTTGGGTGATTTATGGGACCCCCTTGATAGTTTGCTTTGAATAAAACTCCTCCAGCAAGGCCCAACATTGGTTTTACCATTTGCCTCACCACCACCTACTTTTCCCTTGGGAGTCGCCCTCTCGAGGGTCATCTTTATTTTAGCCCCCCCCCCCGGGCCAATGCTTGTCTAAGTGTTGGTCCAAACCGAGCGATGTCCGGCACCCCCTGGGCAACCAGGGTCTATGCCAACCCGACGTCTGGCTCATCCGGTGTGCCCTGAGAACGAGATATGTGCAGCTCCTATCGGGATTTGTCGGCACGGCGGGAGTCTTTGCTGGTCTTTTTTTACCATTGTCGAAATGTCTTGTAAACCGGGATTCCGAGTCTGATCGGGTCTTCCTGGGAGAAGGTATATCCTACGTTGATCGCGAGAGCTTATCATGGGCTAAGTTGGGACACCCCTGGAGGGTTTAAACTTTCGAAAGCCGTGCCTGCGGTTATAGGCAGATGGGAATTTGTTAATGTCTGGTTGTAGATAACTTGACACCAGACCCGAATTAAAATGCATCAACCGCGTGTGTAGCCATGATGGTCTCTTTTCGGCGGAGTTCGGGAAGTGAACACGGTGGGTTATGTTTGACGTAAGTAGTTCTTCAGGATCACTTCTTGATCATTGCTAGAATCACGATCATTCCTTTTGCTCTCTTCTCGCTCTTATTTGTGTATGTTAGCCACCATATATGCTTAGTCGCTGCTGCAACCTCACCACTTTACCCCTTCCTTCCCCTTTAAGCTTTGCTAGTCTTGATACCCATGGTAATGGGATTGCTGAGTCCTCGTGGCTCACAGATTACTACAACAACAGTTGTAGGTACAGGTTATGTGATGATCATGACGCGAGAGTGATGTTTGCTTGTTTTGGAGTTCTTCTTCTGCTTCTTCTTCGATCAGGGGATAGGTTCCAGGTCGGCAGCCTGGGCTAGCAGGGTGGATGTCGTTTGAGCTTCTGTTTGTGTTTCATCCGTAGTCGGATGTTGCTCTTGTAAGATGATGTTGTATTCGTGTGGCATTGTATGCCTTATGTATGTATCCCCATCTATTTATGTGATGTTGATGTAATGATATCCACCTTGCAAAAGTGTTTCAATATGCGGGTCTATCCTTGGTGGGACCTTCGAGTTCCTTTTGGATAGGGTCGCATATTGGGCGTGACATCCATGGTATATGATTTATCATAAATATCAAACAGGACACTTTGAGAATTGCGCGAGGATGTAAATTTAAACCTTCTCACAAATGAATCAGTCAAATATTAGTATTGCTGGCACTTATCTTGCAGGAATTCCTCAAGGTCAGCATTACGCACATATGCATCGAATTCATCCTTGATACCCGCTGCAACCATAAACTGTTCTGACGACCATTCACAAGGCCGCACATCAGCTTCCCTTGGTGGTTTGTCATCAAGCTCACATATCGCGAGCCGAGGTCCTTTCTTCCTTGAAGAACCACCTTGGTACATTTTCCTGAGCATATTTCCTTTTCTGCAATATTTCTGAAATTTTTAGTAACTCCAAAATAAAAGTGAATAAAACTAAATAAGATTGGTAGCAACTACTCCTACAAGTGCCTAGAGTCTATATCATGCATTAGAATTACTTGGGACCTCATAAATTTGACATGCAAGCTCAAGAACAGGGTCACCTATGCAGCAAAAATATGCAATGAATAAAGCACTAGAACAAAAACTAATTGGATGAATGGAGGAGTCACATACCAAGCACCAATCTCCCAAAGCAGTTTTGTGAATGGAGCTTTGAGCAAGGAGATCGAAAATCGCAGCAAAAACGAGCTAGAACTCGTGCTTGAGCTGAATGAGGATTTTTTTGGGAAGAAGATGGAGTGTGTGGGTGCAGGAATAAGTGGAGGGGGGCCACCATGGGCCCACGAGACAGGGGGGCGCGCCCAAGGGGTGTGGGCACGCCCTCCACCCTCGTGGCCAGGTGCTTGCCCCTCCTGCAGTGTTTTCAGTGCCTAAAATCCTCAAATAATCCATAAAAAATAATACTAAATTTGCAGGGCATTTGCAGCACTTTTATTTTCGTGATATTTTTTTATTGCACGGATAATTCAGAAAACAGACAGATAATACTATTTTTGCTTTATTTATTCTAATTAATAGAAACTAAAAAGAGGGTACAGAAGGTTGTGCCTTCTAGTTTCATCCATCTCATGATCATCAAAATGAATCCACTAACAAGGTTGATGAAGTCTTGTTAACAAACTCATTCCGAATAACACGGAACCGGAGAAATTTCGAATAACACTAGGTTACCTCAACGGGGATATGAACATCCCTAATAATAAGAATATCATACTTTTTCTTGGTAGTAGGAAGAGGAAATTCAAAACCTCCAATAATAATAGTTGGAACTTTTCCAATAGAATTGATGCTATGAACTTGAGATTGTTTCCTCGGAAAGTGTACCGTATGCTCATTACCATTAACATGAAAAGTGACATCGCCTTTGTTGAAATCAATAACATCCCCTGCAGTATTCAAAAAGGGTCTACCATGGATAATCGACATACTATCGTCCTCGAGAATATCAAGAATAACAAAGTCCGTTAAGATAGTGACATTTGCATCCACAACAGGCACATCCTCACAAATGCCAACAGGTATAGTAGTTGATTTATTGGCCATTTGCAAAGATATTTCAGTAGGTGTCAACTTATTCAATTCAAGTCTACGATATAAAGAGAGAGGCATAACATTAACACCAGCTCCAAGATCACATAAAGCAGTTTTAACATAGTTTCTTCTAATGGAGCATGGTATGGTTGGTACCCCTGGATCTCCAAGTTTCTTTGGTATTCCACCCTTAAAAGTGTAATTAGCGAGCATGGTGGAAATTTCAGCTTCTGGTATCTTTCTTTTATTTGTAATGATATCCTTCATATACTTAGCATACAAATTTAATTTAAGCATATTAGTTAAGCACATACATAGGAAAATAGGTCTAATCATTTCAGCAAAGCGCTCAAAATCCTCATCATCCTTCGTCTTGGATGGTTTAGGAGGAAAAGGCAATGGTTTCTGAACCCATGGTTCTGTTTCCCTACTGTGCTTCCTAGCAACAAAATCTCTCTTATCATAACGTTGATTCTTTGATTGTGGGTTATCAACATCAACAGCAGGTTCAATCTCTACTTCATTATTATTGCTAGGTTGAGCATTATCATTAACATTATCAGTAGGTTCATGTTCATCACCTGATTGTGTTTCAGCATCAAAATAGAAATATCATTGGTATTCTCAGGTGTGTCTACAACAGGTTCATTGGAAGCATGCAAAGTCCTATTGTTTTTCTTTTTCTTATTTTTGGAAGAACTAGGTGCCTCTAAATTATTTCTCTCAGAATCTTGCTCGATTCTCTTAGGGTGGCCTTCAGGATACAAAGGTTCCTGAGTCATTCTACCAGTTCTAGTAGCCACTCTAACAGCAAAATCATGTTTATTATTTAATTCATCGAGCAAATCACTTTGAGCTTTAAGTACTTGCTCAGCTTGAGTGGTAACCATAGAAGCATATTTGCTAATGAGTTTAAGTTCACCTTTAACTCTAGCCATATAATCGCTCAAGCGTCCTATCTTAAAAGAATTATTCTTTAATTCTCTACCAACATAAGCATTAAAACTTTCTTGTCTAGCCATAAAGTCATCAAATTCATCTAAGCATGGGCTATGAAATTTAGTAGAGGGAATTTCAACTTTATCATATACCTTTACTACCTATGTCGGGTTATGAAGATAATGTGTTTCTTTAATATGTGGTAGATTAAGACCATGTATTTCTTTAATAGGAGGTAAATTCTTAACATCTTCAGCTTTAATACCTTTTTCTTTCAATGATTTCTTTGCCTCTTGCATATATTTAGGACTAAGAAATAGAACACCTCTCTTATTTGCAGTAGGTTTAGGAATAGGCTCAGGAATTGGCTCAGGAAGAGTCCAATTATTTTCATTAGTAAACATATTATTCAATAGTAATTCAGCTTGGTCAACCATTCTTTCCCTGAAAACACAACCAACACAACTATCCAAGTAGTCCTTGGAAGCATCAGTTAGTCCATTATAAAAGATATCAAGTATTTCATTTTTCTTAAGAGGATGATCAAGCAAAGCATTAAGTAATCGGAGAAGCCTCCGCCAAGCTTGTGGGAGACTCTCTTCTTCGATTTGCACAAAATTATATATTTCCCGCAAGGAAGCTTGTTTCTTATGAGCAGGAAAATATTTAGTAGAGAAGTAATAAACCATATCCTAGGGACTACGCACACAACCAGGATCAAGAGAATTAAACCAAGTCTTAGCATCACCCTTTAATGAGAATGGAAATATCTTAAGAATATAATAATAGCGAGACTTCTCATCATTAGTAAATAGGGTGGCTATATCATTTAACTTGGTGAGATGTGCCACAACAGTTTCAGATTAAGTGCCATAGAAAGGATCAAATTCAACTAAAGTAATAATCTCAGGATCAACAGAGAATTCATAATCCTTATCAGTAACAAAGATAGGTGAAGTGGCAAAAGCAGGGTCATGCTTCATTCTAGCATTTAGAGTCTTTTGTTTCAGCTTTGCTAATAATTTCTTAAGATCTGATCTATCATTGCAAGCAAGAAAATCTCTAGCAGTTTCTTCATCCATAACATAACCCTTAGGAACAACAGGTAATTCATAACCAGGGGGAGAACTTTCATCATCACTATCATCAGTAATAACATCTTCATTAATTACATTCTCTCTAACCCTAGCAAGTTGTTCATCAAGAAATTCACCTAATGGCATAGTAGTATCACGCACAAAAGTAGCTCCATCATAAGTATCATGCATAGCAGAAGTTGCATCATCTATAACATGTGACATATTAGAATTCATAGCAGTAGCAGGTTTAGGTGTCACAAGCTAACTCATAACAGAAGGAGAATCTAGTGCAGAGCTAGATGGCAGTTCCTTACCTCCCCTCGTAGTTGAGGGAAAAATATTAGTTCTTGCGTCTTTCAAGTTCTTCATAGTGATCAGAAAATATAAATCCCAAGTGACTCAAAGAATAGAGCTATGCTCCCCGGCAATGGCACCAGAAATTAGTCTTGATAACCCACAAGTGTAGGGGATCGCAACAGCTTCCGAGGGTAGAGTATTCAATCCAAATTTATTTATTCGACACAAGGGGAGCCAAAGAATATTCTTGAGTATTATCAGTTGAGTTGTCAATTAAACCACACATGGATAACTTAGTATCTGCAGCAAAGTATTTAGTAGCAAAGTAGTATGATAGTAATGTTAACAGTGGCAAAAATAAAGATAATAGTTTTGTAGTAATTGTAACAGTAGCAACGGAAAAGTAAATAAGCGAAGCACAATATGTGAAAAGCTCGTAGGCATTGGATTAGTGATGGATAATTATGTCGGATGCGATTCCTCATGTAATAGCTATAACATAGGGTGACACAGAACTAGCTCCAATTCATCAATGTAATGTAGGCATGTATTCCGAATATAGTCATACGTGCTTATGGAAAAGAACTTGCATGACATCTTTTGTCCTACCCTCCCGTGGCAGCGGGGTCCTAGTGGAAACTAAGGGATATTAAGGCCTCATTTTAATAGAGAACCGGACCAAAGCATTAGCACTTAGTGAATACATGAACTCATCAAACTATGGTCATCACCGAGAAGTACCTCGATTATTGTCACTTCGGGGTTGTCGGATCATAACACATAATAGGTGACTATAGACTTGCAAGATAGGATCAAGAAATTACATATATTCATGAAAACATAATAGGTTCAGATCTGAAATCATGGCACTCGGGCCCTAGTGACAAGCATTAAGCATAGCAAAGTCATAGAAACATCAATCTCAGAACATAGTGGATACTAGGGATCAAACCCTAACAAATCTAACTTGATTAGATGGTAAATCCCATCCAACCCATCACCGTCCAGCAAGCCTACGATGGAATTACTCACGCACGACGGTGAGCACAATGAAATTGGTTATGGAGGATGGTTGATGATGACGACGCCGACGAATCCACCTCTCCAGAGCCCCGAACGGACTCCAGATCAGCCCTCCCGAGAGAGATTAGGGCTTGGCGGCGGCTCCATATCGTAAAACACGATGACACTTTCTATCTGATTTTTTTCTCCGTGAAACGGAATATATAGAGTTGGAGTTGAGGTCGGCGGAGCTCCAGGGGGGCCACAAGACAGGGGGGCCCGCCCAGGGGGAGGGGGAACGCCCCCCACCCTCGTGGATAGTGTGTGGGCCCCCTCGTCTTCATCTTTTGGTAGTATTTTTATATTTTCCAAAAGTTATCTCCGTGGATTTTCAGGTCATTCTGAGAACTTTTGTTTTCTGCACAATAAACAACATCATGGCAGTTCTGCTGAAAACAGCGTCAGTCCGGGTTAGTCTCATTCAAATCATGCAAGTTAGAGTCCAAAACAAGGGCAAAAGTGTTTGGAAAAGTAGATACGTTGGAGACGTATTAGACTCCTCAAGAGCCAAACGATGAACACGCTCTTCCTCAAGCGCATTAGAGAGATCCGATATCTCATCGGCATAGTCACGACTATGACCTTCCATCTTAGAGATGGTTTCATCATGAACCTCGATCATGTCATTGGCTTCACAAAGTTGTTCCAAGAGAGCAACGAAGTGCTTCTTGGATTTGCCCTTGAGCTTACTCATAAAAGTCTCAAACTCATTTACTTCCTCATTAGATCCCTCACTTTCATCAATGCAATCCGTCAAGGAAGGATTAGTAATGATGGTAGTTTTGATGTTGGGGGTTACCTTTTTGGTAGCTTTGTCCACGAGGCACTTGGCGGTGATGTTCTTGTTGGGTGAATCAAAGAGAGACATCCATGGAGTTGTGGCAATGGCAACGGAGGCCATGGCCATGGCTTCACCATCTTCTTCATCATCATCCTCATTGTACTCTTCTTGTGCCACCAACCCTTTGGTCAGAGTCTTCTTGGTGAAGTTGTTCTTGTTGGGGAAGGACTTGGCTTTGTCTTTTCGGATGAGCTTGTCACCATTGTCTTCCCGCTTCTTGTAAGGGCACTCCACAACAAAGTGGCTTACATTGCCACAATTGTAACATGTCCTCACACATTGCTTGCCCTTGATGCCACTTGAGTTGTTCTTGTTGAAATTGGGCCTTGAGTTCTTCTTGCTCCAAAATTGCCTTGAAGCGAGAGCCATGTGCTCATGGTAATCATATTTTGTATCTTTGGGCTTGCTCTCCTAGTCTTCCTCTTCATCATCTTCTTCCACACTAGCCTTGGCCTTCAAGACAAGGTTGGGCTTCTTTGCTCTTTGAGAACGCAACACCACATTGTCGGCGGTCTTGTCCAAGATCCTCATCGCCACAAACTCATCCAACACTTCACTTGAGGACAAGATGTGGAAGTCCGGCCTTTGACGGATGACTGAGGACATGGCCTTGTGGCAAGGCATCATGGCCTTGAGGAACTTGCGCTTGATCCAATTGCCATCCGTATCCTTGCTCCCATGATCTCAGAGTGAGACCGCGAGAGTGGTTAATCTCCCGTAAAGCTCACGAGGTTCTTCATCTTCATTCATTGCAAACGCATCGGCTTCATCTTGCACCACTTCATAGTTCCAGCGTTGAATGCTTGCGCTTCCCTTGTAAATGGAAACAACATGGTGCCATGTTTCCTTGGCCACGGTGAAAGGTCGGAGATGTGCAATATCTTAGGATGGAATTGCATCTTGGATGATGAAGAGAGCATTCTCGTTGAATTGATGGTCTGCGGCTTCTCTAGGGATGAAGTTGCTTGGGTCATGCGGATAGAAACCTTGCTCAATGATTCTCCAAAGATTAGTATTAACATGATTTAAATGACGTTTAAAGTGATAGACCCAAGAGTCAAAATCCTCATTTTTCAAAATCATAGGAGGAGGACCAACATGATTCAAATGAGTGGAGGCAACCGATCCTCCATAAGTAGGTGGAGGTTCAACATGGGCAAAGATGCCGCTACCATTTCTACCACTAGATAAAGGAACTTTATCACAAGAAGCTTCCCCCTTATCGGAGTTAGCATCCGCCACCTTGTTAATGGGAGCGACCACTTCCAATGGTGCGGTGGATAACTTAAGACCATCAAGAAACTCCTTGAATATGCCTTTGACCTCGGTCATCATGGAGGTCTTCTATGTGTCCAAAGCCACATTGAATTCCTCACGTAAGATCGGGGATCCCCCATCAGCCGTAGACGAAGAAGGATTCACACCGGGGTGCTCCTCCCCACTGTCTATGGTGTCAACCATACTCTTAGGATGGTAAAGTCCTTAATAAAGAGACGAGGCTCTCAGACCAATTGAAAGGATCGATATAGTTGACTAGAGTGCGGTGAATAGGCAACTAACAATTTTTAGCTTTTCTTTACCAACTTAAACTTTGCATCAAAGTAGGTTATCTAGATATGCAACTAGGTGAGCAACCTATATGATGCAGCAACAACAACAAGCACTCAAGCAAGCAAAAGAATACAACACGTTAAGCTTGCACAAGTAAAGGTGAGAGATAACTAAGAGTGGAGTCGGTGGAGACGAGGATGTGTTACCGAAGTTCCTTCCCTTTGAGAGGAAGTACGTCTCCGTTCGAGTGGTGTGGAAGGCACAATGCTCCCCAAGAAGCCACTAGGGCCACCGTATTCTCCTCATGCCCTCACACAATGCGAGATGCCGTGATTCCACTATTGGTGCCCTTGAAGGCGGCAACCGAACCTTTATAAACAAGGTTGGGGCTCTCTCCACAACCGAATTGGAGGCTCCCAATGAAACCACGGAGCTTCACCATAATGGAATGTGGCTCCAAGGTGACCTCAACCATCTAGGGTGCTCAAACACTCAAGAGTAAAAAAATTCACTAAAGAAAGTATGGGGGAAACAAATATCCTTTGGTGCAAGTGTAGATCTAGGTGTCCTCCTTCAATCACTAGCAAATCAACAAGTTTAAGTGGCTAGAGAGAGAGATCGGGCAAGAAATCTTGAAGGGCATTAATGGTGGAGAGAGAGAGAGGCAAGAGGTGAGTATGATAGGTGGAAGAACCGCCCTTATATAGCAAACCCTAAAATCCAACCGTTACTGTGAAAACAGCACTACAGTGGTACAACCGCTCCTTGTCCTGGTACAACCAAAACTCATGGGTAACCTGCTGAAACCTTATAAAATGGTACAACCGGGCAGACAGGCGGTAGTACCGGTTGTGGAGAACAACCGGAACAACCTCCCATCCACCGCTCAACCACGCTTTAACATAGTAGGGTGTCACCCCTGTGAGCGGTGATCGAGCGGTATAGCACCAGTGCAACCGCCTGGCCCTGGTCAGTTGAACGGCTAAGTCCCAAGCAGTAGAACCGCTTAGGCCACCGGTGATACTGGTGTGCGGAGCACAACCGGACCAACCGGGATACCATCGCTCAAGTACCGCATCAAAACAAAAACCGGACCGGTTGTTGAGCGGTATTTGGCCGGTACAACCGCCAATGACACACCGCGGTAAGTTTTAAGCATGGTGGAGGTACCACTGGCCGGGAGCAGCGGTACAACCACTTGGTCATGATTGGGTTGTTCAACCCCAGGGTATCACCCCTGGGGTGGTGGTTGGGTTAGTGCCAAGGGCCAGCGGTACAACCGCTTGAACGAGCGTACAACCGCTGGGAGAACACAACAAATAGTTGAAAATGAAAGGGAGCTCTCTCTCTCTCTCTCTCACAAAACAAGACAAAGGTGGGAGAGGCAGAAGTGTACGTGCAAAGATTTCCCCCAGCTCCTTCCAATGTGGATTCCCTCTTAATAGTACGGGTTCCTTACGACCAAAGAGATAAAAACATAGACAAACATCATCTTCGATCTTTTCCTTCCAGAGAGAATAGGTAACCGATGTAAGCGAATCACCGATAACCTGAAGCACTTAGCAAAAGATTAGATCAACAAAGGGTTGGCATCATCATCCAAAACACAAAGTAGGGAAATGTCCTTACAGCAGCACAGAGATCCCACCGCGCCGCCAAAGCAGCAAGGAAGCCCCATCACGCCATTGATGCAGCAGACTAGTTTGGCAGCGCCGCGGAAGCAGCAGAAATGTCCCAGCGCGCCGCAAATGGAGCAGAGATGGCCTCCCACGCTGCGGCGGCCTGGGAAAATATCTCTCGGGCAGGCGAGGACTCTTACAGGCGCATGCATGCGATTTTCCATAGCCAGATGGATCAGATGTCTGGCTGGGCGAGGTTGCAGGACGAGATGAAAGCCTTGTTTGAATAGGCTACCGGCGTCATCTAGCAACTAGGGGAGGGTAATGCGAAGCTCCGGGCTGAGCGCGACCTGCTGAGGGAGAAGATCGTGGTAAGGGCAAAGCAGGCGGAGGAGACCGCTGCCTTGTTGATGAGGACATGCATCATCGTCAAGAAACTTATGGACGAGGATGTCATGCTCTGCATTGAGCATGAAAGACTGGTGGAGGAATACGTGGATGCTGCCAAGCAGTGTATTAAGGACACGAAATTGATGAAATAGATCATCGCCGCTTGCTGCAAGAACTAGTCTCGCGACCTGCAGTCCATCAAGAAAGTAGAGATCAACAAGCCAGATCGTTGTATGTGTCTTCCTTCTTCTTTTTCCCTTGTGTATTCTGGGCGTAGCCATATGTGGCTTTTTTAATTTATCTTCCTAAATATGTAAGCCAATTATTATCCACTATGGTCATCCTTATATGTTCATTAGTCTTGCTATAAGTCGCAGTAGATGCTATATAATAGGTCCGTCGGATCTTACATCAAGATCCGCCCAAAATTTTCTTTACAGATTTTCTTTTTTCTCTTTTAAATCTCAGCCGAGTGAGACATAGCCATGCCATTAAATAGGGGCTACGCAGCCATTAATGGAGACCTTGGGAGATAGGTCGGCGGTATATGGAGGTCAGAGGGCTCTCCTGCCGTCAAGCACGCGCAGGGGTCAAGTAGCTACCCCGCATGGCGCCTCCTAGCCAATAAAAAAAGGGGACGCATGGCGGCACGTAAATGTTAAGTAGAACGCCCATGGTTTCAGTAATACTTGTGTTTCCGATTATAACGTGACAACACTTGTTCCAAAATGACTTTGTTGATTGTTAATGTGTGCGCCTTCACAAATGGATAGCAAAATTACCACAGCATGTTGGTGGCATGTCATGACACCAAGCCAAGTTTCATGATTTTCATGCGTGTTTTGGATTTATAGGAATTAAAAAACCAATTTTCTCAATGTTTTCTGCCGAGCCACGACACCCAGATGTTTGAATTTCGTTCCCATTTCTTGCATGGGACCTAGAAATTTACCCAAGGACACACATATGTGATTTTTCAACAAACTTTGGTGCACTGGAGCATGTGCTTGTAGTTCAAATTTGAATTATGCACATTAAATGACCAGAAACTCGGTTAATGTGTAAAAAAGACCAAACGAACCCAGAATAATTCCAAGATTTAACACGACTCATATAGTATATTGCCTTTCGCACATGAAGGTGACACGTTCCCTCTCAGAACCACGAGCCTTCTTGGGAGAAGCTCCAGTCACTACAAGAAATATGTCAACTTATGACCACCACTATTGGTCACTGAAAGGTCACAAATTTCCATTTATGACCTTTTTGTGACCAAAAACAGAAGGTCAAAAGTTGGCCGTCGTAAACTGACTATAGCGACCTTTCTTCTGGAATGGTCAAAGACGTTTACGACCAAAATATTCCTACTGTGGCGTTTTGGTCACTCGCAACCTCCCCCAGGCCACGTAGGCATCCAGCGTGGCAAGCTGATGTGGCACAAGATTCAGCCCGGTCCAATTGGGTGTTTATATGGGTCGAGCCCATTAATTCAGCCTTTTAATGTATTTTTTCCCTGTTCATTTTGGTCAGCTACATGGGCCAGGCCCAACAATTCAGCCTTTTATTTTCTAGGCCTTTGACCTTTTTGCTTCGATTTCTTATTTGGGCCTCAGCCTTTTTACAATCCATTTTGGACCAGGTCCCACTAGTCAGGTCATCTAATTAGGTCCCAC
The DNA here is from genome assembly GCF_002162155.2 of Triticum dicoccoides. Taxonomy (NCBI): domain Eukaryota; kingdom Viridiplantae; phylum Streptophyta; class Magnoliopsida; order Poales; family Poaceae; genus Triticum; species Triticum dicoccoides. The sequence goes on along the minus strand of NC_041385.1, from coordinate 707,420,245 downwards.
TTGTTAGTTTTTTTCATTTTAAAGGACCCACGTCTTCTCTATTTGGGCAGCAACCAATAACTTGATTCAAACAGAGCCAATAAGACATAAAATTTCAAACAACAGCCAAACAAAGTACTTTACAATTAGGTATTCAGTGGCCAAACACGTCTTCTCTATTTGGGTAGTACAAACAGCTATTCAACTATAAAATACAGCTGAATATTAACATGACTGGTGGCAGTGTTTGTCGTCCTAGTGAAGATCTGCTGGCTGGACTGGATTGACATCATCCTGATGAGTCCCCTCTCCATTAGGTCCTTGATGGCCCTGCGAGCCAGCGACCCATTGATCTGCAGCACCATAAAAATTAAACAAACATATGACACACTAATATACATTGTGCATACTTGAAAATGCACGGTGCTCACATCAATCAGTAGTTCTAATGAACAAGGCATGTCAGGCACATATTGTTGACAGCAAGAAGCAGGGACATGTTAATTAAGTGTAAAGCAGCAGCATCAAACCACATTTAACTATATGAAACACTACAAATCAATGGCTATGTTGAATATCTGTGACACATGACATAAATGATGACCAGATGGCCATATCAAATCCACTGCACCCTATCTATAACATGGCACACCAAGCAAAATCTGCACAAAAAATGGATGCAGCAGCCGAATCCAGCATCCAATCAATTCATAACACTAGCGCATGGGTGTGTTCTTACAATTGTACAGACTGACCCCAAAACAGAGCATCACAGTAAAGTACTTGACGAGGAGCCATGATGCATCACACACATATCCTACCATTCCCAGATGTCACTTCACATAGGAAGGAAGGAAGCAAGTAAGAATAACAAATCTAGAGGGAGTGCGTTACCCTGAGTCGCTCGGACAGGACGGAGGGCGTGATCTGCTTGTACTTGGGCACCTTGGTGAGCAGCTTGTCGTAGGTGGCCTGGTCGAAGATCACCGTGTTGTTCACCTTCTCCTTTTGCCTGCCCTTGCTCCACTTATTCTGCTTGCCTCCACCCGACTTGGCCGGCTTCGACGACACGGTGGGTGCTAAACACATTGTTGGGTGCGGTGGGTGCGGGTTTTCGTTGGGATTCTTCTCCTGGAGTTCCTTGTACACCAACTTTTGACGAATGAAGCCCAAAATCTGCGGGTTATAAATCATAAAAGTTAGGAATAAAATCAAGTGAAGCCGTGAATATATTTCTAGACAGCAAACTAAATAGACGGCTGCTCTCAAACCGTACATCCAAACGAAGCAAATAAGTACTCTACGGAAACCTTAGAACATGCTTTACAACTCATATGTAGAGGCCAACTTGAAATTATGAGCATAACAAACTCGTTTTTCACTTAGAAGCTCGCTGCCCTAAACAGTCAGGTAGTGTAGTTTTTTAACTGAACCAAATTCGGTTTAGAGAACAGCCGCAGAAATCCAAAAACAGGATCACTAGACCGAGTAAACTGAAACTGCATAGCCGTCTAGTTTAGAGAACTAAAACTTAGCTAGATGAGGTACAAACTGAAACAACATTCATTCAGTAGCAAAACAACCACCTTAGCTAGCTAGTCCGTGAGCATTAACCAAGCATGCATCATACAGGAAGGAACAAATATGATATGAACTAAGACCAAGGCCACATACAGGACCTCATCAATCAGGCCACCCTAGTTTGGTTATATGTGACCTTATATGTGACCAAAAAATTGGGAAACCTTCGCATTGTGTCATTATATGTGACCAAGTTTCCAGGAAAAATAATAAACTTGTAATACGGTAATTATTTTAAAAAAGTGTTCTCAGAAATGAGCTATCATGCGTGAAGATTCATGGCTTTCAAGCCAAATGATCAATCTTATGGCCATATTCATGGCATAGTTTGTTCAAATGATCTCACATTGTGCACAAGGGTGCATATTGGAATGGTAAACAATGTTGCCTAAGGAAGTTTTCTTTTTCTTTGGACGAAAAAACCATTTTCCATTTTTCGAGTGCCCGAAAGGAGGTTTTTTGTGAAGGAACTACCAAATAATTGTTGCAAAATTGGACCAAATCAATTTTCTAAAATACTAGGACATATTTAATGCACAATTGACAAAATGGTTGGGTGTAAAAAGTTTTGATCCACCTCTCGTGAAAAAGACAAATTTCCGCCGATTCAGCTGGAAGCGGGTCAAATTTGAATTGCAGCTACCTCATAGTTTGCTATTTATTTTTTTTTAAATCATTTCTAGGTACATAAGTATCTATTTAATTAGAGAAACACCAAAAGTTTTCCAAGATTCAACCACTAGCTAGGAACGGTCAAGCCCGCCGTTTTGACCGCATTTTGAAACGGGCATAAAATATTCAAAAAAAATCAAAAAATTGGAAAACCTTTGCATTGTGTCATTATATGTGACCAAGTTTCCAGGAAAAATAATAAACTTGTAATACGGTAATTATTTTAAAAAAGTGTTCTCAGAAATGAGCTATCAAGTGTGAAGATTCATGGCTTTCAAGCCAAATGATCAATCTTATGGCCACATTCATGGCATAGTTTGTTCAAATGATCTCATATTGTGCACAAGGGTGCATATTGGAATAGCAAACAATGTTGCCTAAGGAATTTTTCATTTTTGTTGGACGAAAAAACCATTTTCCATTTTTCGAGTGCCCGAAAGGAGGTTTTTTTGTGAAGGAACTACCAAATAATTGTTGCAAAATTGGACCAAATCATTTTAATAAAATACTAGGCCATATTTAATGCACAATTGAAAAAATGGTCTGGTGTAAAAAATTTTGATCCACCTCTCGTGAAAAAGACAAATTTCTGCAGATTCAGCTGGAAGCGGATCAAATATGAACTGCAGCTGCCTTATAGTTTGCTATTTATTTTTTCCAAAAAACATTTCTAGTTACGTAAGGACCTATTTAATCATAAATACATGGTTTGGTGGCGATACGTCGAGGTTTGGGCGGTGGCCAAGGGCCCCAACTCTAGAGCGCGTAAACTCGCATGCCCGCCGCGTGGTCACCGCGTGACCATGGCGTTGCCATGTGTTCTGGGTGGCCTAGGCATGTCTAGTGGGTTGGGCACTCCCCAGGTTGGTGCTAGGAAGAAAATTACAACATAAGATTCTCACGAGGAGACCAATCAATGCTCAAACATGAATTAGCAGCCAAGTGTTTGATTAGCGGTACGGGAAATGTACATGGCTAATGGGCATGAGTTTTGGCTGAGGATGATCAGTTACTAAGAAGACCGTTTTCACAAATTTTCAGCTCAAAAGGAGGAGCCTAGGTGGTACTTTCTTTGCAAACCTCCACACTGGACATAAATACGAATGTTGAAGCTCGGCTCAAAATAATGAATGGATTGAGCTGGCATTTGGTGGAGGATGGTTATTTGGGCATAGGAAAGCATTGTAGAAAATGGATACTATTTGGACATGCCAAAGTGGTACTTCCTTCACAAACTGTTACTCTGAACAGAATAGGAAAATGAATATTTTTGAATTATTTTTGAACTACGCAAGGAAGGTTTTTACATATTTGACGAAGATATGACCCAAAGAATTTATGAGATTTTTTTGGGAATTTTGGGAATGGCAGAAATATAGGTTGCTTCACAACCTAGGGCAAAAACTGCCACATGGACATGACACATAGGCAAAACTGATGAGGTGGCGCCTAGTCATAGAAACCCACCACAATTTACAAGGCTATGACCATCTATATTGGTCGTTAACAACTAGAAATAAGGCAGCGGACTAGCACTGTTAGCTTTATGACCATTTCATGTAAGGAAATTATGACCTTTCTGACCAAAATGGTCGCAATGGTTTAGGGTTTGGAGCCCCTCGAACAGCTTTTGACCAATTGGTCTCAAATGGTCATAAATCTATGACCAATTCTTCCAGGGTCACTGACAGAAGGTCATAAGTTGACATATTTCTTGTAGTGGGTTTGCAACAAGCTTATACCAAAACTTGTTCCAATTCGGCCAAATTTTTTACCATAGCATGTTAGTACCATGACATGGCACCATGCCAAGTTTCATGATTTTTAGGCGTGTTTTGGATTTACAAGAATTTTAAAACGAAGTTTCTCAATGTTATCGGCTGAGCCACGACGCCCAGATGTTTGAATTTCATTGCCATTTCTTGCATGGGACATAGAAATTCACCCGAGGACACACATGTTATTTTTCAACCAACTTTGGTGCACTAGAGCATGTGCTTGTAGTTCCAATTTTAATTATGCACATTAAATGACCAGAAACTCAATTAATGTATAAAAAGGCCAAAAGAACCCAGAATAATCCCAAAATTTAACACGACACGCATATAGTTCTATGTTGCCTCTGTAAAGAAAATCAAGGGGGGTAGCATATTATCATTTCACGCACAAAGGTGACATGTTCCCTATCAGAACCAAGAGCCTTCTTGAGAGAAGCTCCGGTTTGCAAGAAGCTTATACGAAAACTTGTTCCAATTCGACCAAAAAAATTACCACAGCATGTTAGTTCCGTGACATGACACCATGCCAGGTTTCATGATTTCCAGACGTGTTTTGGATTTACAGGAATTTGAAAACCAAGTTTCTCTATGTTCTTGGTCGAGTCATGACACCTAGATGTTTGAATTTCATTCCCGTTTCTTGCATGGGACCTAGAAATTCACCCAAGGACACACATGTGATTTTTCAACCAACTTTGGTGCACCAGAGCATGTGCTTGCAGTTCAAATTTGAATTATGCACATTAAATATCTAGAAACTCAATTAATGTATAAAAAGGCCAAACGAACCCAGAATAATTCCAAAATTGAACAGGGCACTCATATAGTTGTATGTTGCCTCTGTAAAGAAAATCAGGGGGATGCAGCATATATTGTTTCGCACACAAAGGTGACATGTTCCCTCTCGGAACCACGAGGATTGTTGAGAGAATCTCTGGTTTGCAAGAAGCTTATACAAAAACTTGTCCCAATTCAGCCTAAAATTATACATATGAAAACAGGGTTTAGATTATCCCGAACATCTTGCTACCAAGACCAATGTAATGGGATTTGAATTCAACATCAAATGGATACTGATATTTGAATCAGAGATCGTATGGTACATGTAGTTCATAGTGAAATATGATTACTACTATATGCATGTTTTCTGTTACCAAGATAATATTTAAATGATGGTATAACTTGACAACAATCATATTCAAATAAGGAAAACTGATTCAAATTTAGTCCATATGGTAGACGACAATATATATGCTCATAGGGTGGAGTAAAATGTTCATATAAGATGGAAGATCAGAATCTAGGACTACATCCATTATAAACGCAAGATCACCTAATGATATATTCGAATTCAACATAACATGGATTCTAAAATTGAAATTGGAGATCCTGGCATTTGTAATCATATAAATAGGGACATCACTCTTTCTTGTGGTGGGAAATGATTTTTTTGTTTTTGTTGAGGGAAGTATGAATTGATTTGGTACTGTACGGGCTAATCTTGTTCTCCTGTTTTTTTTACATTTTCTTGTAGTTTTTTCAATGAATTTATAGCTATATAGTAAAAGGGGACATGACTCTCTTGTGTCTTGTATGAATTGTTTTTTTGTACATGTTAAGTTTGTTCTGCCGAACATGGAATCCGCACCTTGTTATCCTGAAATTTTCAAGATTGAGTATCTTTTGTCTCTTTTGCTGTGAAACTCCCGCCACTTCAACCCACGCCACGCCTTGTTATCCTAAAATTTCAACGCGCACGAAAATTCCCTCCTCATCCGAAATCGGTGCCACAGCCCAGACACATGAAATCCCCCTTCTACCCCTTAGCTGGAAATGACGCCTTGATGTCGCGTGATCAAATCCGGTGGGGGTATGTTCGTAACTTACCCAACATTTCGGACAAGGGCGTCCCTAAGACTACCCACAGTGGGAGTAACATAGGTAGTAGCATCACACATATCTAGATAAAGTAGATGATGTGGCAAGCAATAAATGAAGAAAGAGAGGAAAGTGGTAACATAGCTAGTTACTAGTAGTATGAGTAATATCACACATATCAAGGCAAGATGAGTCTATAGCATAATAAATGAAGTGTTGCATGTTACCACACATATGTTACTCCCCACTATAGAGGTAGCACCATAGACTTGTAACATATGCATGTTACTAGTCTATGTTACTACCCATTGTGGCTAGCCTAAGCCATGGCTCCCCCTACCTTCCCCTTGTCCCCCATTCGTAAATCAAGGCCTTCAAAACCCGTGAAATCCCACGCTCCACCGTCAGCCTTCCGACCGCCGCCCAGTCGGAGACTCTTCCCCGATGACATCGTCCACCGCAATAGCTCGCCGTCCCTCATCCACCGCACCGGATGAGGATCCATCGTCGACCTCGTCATCCCGCCGGATCAACCACCCCGTCCTCCATCTCCAAGGAGCTGCCCCGATGTTCACCTCGTCTATCGTGCCACCTCCATACCCATAGCTCCGTCTTGACCTGCCCCCATCGGAACTGCAATACCCTCACCAATACCTCTGATGAAGCCGAGGCCTAGTCGGCGCCACCAAGGAGGTTCTGCACTCATTGTTGCATTTTATCTTTTATTCTATCTCACGGGGTTGCCCGTACTCGATACCGAGCAGCCATGGAGGGTCTCCATCGACGGTGCCATCGCCGGCCACTTCCTCCATGGTGTCGCTCCCCCATGTCGTTGCTTCCTCGGCGACGACTTCCACACCAACACTAGTAGCTGCTGCTCTAGCTCTTGCTCGTGTTGTGGCTCTGTTCTTGCTATCGGTCGCGCTGTTGCACTGCTCATGCTTTCATTCGCGCTGCTGCTCTGCTCTGCTATTGCTATCCATTGTGTTGCTGCTCCACTCTTGCTCTCGTTCATGTTGCTATTTTGTTCTGCTCTTGCTCTTGCTTGTGTTGTTGTTGCTGTTGGCGTGTCAAATATGTCAATTATATGCATGTCAAATATGTCAATTATACGGGTTGGCATGTCTATATATTATCTGAATTTGCAATATGGACAATTAATATGCAAATACCTTCTGGACATCGGTGCTAATCGCCATGTCGAAAACATGGACATCCTCTACTCTACCAGGCACATGCTTAAACTGAATGAACTGTGTACGATACTAATACTTTCCATGATAATTTAAGAACTTGGCTAACAACATTTTAGTAACATATATATAGTGGTGACACTAATCGACAAAAGGCGGATCTTGGTAACACGGTTTTGACAACCATATGGTCCATATCTACATACTTAACATAGTAACAACTAGCACATTGTAAGAGGCTGAGGGCCGACAACCACACTATCCGCTGGAAGCAGCTTGATCACGGCGACTCGGCATCTCGTGAATGAAAAGGAAGAACCCTCCTATGCCTTGGTAGAGCATGAGTAGAACAGTATCTCCAATTTTCCAATGTGGATGCATTGCCACGACAAGCGAGAACTTGTTAATTTGAATGGTTCCATTTTTGCGGGAAATGAAGTACCTTGCACTACAAAAAAATACACTTCCGTGATGATACATGTTTTTCATAGTAGGTCACGTTTTCTGTCATGCATGGACATCCATGACGATTTTATGACAGAATCTAGATAGTCATACCTGTGTTGTCATAGAAGTGTTCCATGACATTACCAAAATTATCATCACAGAAATATCCACTTCCATGACGATAAATCACGCTTCATAGAAGTCCTTTTGTCAAGGGTAACCAACACATGGCATCCACCGTAATGGGTCACTATTAAGCTAACAGGTTCCGATTTGGATCTGATAACCCGTTAACAGCCCCGACCAATGGGGATTTTCCACGTGTAAAATTCTGACACGCCGGAGGATCCACGTGTCAGCTCAGCCTTGGGACAAATGTCATCCAACCAATGGACAAGACACACCTATGATAAGTCGAAACGTGGCTCGGCTCAATAGAGGCCCATTCAGGTGAAAAGGCCGGCCGGTTTGACTTGGTCAAAAGGTAGTAGGCCGGCCCACAGAGAGCATGTTAACTCTTGGTCAAAACTTTGCTCTCTACTAGTGTGTTCCCTGCTCGAGCGGTAGCTGATTTAGATCACTACTTCTCCGCTACTAATGCTCAAACACCCTAAACTCCTATTGCAATGCTATGCTACTAGTTCAATCAGTTTTGACAGTAAAATTCAGTTTCGACTATAAAGTTCAGTTTCTTCAGTTAAGTTCAGAGCGAAGAGTATTTACAACATCTGTCAAAGCAGCCGTGGTGCGGATGATGCATTTCACATCTAAGACTTTTTGGTGATATATTTTACATCATCTATTGCAGATGCTATCATAGTCCCACTTTAGATTAATATTGTCTGTCTTGTCCTACTACAGCCTCACCGTCGTACACCTAACCGGAGCTGCTCCAACGATGGAATCGTTCATCACAGCGGAGCAGTACCCTCAGCGCCATCTCCAGAGGCCTCAGATCTTCTTCCCCGCCTCCGACAGTCACACCACTATCACCATCCTCCACGTCCGACCCAATGATGTTGAGGTCGACAAGGCTATGCCAAAGAGGTTGTACTCGTTGCATCACTTTGTTACTTTGCATTCATGCCGATCCCTCAGGGATCCTTTGGTTTAAAGCAGTTGCAAATCTAGAAATAAATGATCGTGGTCACAAAGTTAACACGGAGAAAACTAAATGCTCTTTTGAACCACAATTTGAACCGGTTTAGCAAGATAGCCATTATATGATACTTATGTGGACCAAATCTAAGCTCACAAAATATTTTGAGGGCAGGCTTCAGCCTGTTGAAGACAGCCTACTAGAATTGCCACTGCTTCAAAGAAAAAGTGAAGGAAAACATAGGAATTGGAAACTTTACTACAGTACTATTATCCGTGCATTTGGTTAGAAGGAATGGAACAAAGCAAAACTAGAGGATTTTTCTTCCTTTGGTGTCTCTTTCAAAGAAAAACGTAGGAATTTTAATATCCACTTGGACGTCCTTTTCAAATTAATATGCATGAAGAACAGGACTAATTGCATTACTGGCATAATAAGATTCTTATTTACTTTTCATTTTCATGTGGTTTGACTTTAATTTTACCATGTTTCTCCATTCCTGTGCTCTTCCAATTCATGTGAACCAAACACCCAAGTTGACAGAAAACCTATGTTTGCAAATGCTCTATTTTGCACATGCATTCCTATCCTATTCATGTGTTTTTCCTGTCCATGCATTTATAGAATCCTCCAATTCTAAGGAGCCCTTATAGATTTACTTCATTTTCAGATAGGTGTCAAAGAAAGCTATGTGTGTTATGTCCTGTTGTGCCATCATCCACCCCACCTGTGGTGCACCATCAACGGAAGCATTCACTGCAACAGAGACCCCCCTGCAGACTTTCTTTCGCCGCCTCAGATCATCTTCCCCATTGCTGGCAGCCACGCCAACTGCATTACCATCATCGACTGAGAAAATGAACCTGCGGACTACACAGTTCTAGAAGAGAGGTCGCACTCTTTCGTGTGTGCTTACGTTATACATCGGTTATTATTACCTGCTACTTTATCGTCCTGTTCACCTCTTAGACACCCAGTCAGGTCCAAACTAATGTTCAAAGTTGAGTTTTAAAATGCCTGTGGGGCACATATCAAGGCAGCAATGAATAGTATATGTCTACTATCTGGTTCATCTGGGGTCTTCTATGTGGTTCATGTTGGGTGGGCAACAAACAATAGATGATCCATCGTCTATCTTTTTAAACTAAAGATATAATTACCTGCTATCATTAGTTTTGGATCTATACACTCGTTTGCTACCATCAGTCTTGATTTCTACATGCACCCCTTAGGCCTTACATAATCTAACTCTGTTTTATTATGCATGTCAGTTCTTGTACACAATCATAATGAACATGTAGAGAGAAAGGGAAGACCGTTCTGTGGGAATATAATGTCATGTAGTCGCCGCTCCATGGCGGGTGAAATGGGGCCCCCCTCCCGCCATTCTAGATTGTATTCTAGAGGAAAATAATTGTTCAGAGGGGGATTCAGAGGGAGCCGGGCACTCCTATTTACCCCCTGAGGTGTTCGCTCTAACCTAGCATGCTGATGTTAGTCATATCATGCATATTGCGCCTCACATTCCTTACATTATATATCTTATATGTCATCAGCTAAGTTTATATTTGCTTTGTGTGAATGCCACCTGTTTGGTTTCTATATCATACTCCCACCATTCCTAAATATTTGTCTTTTTAGAGATTTCAACAAGTGACTACATACGGAGCAAAATAAGTGAATCTACACTCTGAAATATGTCTATATACATCCATATGTGTAGTCCATTTGAAATCTCTAAAAAGATAAATCTTTAGGAATGGAGGGAGTTGATACGTCTCCTACATATCTATATTTTTTGATTATTCCATGCTGTTTTATTATCAATCTTGGATGTTTTATAATCATTATATAGTCATTTTATATCATTTTTTGGTACTAACCTATTGACATAGTGCCAAGTGTCAGTTGTTGTTTTCTGCATGTTTTTACATCACATGAAACCAATATCAGATGGAGTCCAAATTCCACACCAATTTATGATGATTTTTATGGGCCAGAAGGAACACAGCGGGCCATGGTTGCACCTGGGGGGAGTCTCGAAGAGGGAACAGCCCACCAGGGTGTGCCAGGAGGCCCAGGCGTGGCCTGGTGAGTTGTGCCCACCTCGGGTGCCCCCTGGACCGACTCTTTGCTCTATAAATACCCCAATATTCCAGAAACCCAAGTGGTAGTTCAGTGAAAAAACGGTCAAGCTTTCTTCCATCCTTCCTAGCTCCTCGAGCTTGTACCTGCTTGACGCCTTTTTCATTGTTCATTCTATGGTGGATTCGAACAACTGTCTCTGATTGGATTTCGAGTCTAAAAGGCCCGGCAAAAGAGGATTTTAAGTCCTATGCCCGCTCAGCCAGAACGAGATTTTTCCACTACACACCCACACAATCGGGATTTGATGAAATAGCTACATTTTTTCTTATTTGATGCAGATACTGTCCATCTTTCTCTTTAGTCTTCTCCTTTCTTTCTCCTCAACCTATCTCCATTGGATGGACTTACAAAAGAATAATATCTAATCTCCCCATCACGATTAGGATCCCCTGAACCAGGAGCGCCAGCACCGGTTCCTTGATCTCCCTACAGGTGGCATGGTCATGGCTTTCATTCATTTCATTTCATTCTGTGTCCATCGACAAAATTTCCATCCAGCCGCCGCAGAGTCCAGAACCACGAGTTCCAATCTGGAAACCATAACGGAGGGGTTCACCACTTCCATTGGTGCCTCTCCGATGATGCGTGAGTAGTTCTTTGTAGACCTTCAGGTTAGTAGTTAGTAGCTAGATGGCTTCCTCTCTCTCTCTCTCTTGTTTATCAATACAATGATCTCTTGGAGATCCATATGATGTAAGTCTTTTGGCGATGTGTTTGTTGGGATCTTATGAACTTTGAGTTTATGATCAGTTATATCTTTTTATATCCATGAAAGTTATTTGACTTGTTTGATCTCTTATATGTATGATATCTTATAGCCTCGTATTTATTCTCCGATATTTGTGTTTTGTTTGGCCAACTTGATCTGTTTATCTTGAAATGGGAAGAGGTGCCCGGTAGTGGGTTCGATCTTGCGGTGCTTGATCCCAATGACAGAAGGGGAACCGACACGTATGTATCGTTGCTACTAAGGATAAAAAGACGGGATCCATATCTGCCGCAATATATAGGATCTTGTCTACATCAAGTCATCATTCTTATTGCATTACATCGTTTTTCCATGAACTCAATACACTAGATGCATGCTGGATAGCGGTCGATGTGTGGAGTAAAAGTAGTAGATGCAGGCAGAAGTCGGTCTACTAATCTTGGAAGTGATTCCTATGTAATGATCATTGCATGGATATCGTCGTGATTATTTAAAGTTCTATCAATTGCCCAATAGTTATTTGTTCACCCACCGTTTGCTATTTTTCTCGAGAGAAGCCACTAGTGAAACCTACGGCCCTCGGGTCTTCTTTCTCATATATTTGCCTTGCGATCTAATTTTTCCTTGCGTTTATTTTCAGATCTATTAAACCAAAAAAATACAAAAACACCTTGCTACAATTTATTTGTTCCATGATCTATTTATCCCATCTACAAATTTACCTCACGTCCTTTGCATATCTTGAGGCGTCGTACCCCGAAAGGGATTGACAACCCCTTTAACATGTCGGGTTGCGAGGTGTTGTTATTTGTGTGCACGGGTTCTTTACAGTAGTGTGTTGCTTGATTCTCCTACTAGCTCAATAACCTTGGTTTCATAACTGAGGGAAATACCAACCACCGTTGTGCTGCATCATCCATTTCTCTTTGGGGAAATACCAATGTAGCTTCGAGTGGCATCAAAAGGAATTTCTGGCGCTGTTGCCAGGGAGGATCTTCAACATAACTAGGTTCCTAATCACAAATCTCATCTTCTTGCAATTTACATTATTTGCCTCTCATTTTCCTCTGCCCCACTTCACAAAAATTTGCCGTTTTATCCGCCTCTCTTTTTCCGTTCGCCATTTTCTTGCCGGATCTGTTTTTGAGTGCAATCTTGTTGTGTGGTCATCATGACTCAAGAGAACACCAAATTATGTGACTTCTCAAATACCAACAACACTGATTTTATTGGCACTCCGCTTGCTCCTCCTGCCACTAGTGCAGAGACTTGTGATATTAATATTGATTTGCTGAATCTTGTTATCAAAGACCATTTTTCCGGTACTCCTAATGAGGATGTCGCGTCCCATCTTAATACCTTCGTGGAATTATGTGATATGGGAAATAGAAAAGATGTGGACAATGATTTGGTCAAGATGAAATTATTTCCATTTTCTTTGCGTGATTCTGCAAAAATTTGGTTCTCTTCTTTGCCTCACAATAGTATCGATTCTTGGAATAAGTGCAAAGATGCTTTTATCACTAAGTATTTTTCTCCCACAAAAATTATTTCCCTTAGAACCCAAATAATGAATTTCAAGCAACTTGAACATGAGCATGTTGCACAATCTTGGGAAAGGATGAAAATGATGCTAAGGAATTGCCCGACTCATGGGTTAAATCTTTGGATGATAATACAAAAAATTTATGCGGGGTTGAATTTTGTTTCTCGTAATCTTTTAGATTCCGCCGCGGGTGGTACTTTTATGCAAATTAACTTGGGTGAAGCCACCGAATTGCTTGATAATATCATGTCAAATTATTCACAATGGCATACCGAAAGGGCTCCTACTAGTTAAAAAGTTAATTCGGTTGAAGAAATTTCTTCTTTGAGTGAAAAAGTTGATGCTCTCAAGAAATTGGTTACTAGTAAAAGTGCTCCTATTGATTTTAATGATATGCCTTTGTCTACTTTGATTGATAAAAATAATGACGCCATAGATGTGAATTTTATTTCTCGCAATAATTTCAACAACAATGCTTATAGAGGTAATTTTAATCCTAGGCCTTTTCCTAGTAATTCCTCTAATAATTATGGTAATTCCTATGGAAATCAATCTTACAATAATAATAGGAACACCTCTGATCTTGAGAGAAATATGAAAGAATTTATCAACACAAAAAAGGTTTTCAACACTTCCAAAGAAGAAAAGTTGAATAAGATTGACGATTTGTCTAGAAGTGTTCATAGAATTGCACATGATGTGGAAAATATCAAGATGAAAATTTTTGTGCCTAAAGTAGATGAATAAATTAAAGCACTTTATGTTTCTATGGATGAAAGTAAGAAAATAACCGCTATGCTTAGAGCTAAAAGGGAATTTTTAGAAAAAGCGTTTTCTAGTGATTTCTTTCGCAAAAGTGATGAAGATCTTAAAATGATTGGTATTTCTTCTATTGATTCCTTGTTTAGTAAAATGAAGAATGATGAAAAAGGTACTAGAGAAGAGTCAACTTTAGGTAGAAGGTGTCCCAATATTTTGGAGGGTGAAAATCTTGTTGAGAAAATTGATAAAAGTGGGTTTGAAGAGGTCAAAACTTTAACTAGTGATATTCCCACTCTTTTGGATTACAAAGACTTTAATTGTGATACTTGCTCTTTGATTGATTCTATTTCTTTGTTGCAATCCATGATGAATTCACCCCATGCTTATGAGCAAAATAAAGCTTTTACTAAACATATTGTTGATCCCATCAGGAAAGCTTTTGAAGAAAAATTGGAATTAGAAGTTTCAATTCCTAGAAAATTGCATGATAAATGGGAACCTACTATCAAAGTCAAGATCAAAATTTATGAGTTTTTTGCTTTATGTGACTTAGGTGCTAGTGTTTCTACAATTCCGAAATTTTATGTGATGTGCTTGGTCTTACCGATATTGAACAATGCTCTTTAAATTTGCACTTAGCGGATTCCACAATTAAAAAGCCTATGGGAAGGATTAAAAATGTTCTTATTCTTGCAAATAGAAACTATGTGCCCATAGATTTTATTGTTCTTGATATTCATTGCAATCCGTCTTGTCCAATTATTCTTGGTAGACCGTTTTTACGCACTATCGGTGTCGTGATTGACATGAAAGAAGGCAATATTAAGTTCCAATTTACGTTAAGGAAGGGTATGGAACACTTTCCTAGAACAAGAATTAGGCGACCATATGAATCAATCATGTGGGCATCTTATGAATCTAGAGCAAAAGATGACAAAACTTAGATCCTTGCTTTATGCCTAGCTAAGGGCGTAAAACGAAAGCGCTTATTGGGAGGCAACCCAATGAATAAGATTTATTTTTTCCTTTTGCTTGTTGTTCTTGAGTGTTAGCACAATTATGCTACTGTTATGATTGTGTTTTTTGTGTTTTAATTAGTGTTCGTTCCAATTAAAGCCTTTAGGATCTTCCGGGGTGATAGTTGTTTGATCTTGCTGAAAAAGACAAAAACTTTGCGCTCACAAAAATAATTATCATAAATCACAGAAAAGAGCTTGTCCCTGATTATTTTTGCAGAAGATTAATATAGAAATTATTATGGTCTTCCTAGTTTGGTCGAATTTTTGGAGTTACAGAAGTATTCAAAAGTTCCAGATTACTACAGACTGTTCTGTTTTGACAGATTCTGTTTTCTTTGTGTTGTGTGCTTAGTTTGATGGCTCTATGGTTTTCTTTGATGTGTTTTTGCCATGTAAAAGTTGGAATACATTAGATATAATAAAAAAAATAAGAATTGGTTTGACATGGCACTTATAGTAGTGGTTTGCTTTCTTTTACTAATGGATCTCACAAGGGTTTTGTTGAGTTTTGTGTGATTGAAGTTTTCAAGTTTTGGGTTATCTTATGATGGATGAAAGAAGGACAGAAGAGCCTAAGCTTGGAGATGCAACGGCATCCCAAGCTATTATCCAAGAATGAGCAACCAACTAAGCTTGGGGATGCCCCCGAGTGGCATCCCCTCTTTCTTCTAACGACAATCGGTATTTTACTCAAGACTATATTTTTATTCATCACATGATATGTGTTTTGCTTGGAGCGTCTTCTATGATATGTGTCTTTTCTTGTTTTATTTTTTGTTTTAAGTCATCAATCATTTCTGGACACACCTATTTGAGAGAGTCAAAATCATGTCATGACTTGTTAGAATTGCTCTTTATGATTCACTTAAATTTTTAGGAGCAACGGACTTGCTCTAGTGCTTCACTTATATCGTTTTGAGCACAGTGTGCTTAGTATTTTTGAAGAAATGCTCTCTTCATTCACTTAGATGTATTTTAGAGTTGGTAAAATTTTGAAGAAATTCTCTCTTGCTTCACTTAAATTATTTTGAGAGAAATAAAATATGTTATGCTCATGATCTTCACCTATAATTGTTTGAACTTATGAAAAGCGACACATGAAAATTAGTCCCAAAGTGATAGATATCCAAGAAGGATAAAGAAAGAGAAAAATATATGTCATGAAGATCATTGGACAAAATAAACTTGATTCTCAGTATTAGATTTGAGATATGATGATGTGATATGTGAGTTATGTTGGTGAGTAATTGTGCTCTAGTAAGAATATTGGTGTTAAGGTTTGTGATCCTCTATGCATGCATGAAAGTCAATAATCATGC
Organism: Triticum dicoccoides; assembly: GCF_002162155.2. NCBI lineage: Eukaryota > Viridiplantae > Streptophyta > Magnoliopsida > Poales > Poaceae > Triticum > Triticum dicoccoides. The sequence goes on along the minus strand of NC_041385.1, from coordinate 707,404,115 downwards.
AATGAAAATTATATCCTACTTGTGGTGCATTATTCGGTGTTAATTATGCTCAATGCTTGCTAATGAGATTATGTGTTTCTTGGTTGGTCGCTTCTCAATCTTTTTGCTAGCCTTCATTTTGCACAAAGTATGACCTCTACTTGTGCATCCAAAATCCTTTAAACCAGTTTTGCCACATGAGTCCACTATATCTACCTATATGCGGTATTCTTTTGCCGTTCTAAGCAAATTTGCATGTGCCATCTCGAATTTTCAAAATAAACTTCTCTTTTGTGTGTTTGTTTCGCTCGCGGAACGGTAACGGGTAGCTACTATTTTCCATGCTAGGTGTGTTATTCTCACGATGAGTGTTTATTCACTTGTTATTGCATGAGAGTAAGGCAAAGGTATTATGGATGCCCAGTCCCGAAATGCAAAAAATGAATTTACTTTATGTTGTCAAATAATAAATTCCATGGAAAGTGTTGGTACGGAGGGCACCCGTGGATACGACTAGCCATGGAAAGTGAAAGTTATGGTGGAAAAAGGAATAAACTTTATTTTCTGTTTGGGAACCGCCTATGATATATCTAGCATGGAAAGCGTTGGGATGCTCCAAGTTGTTTTTGTTGGTGGGATGAATACACCTCCCAAAAAATTTATCTCTAATTTTTTGCTTCGAGCTATGGCACCTCTACAAATCCCTACTTCCCTCTGCGAAGGGCCTTTCTTTTACTTGATGCAATTTTATTTTTGAAATTGAGTCTCCATCCTCTATTATAAAAGCACCAACTCGGGGACAACATGATCGTACTTAAGTATTGGGTGTAGCTAATATTCAAGTGTGTTTCATGAATGGATCAATGTTTGAGCATGATGGGCTAGGGATAACTTGTTTTAGCATTGATATTTTGAAAGACATGGTTGCTTGTTGATAAGCTTGAGTATCTAAATTATTATGTCAAAACTAGAATATTGATTTGAATCACATAAAAGTCCAAATGTCCATGCTATGAAGAAAAGAATATGATATGACATGATAAACAACACTCCACATCAAAAATTCTGTTTTTATCACTTACCTACTCGAGGACGAGCAGGAGTTAAGCTTGGGGATGTCAATACGTCTCCAACGTACCTATAATTTTTGATTATTCCATGATGTTTTATTATCAATCTTGGATGTTTTATAATCATTATATAGTCATTTTATATCATTTTTGGTACTAACCTATTGACATAGTGCCAAGTGCCAGTTGTTGTTTTCTGCATGTTTTTTACATCGCAGGAAATCAATATCAGATGGAGTCCAAATACCACGCCAATTTATGATGATTTTTTATGGGCTAGAAGGAACACAGTGGGCCCTGGTAGCACATGGGGGAGTCCCGAGGAGGGGACAACCCACCAGGGCGCGCCAGGAGGCCCAGGCGTGCCCTGGTGGGTTGTGGCCACCTTGGGTGCCCCCTGGACCGACTCTTTGCTCTATAAATACCCCAATATTCCAAAAACTCTAGAGGAGTCGACAAAATTTTCATCCAGCTGCCGCAGAGTCCAGAACCACGAGATCCAATCTAGACACCATCACGGAGGGGTTCACCACTTCCATTGGTGCCTCTCTGATGATGCATGAGTAGTTCTTTGTAGACGTTCAGGTCCGTAATTAGTAGCTAGATGGCTTCCTCTCTCTCTCTCTCTCTCTCTCTCTCTCTCTCTCTCTCTTGATTATCAATACAATGATCTCTTGGAGATCCATATGATGTAAGTCTTTTGGCGGTGTGTTTGTTGGGATCTCATGAACTTCGAGTTTATGATCAGTTATATTTTTTTATATCCATGAAAGTTATTTGAGTTCTTTGATCTCTTATATGCGTGATCTCTTATAGCCTCATATTTCTTCTCCAATATTTGGGTTTTGTTTGGCCAACTTGATCTATTTATCTTGCAATGGGAAGAGGTCCCCGGTAGTGGGTTCAATCTTACGGTGCTTGATCCGAGTGACAGAAAGGGAACCGACACGTATGTGTTGTTGCTACTATGGATAAAAGGACGGGATCCATATATGTTAGATAAACGGATCTTGTCTACATCATGTCATTGTTCTTATTGCAGTACTCCATCTTTCCATGAACTTAATACACTAGATGCATGATGGATAGTGGTCGATGTGTGGAGTAATAGTAGTAGATGCAGGCATAAGTCGGTCTACTAATCTTGGACGTGATGCCTATGTAATGGTCATTGCCTGGATATCGTCATGATTATTTGAAGTTCTATCAATTGCCCAACAGTAATTTGTTCACCCACCGTTTGCTATTTTTCTCGAGAGAAGCCACTAGTGAAACCTACGGCCCCCGGGTCTTCTTTCTCATATATTTGACTTGTGATCTACGTTTTCCTTGTGTTTATTTTTAGATCTATTAAACCAAAAAAATACAAAAATACCTTGCTGCAATTTATTTGTTCCGTGATCTATTTATCCCATCTACAAATTTACCTCACGTCCTTTGCCTATCTTGAGGCGCCGTACCCCAAAGGGATTGACAACCCCTTTAATACGTCGGGTTTTGAGGTGTTGTTATTTGTGTGCAGGGGCTGTTTATATTGCGTTGCGTGATTCTCCTATTGGTTCGATAACCTTGGTTTCATAACTGAGGGAAATACCTACCACTGATGTAATGCATCATCCCTTCCTCTTTGGGGAAATACCGACGTAGCTTCAAGCGACATCAGGAGTATATGTGAATTATGCAATGCAATCTTCTTTAGCCAGGCATCTTATACGTGAATCATGCAATGCCATACTGTTTAGCTAGTCATCGTATATGTGAATTGTATCGTGCCATATTTTTTTCATAATGTAATCCATTTGTCAACAATGTTTATACATTCATCTACTCTTCCTGTGCATCATCCATTTGAATCGGTCATGGGAAAATCTAGAGTGAAAACAAGGTCTTCTGAGTATTCAGTGCTATCTGTTGATGCAGATTTCTTGCTGGTTATAGATAGCTCCTCGGAGGAGGATTCAGAGACAGATGACTAGTCGTATTCCCCCCCGGAGGTGTGTGCTCTAACTTGGCAGGGTTATATTTCTCATATCATGCATATGGTGTCTTGCATTGCCATGCCATCTGCTTAGATTAGGCATGCTTTGTGTGGATGCCTCTTGTTTGCTTTCTGTATCAGATATGTGAATTATGCAATGCCATGTTTTTCAGCCAGTTATCATATATGTGAATTATGCACCGCCATGTATCTAGGCATCATATATGTGAATTATCTCATGCCATCCTTTTTTCATTACGTATTCCATTTGTCGACAATCTGTGTATATTGAACTACTCTTCATGTGTATCAGCCATTTGAGTCAGTTATGGAAAAGTCAAGAGTGAAAACAAGGTCTTCAGAGCAGGAAATGGTACCTGTTGAAGCATATATCTCGATGGTTAAAGGTAGCTCCTCAGAGGAGGATTCATAGACAGATGACCATACCTATATCCCACCTGCGGTGTATGCTCTAACTTGCAATGTTTATATTTCTCATATCCTGCATATGGTGTCTTGCATTGCTTAGTTTAGACATCATATGCATAATATTAAATTCCATCTGCTTAGTTTAGAGATCATACATGCGAGTGCCAGCTGCTTAGTATATGAATCAATTATGTCAATTATATCATGCCATCATGTATGCTTAGACAACATGTTTGTGAATTATTTAAACCCAACCTATTTTACAAAGACATCATATAATTTTGTCATGTCATCATGTTTAGATACTCATCATATATTGAATTATGCCATTATATCCTGTTAAGTTATCCATCCTATATCTGAAACTGTTTCATGCTATCATGTTTAGTTATCCATCATATATGTGAAATTGTGTCATGTTGTCATGTTTGGTTAGACAATATGTGAATTACCACATCTGTCTATCATACAATTTATGTACGTTCAATTTATTTTCTTGTTTATTAGCCATTTGAATTGGAGGGGGCGATGGCAGTATCTAAGGGGGTAAAAACCCATTCTTCACAAAAGACAGTGCTACCCGTCTATGCAGATAGAACCATGGTTGTACTAGCCCATGAACTAGCCCCACCACACATAATCCAGACTCTTCCAGATTGTACAGTTACACCATTGGACAGAGAACTAGCTACACCCCATCTAACCCCAACCCCAGCGGATAGTAACCCACTTCTAGTTGGCACAGCACCATGACCACCACAGAGTACCCCCACACGAGTAGTTTGTAAAGCAACTGCAGTGCCCAAAGCATGAAGACCACCACAGCGAACCTAAACTCCACGTTTAAAGCATAAGAGCAACTTTTCTCAGGTCAGATTCCGTAGCTATGGTCCATACTCCTTTGCTCTTGCATCACTGTATTTACTCATACCAACTAATTTCGAATTTGAAGGATCCAATTGAAACTCCAATGGTGCAACACCTATGTTTTAAACATATTTCTTTAACTGGATTGTCGTTCTAAATTCTTGCTCTATGTTGATTTCAGTTTCAGCTGTATAAACAGTTGTGTTCTCATGTGATGCACATTACAAGTGTTGCCAGTGTTGTGTAGTTTCTCACACTTATATTATGTCTATGTTGTTGTGTCTTTAAAATATATGATTTGAACTGTGTCTCTATCTAGATTTGGCAACATAACTAGAATGATATAATACATAGATATATGTTTGTTTCATGCTGTTATCCTATCCACCTTACGACTGAACCGGTTTACCAAGATGAGTTTCATATACTACATGCTAAACCTGTGATGTGTCTGCTTGTTTCTCTTGTAGAATGCCAATAGAATGTTGGAGAAGAGCACCCCATTATGCAATGGCAGAGAAAGTAATGTAGATAAGGTTCAAGATAGTGAGACAACCCTGTTGGTCTCCAAGAAAGGTCATAAAAACGATCTTGTAGACAGTGAGACAACCCCAAGTCCTATGTTGATGTACTATTCGAGTTACTGGGCACTAGCGCTGGTGCAAGCTCTTCGAACACGCTGCCTGAATCACTTCGGCTTCTTCAGTCTCAGGTACAAGATAAAAGGCATCAATCAGCTGTGTTACAAAAAGAAGCCGAAGGACTCAGGAAGTCCCTGCAGAATTCAGATGCATGTTTTCTGGTCCAACAACAAGCATTGGACAATTTTAGCGCCAAACAAGAGAAAACTAATAAGCTGGCTAAGCTTCTTGCCAGCATGGTGAGTATCCAGGATATCGTTTCTTGAGCTCTTCTGAAGTGGTTTCAGTTCTGGACTTGTTTTGCTGTCGCGTTTATTTTCACTGATGGCCAATTTAGACACCCAGTGTATGTAATAAGCTGCTTTTTTCACTATATTTGTACTGGTGGTGAACTTTGATGCCTAGTGGATGTAATATTTGTGATAGCCATAATAGCCTAACATAGGTTGCTTGCTTATTTTTTCCTTATTGTCTTGTTTATTTTTTGCTGGTAGTCGATGTAGTTCATTTCCCACGGTAACCTTTTTATTTATCAGTATTCATGTTGCCTGCAGTAGTGGGACTTCTAAGGTCCGTATGATCCATGGGCCCTCTATGGGCCATAGATTCAATGGAACTTCTAAGGGCCATATGATCGATTGGCCAAACATGGGCCATACTTACGTGGACATTTAATGGACCGCAATATGGGCCGTAAACGGGCTATAATGGGAATTGTCTGTTTATGGGCCGTTAATAGGCCCATGTGTACAACGGGCTTAATTCGAACGGCAGGCATAACGGGTCGTTAATGGGCCATATGTGATGATGCCATGAAAAAAGCCCAAAGGAATAAAAGGCCACAAACAAGCTGACTTTAACCAAGGGTTGAATTTGGCCCACAAGTGGAACAGACTAGTAACAGGCCGAAATTAATCGAATGCCTAAAATGAGCCCAATAATAAATAGGCCCTTAGAAGGCCGAAACATAACACAGGCTGAAACGGCCCAATGGAATACTGGGCCATTAATGGGTATAAAGCTATATATTGTTCATTATGGGCCAGTTTCACCACCGGCCGTTTATGGGCCAAGATTTAGAATGGGACTCATATGGGCCGAAAGATGTCATGGGCCGGAAATTACAACGGGCTAGAATCATATTGGACGGCCCATATGGCACTACTGGGCCTAATTCGGATAGGCTATAACGGGTCATGAGTTAGCGGGCTATAAATGGGCTATATGCGAATATGCTATTAATAGGCTTTCTGTGGGCCGGCCTACTACCTTTTGACTAAGTCAAACGGGCCGGCCTTTTCACCTGAATGGGCCTCGGTTGAGCCGAGCCACATTTCGACTTATCATAGGCGTGTCTCGTCCATTGGTGGATGACATCTGTCCCGAGGCTAAGCTGGCATATGGATCCTCCAGCGTATTAGAATTTTACACATGGAAAATCCCCATTGGTCAGGGTTGTTAACGGGTTATCGGATACAAACCGGAAGCCGATAGCTTAACGGCGACCCGTTACAGTGGATGCCATGTGTTAGTTACCCTTGAAGAAAGCACTTCTATGACGCGCAATTTATCATCGTGGAAGTGTACACTTCTGTGATGATAATTTTGGTAATGTCATGGAACACTTCTATGAAAGCACAGGTATGACTATCTTGATTCTGTCATAAAATCATCATGGATGTACATGCATGACAGAAAACTTGGCCCACTATGACAAACATGTATCATCAAACAAGTGTATTTTTTTGTAGTGCAAGGTACTGCATTTCCCGCAGAAATGGAACCATTCAAATTAACAAGTTCTCGCTTGTCGTGGCAATGCATCCACATTGGAAAACTGGAGACACTGTTCTATTCATTCTCTACCAAGGCATAGGAGGGTTCTTCCTTTTCATTCACGAGATGCCGAGTCGCCGTGATCAAGCTGCTTCCAGTGGATAGTGTGGTTGTCGGCCCTCAGCCTCTTACAATATGCTAGTTGTTACTATGTTAAGTATGTAGATATGGACCATATGGTCGTCAAAACCATGTTAACAAGATCCGCCTTTTGTCGAATAGTGTGACCACTATATATATGTTACTCAAATGTTGTTAGCCAAGTTCTTAAATTTTTATGGAAATTATTAGTATCATACACAATTCATTCAGTTTAAGCATGTGCCCGATAGATTAGACGATGTCCATGTTTTTTATGTGGCGATTAGTACCGATGTCCAGAAGGCATTTCCATATTAATTGTCCATATTGCAAATTCAGATAATATATAGACACGCCAACCCATATAATTGACATATTTGACATGCATATATATATAAACATATCGCTAATTTACAAGAATATAACGAACCGCGCACACACAAAAGAGCTAGTGCACCTGACGCTGACCCAGCACACACAGCAGCCATCATCCATCAGCGTGTCGATCATAGGCTCAGTGGGACCGGAGGCCGCCAATTCAATGACCTACACACCTTGATCGATCTAGGTTGGGGAAGACTCGACATCTGGAATCACCGGTACTGCCTCGGGCACAACACTCACCAGGGCTACCGCAACTGCCGAGTCTGGCCCGATGACGTTTGACGAGACAATGTTGGTTGTTGCCAGGGCTGTCGTGACGACCCCTAGGCATGTTGAAAGTGCAACTATCCCTGGGTGGTTTTGGTAATTATTAACAACATATAGCTCATTGAACTAATGCTATTTCAAGATGAATATTTTAGGAAAGTTCAATGATTGGCATGGCATGGATTAGGAATGTGGACCCCTCAAAATACTAAGGACAAAGGATTGGCTCATGCTCTAAGGCTCAAAACTCTACCTTTTACTTTTAGTGATCCAAGATCACATTGAGTCCATAGGAAAAGCCAATACTATTGAAAGGGGACGAGGTGTTGCTTAATGCCTTGCTTGCTCAAAGTGCTGAGTGATATGCTCCAAAGACCCTCAACCACTTTCTCATATTCACATATGTCCCAAACCAAAAGTCAAACTCGTCCCCACTAATTTGATCTATCCGGCGCCATCAAGTTCATTTGACATAGCCACTGCAGAAACCCTAGTCACTTCGATCTCACCGATAGGGATCTCGGTCTCACCGAGATGGGTTTGGAAACTCTCTATTTCCCTTCATAACATTTAGGTCTATCTGAGATGAGCGATCGGTCCCACCGAGGTTGCAATGCAAAATCTCTGTTTCCCCTTCGTAACGTTTTGATCTCACCGAGATGAGCGAATCGGTCCCACCAAGTTTGCTTGACCAACTCTCTGGTTAGCTTATTATCAAAGTCGGTCCCACCGACTTTGTTTAATCAGTCTCACCGAGATTATGTTATGCCCTAACCCTAAAGAAATCGGTCCTACCGAGTTGACATGTCGGTCCCACCGAAATGCCTAACGGTCACATTATGAACTAAGTCGGTCTGACCGAGTTTTATGATTCGGTCTCACCGAGTTTGGTAAATTGTGTGTAACGGTTAGATTTTGTGTGGAGGCTATATATACCCCTCCACCCTCTCTTCATTCAAGGAGAAATCCATCAGAACATGCCTACACTTCCAGCATTAATTTTTTGAGAGAGAACGACCTACTCATGTGTTGAGGTCAAGATATTCCATTTCAACCACATAAATCTTGATCTCTAGCCTTCCCCAAGTTGCTTTCCACTCAAAATATCTTTCCACCAAATCCAATCCTATGAGAGAGAGTTGAGTGTTGGGGAGACTATCATTTGAAGCAGAAGAGCAAGGAGTTCATCATGAACACACCATCTATTACCTTTTGGAGAGTGGTATCTCCTAGATTGGTTAGGTGTCACTTGGGAGCCTCCGTCAAGATTGTGGAGTTGAACCAAGGAGTTTGTACGAGCAAGGAGATCGCCTACTTCTAGAAGATCTACCCTAGTGAGGCAAGTCCTTCGTGGGCAATGGCCATAGTGGAATAAACAAGGTTGCTTCTTCCTAGACCCTTCATGGGTGGAGCCCTCCATGGACTCGCGCGGCCGTTACCCTTCGCGGGTTTAAGTCTCCATTAACGTGGCTGTACGATAGCACCACCTATCGGAACAACGCCAAAAATCTCCGTGTCTACATCAAACTCCTCCCTTTACCTTCATGTGCAATGTTTTACATTCCGCTGCTATACTCTTAGAATTGCATGTGTAGGTTGATTGCTTGACTTGTGTAAAGTTGCTAAAATCTGCCAAGACTTAAAATTGGGAAAAAGGCTAGATTTTTATTTTGTCAAGTAGTCTAATCACCCCCTCTACACATACTTTCGATCCTACAAGTGGTACCAGAGCTACGGTCTCCATTTTCCTTGATTTCCTTAGCTTTTGGTGATCATAGCCTTGGTTTCACAACCTAGGAGAGTATGGCGTCTAGCGAGGGAAATTACCACCGTAGAGGTCCTTACTTTGATGGTAATAATTTTGCTAGTTGGAAGCATAAGATGAAAATGCATATTCTTGGACATAACCCCGCCGTTTGGGCTATTGTGTGTATTGGCTTGCAAGGTGGGTTCTTTGATGGGAGAGAACCAAACTGTGAAGCTACCGCGGAAGAGTTGAAGATGTTGCAATACAACGCTCAAGCATGTGATATTCTCTTCAATGGATTTTGCCCCGAAGAATTCAAGCAAATCAGTCGTCTTGAGAATGCAAAGGAAATTTGGGATACTTTGATTGATATGCATGAAGGTATTGACTCCGTCAAGGAATCCAAATTGGATGTGCTTCAAAGTCAGCTTGACAAGTTCAAAATGAAGGATGGTGAAGGTCTCGTTGAAATGTACTCTAGGCTTGGTCTCATCACAAATGAGATTGCCGGCTTAGGAAGTGAAGATATGACTAAGGGAGTCCTGGATTAGGGGGTGTCCGGATGGCCGGACTATGACCTTTGTCCGGACTCCCGGACTATGAAGATACAAGATTGAAGACTTTGTCCCGTGTCCGAATGGGACTTTCCTTGGCGTGGAAGGCAAGCTTGGCGATACGATATGTAGATCTCCTCCCATTGTAACCAACTCTGTGTAACCCTAGCCCTCTCTGGTGTCTATATAAACCAGAGAGGTTTAGTCCATGGGACGAACAACAATCATACCATAGGCTAGCTTCTAGGGTTTAGCCTCTCTGATCTCTTGGTAGATCAACTCTTGTACTACCCATATCATCAATATTAATCAACCAGGAGTAGGGTTTTACCTCCATCGAGAGGGCCCGAACCTGGGTAAAAACATCGTGTCCCTTATCTCCTATTACCATCCGCCTAGACGCACAGTTCGGGACCCCCTACCCGAGATCCGCCGGTTTTGACACCGACATTGGTGCTTTCATTGAGAGTTCCACTGTGTCGTCGCCATCAGGAAGGATGCCACGTCCCGTCTTTAAAGACGGCACTGTTGCTAAACGAGCTTTGGCTATCGGCCAAACTCTCCGGCTAGGCGGTTTTCTTATGACCGCCTGTTCAGCCGCCGCGCCGACGATGACTTCTCGGGTCATCAAAAGCAATCTCCACGTCGACTCGGAACTCGCCGAGCAGTTAGATCCGATGGAGCTCTCTTCCTTAAACGAGCTCTTGGATCGCATCGCCACCCTGGGAGTCGCTACAGACTATGATCAGATTGGGCTTAAACCCGATCCAAGAGAAATTGACTCTCCTGAGGTCACCCACCACGTCGCAGTGGTGGAGGAACAATGCAGCGAATCTATACCCATCTTAAGGACCAAATATGTACGGATTCCCGACCCCCCCAAGCTGGATATCCGCGGAGGGGAGGACGTCACTCAAGCCCTGAACCTAAAGTCAGGCAGGGGCCAGATTCATTGGATAGCATCCAAGAGCCCAAGGTTCCGAATTGGGAAACTCCTTAGCCCCTGAGCCTCAGATCGGGCGAGGTTCCAGATTTAACTCAACCCGCCCACCCTAACATAAGGGATCTATCCCAAGTTCGGCAAGAGCCCACGTAAACAGTACATCATTACTGGGCCAGATTCCTCCTGGTTATGAACAGGATAGAGGACTACCGCGAGGAGGATGCAGTTTCATCCTTCTGCAATAATTGCACGGACATCGGAAATCTCAACGCCATAAGTCACCGTGATATTACATGCTTCACTGACTTGGCATCCATGGTACGAAAATACTGTGCGATGGAAAGCGTCCGGAAAACCGAAATAAAATTCTGGGACGATCCGGCCCTGAATACAACCGCAGTCCGAAATAAAAGGGCGCATTATCGCCATGCACAGGGGTTAATCACCAAAAAATCAAAAACCTTCTATAGGGTATGGAACCGTACTGGAGGGATGGCTCAATGGACCCTGTAAAATTCATAGTACAGAGGGCGTCACACCAACTCATAGCCTTAGAGCATGTTGGATACTCCGGCAGGTGGCCAGAAGTGGCGAGGAGCTTCTAACTCTAGAATCCGCAGAGCACCACCCTAGGAATACCAGTACGATATCAACAGTCTTCGAGACTTTCGCATCAAACAATATGCGGAAACGAACACTCCGCAGCCTTACCGAAGTCTACCAGGTAGCAACAATAAACCCATGGAGTGACACGGCTATTACCTTTAATGCCAGTGACGAACCTAAATTCCAAACAGCCCGAGCACCAGCCACATTGGTCCTCAATCCGATAGTGGACGGATTTCGACTTACCAAGGTACTCATGGACGGTGGCAGTGGATTGAACCTCATTTCTGAGGAAACCCTTTGAAAAATGGAAATAGACTGGAGCCGCATTGAGCGAAGCAACACAACCTTTAGAGGAATAATCCCCAGTTGGGAAGCGTGTTGTACAGGAAAAATCACACTGGATGTGGTGTTCGGCACGCCAGATAATTACAGGTCCGAGGAGGTCACATTTCAAGTGGCCCCGTTCAGCAGCAGATACCACGCTCTGTTAGGGCGAGAGGCATTCACAATTTTTCAATCTATACCCCATTACGAGTACATGAAGCTCAAAATGCCCGGACCCAATGGAATCATCACTCTTGCTAGTGACCCGGACATAGCACTTCGCGCCGAAAACAAGACAGTCGCATTGGCCCTTGAGGCATTATCCAAATCCCTAGCGGCCGAGGAACTAACTGCCCTGCGCTCCACGGTGGACAGGGACAACGTGATACTCGACAAAAGATCCAAGTCCACCTCTTTTAAACCGGCAGACGAAATAGTCAAATTCCAAGTCCATCCAACGGACCCTACAAAAACGGCCTCCATCGGGGCACAATTAAACCCTGATGTAGACGCGGCACTATGAGAATTCCTACGCGAAAATTGGGACATCTTTGCCTGGCACCCTTCAGACATGCCAGGAATCCCACGCAGGCTGGCCGAGCACAGCCTAAACATCCTAAAAGGATTCAAGCCTGTTAAGCAGGCTCTTCGGCGTTTCTCTGAACCTAAGAGACAAGCCATGGGAGAGAAGCTAGCCAAACTACTGGAAGCCGTATTCATCAGAGATATAAAACATCCGGACTGGCTAGCAAACCTGGTGATGGTACCAAAGAAGGACAAATCCTGGCGCCTATGCGTCGATTTCAAGGACCTCAACAAGGCTTGCCCAAAGGATCCCTTTCCCCTCCCCCGCATTGATCAAATCATCAACGCTACCGCAGGACACGATTCATTGTGTTTCCTCGACGCATACTCTGGCTACCATCAAATAAAGATGGCAGAGCTAGACCAAGCCGCAACGGCATTTATCACCCCATACAGCCCATTCCGCTTAAACACAATGCCCTTCGGGCTCAAAAATGCCGGCGCAACATATCAGCGCATGATTCAGACATGTCTGGCCAACCAGATCGGCAAAACAGTTGAAGCATACGTGGATGACGTGGTCGTCAAAACCAAGCATGTCGAAACTCTAATAGACGACTTGAGGCTCACGTTCGATAACCTCCGAACATATGACATCAAGCTTAACCCGGAAAATTGCATTTTTGGCGTACCATCCAGAAAGCTCTTGGGCTTCATTGTATCCGGTAGAGGAATTGAAGCAAACCCAGCCAAGATCCGAGCTCTGTGACAATTGGATATTCCAAAGGACCTCAAACAAATACAAAAATTGACTGGATGCGTGGCGGCTCTAAGCCGCTTCATCTCCCGCTTGGGAGAATAGGCATTACCCCTTTATCGCCTACTCCGGTGCACCGAACACTTCGAGTGGACGGATGCTGCCACGGTCGGACTCGAAGAAATAAAAGCCATATTGGCAACAAACCCGGTCCTGGCCGCGCCTAACATCGGCGAACCAGTGCTATTATACATTGCGGCAACTCATCAAGTTGTAAGCGCAGTGCTCGTCGTCGAACGAGAAACGGACGGACACAAATTCTCCCTTCAAAAACCAGTCTACTACGTGTCCATCGTCCTCACTCCATGCAAGTCAAGGTACCCGCATTACAAAAATATAGCATACGCAGTGTTCATGGCGTCCCGGAAGCTACGACACTACTTTCAAGAGTGTTCAATAAAGTAGCCTCCGAAGTGCCTCTTAATGATATTATAAACAACCGCGACGCGACGGGCCGGATTGCCAAATGGGCCATTGAGCTCCTCCCGTTCGACATAACCTATAAGCCACGGCGAGCTATCAAGTCGCAAGTTTTGGCCGACTTTGTCGCTGAATGGACTGAGGCAGAACTCCCTAAAGAGTACGGCACATATTCCAACTGGATCATGCACTTCGACGGCTCCCAAATGCTAGCGGGTCTGGGGGCTGGTGGCGTTCTGACGTCCCCAACAGGAGATAAAGTTCAATATGTACTCCGGATAATGTATACGGACACTAACAATGCAGCCGAATACGAGGCCCTTCTACATGGTCTCCGGACGGCAGTCTCAAGGGCATTCAACGCCTAGAGGTGCGTGGGGATTCGAACCTCGCGATATCCCAAATAAATGGAGACTTTGATGCCAAGGATCCAAAAATGGCAGCTTATCGTAATGTCGTCCTAAAAATGTCAGCTCGGTTCGAGGGGCTCGAATTTCACCATATAGCCCGGGAAAACAATCAGGCAGCAGACGTCTTGGCACGCATCAGTGCAAAGCGCGATGTAGTCCCCCCCCCCAACATTTTATTGGAGAGGCTATTCAAGCAATTCGTCCAATGGGAAGGGGAGTCCAGAAATAACAACCCGGACTCAGCCGCACCACCTGACACCGAACATTCTGACACAATGGGAGGCTCTGCCAACGAAGTAACATCCTCAGCCCACGTAATAATGGCAGTCATTGCCCCGTGGACAGAACCATTCTTAGCCTACCTAACTAGGCAAGAACTCCCTGAGAACCAAAACGAGGCATGCTGCATAGTGCGGCAATCTAAAGCCTACAATGTCCATGAAGGAGAGTGACGGTGTCCTGGACTAGGGGGTACTCACCACGTCGTCTCCCGATCAGTTGAATTGGGCCGAGGACCCCCATGGTTGTATACTCATGGGCCAGTCCGGACAGCTGCCGCATACAAGGAAGAATCAACAAGACTTGGCGATCAAGACAAGGACTCCTCCCCCACTGGCGTATTCGGCTAGGACTCTTGTTATCCTATGCCTCTGGTGCATTATATAAACCGGGGCCAGGCTAGTCGATAGATATACAACAATCATACCATAGGCTAGCTTCTAGGGTTTAGCCTCCTTGATCTCGTGGTAGATCTACTCTTGTAATACCCACATTATCAATATCAATCAAGCAGGACGTAGGGTTTTACCTCCATCAAGAGGGCCCGAACCTGGGTAAAACATCGTGTCCCTTGTCTCCTATTACCATTGATCCTAAGATGCACTGCTTGGGACCCCCTACCCGAGATCCGCCGGTTTTGACACCGACATTGGTGCTTTCATTGAGAGTTCCGCTGTGTGATCGACGAAAGGATCAATGGCTCGACTGCAGGTCAACTGCGACGTCGGCTTCTTCGTCACCAGCTCGACTGGTCACCTTGGCTTGACCAAGGACTGCGGCCCACCTCCGATCGTCATGTTCGGATGAAGGCCTTCATCAACACCAACTCCGATCTCTATCAAGATCATGGAGGAGTCATCAATGGAGCTCGGGGGCTCATCGTCAACATTGCCCTCAGGCGACCGTGCTGTTTTTCTAGACAGCAAACTTGTATCCGCTGCCACCGCCTCCTCGAGTGTCGCTTAAACGATTACTTCGGTGGAATTATGCAGAATTAAGTCTATAACAACCCTGCAAAAAATTCGTCGAGTTCCGATGGAGGAATCTCCGGCAATCTTCGATATACCGGAGCCCTGTTGAATCTGGACGAGAATCCGGACGAGATTAGGGCGTGGTGTCTGGCATCTAGCTCGGATGTCCTTTGGAAGATCCGACCGTCCAAACTCCGGGAAACTTCCGATTAGTGCGTCACTTTTTGGATCTACTTTCCGCGCGAGAACGAATCCGACCCGAATTCATCTTCTTTATGAATGGGATCTCGGACATCCTTTTTGAAGGAAGTTTTCATATGAGGTGTTGTGTTTTATTCTCAAACACATCCCAGTAGTATTAAAAGTATTCTCGCAATACGAACTTCACCGTCGCGCCGGTGTCACACCAGCCCGATAACATCACTCCACGGTGGCCGACCTGCGTTAGACACGTCGTCGCTTTGTTGAGCCGCAAGCCAAACGAGAGTCCGGCATCGCGAAGGATAAATCATCACCAACATCGCCACCCCACGGATTACACGGAGCAGGCATACCGGCATCGCCGCACGGTCGCTTCATCAAGCCGGCATCGACCACGTCGTGACCTGCATCGGCAGGGCCGCGCTATTGCTTCTTCAAACTGGTGTCCATCACGCCGACCTACTTCGACATCTCGGCTGGACCGGGGGCTTCGTCATCTCTTCATCAACCTACTCCAGACACTTTGGCGTCACTAGCCGACTAGGCAATGGGTGCGGGATCGAGTCCCAATTTTGGGAGTCACCTTCCTTCGGATTGCTACAACAAATAAACCAGGTGCTATTAATCCTAGTATTTCTTTTTGCTTGTTTGGGTTAATTTTTCCCAAGGAATTATTACTCTGGTTAGTCCATCATATGTACACAGGTCTATCAAATACTGGCCGCATTATCGACGGTCGCATGATAGTTCGGTCAGTTTCCATACATAGTCCGGCGAACGCCGCATCCAGAACTCAGACCGACCTGTGAATCCAGGCTTTGCCATGCCTTTATTGCATTACACCAACGACCTGCATCGACATCGACTTCGGCGGCAGGCCATATTTCTTTTATTACTCACTTTGCATAAATTATTTATTATGCAACGATTTTTTTTACTATTATCTCTGGTTTGCACTATTTTTTGTGCACAGGAAATTGATCCAGCCGGACTATATCCTTTGACGTCACCTCGGCTGGACGGGGGGCTTCGTCAATACTTCATTACCACATGCCAGGGACTTCGGCATCACTCTGCTGTCAAGCATTGACCATGCTATGTCACCACTTCACAGTGTCGAGCTCTTTGCTCCGCCACCTCGGGACCGGCTTGGGGGATGGAACCTTGTCCCGCATCAAGCTCGGACCGCATCGTCAATACCGAACACATTAACCAGCTAAGTTGCCTTCATGCTCAAAGTTTTAAAATTTCTAACTTGTGTTCGGTTCGACCAAGCATTATACTTTCTCGGGAAAAAGTTGCTTACCTTCCTTGTCGAAACTTTGTTCGCACACACTTGACGCGCTACCCGCGCTCATTATACCTGGGGGCTTCTTTAACAGAAGCTTATTAATTCGGGCTTTATGCCCAACACATGTGTCACACTTCCACATGTACCTTTTATTCACCATTATATGCATCGATATGACTTAAGTTTTGGCCAAGCTGGGTTGCCCGGCTCCTGTGCTTACCCCTACGTTCCCGATTGTTCGGCTAGGTGGTAAAGGGAGCACCTCTGCGATTGTTACTGCCGGGTCAGCCGGATGTGTACCTCAGACTGGGTGAAGCCGAAAGCTAGCGTTCTTAAGGGAATACTTGGTCAGTGAACTAAAAGATGATTTCTTACCTATTTATTTACCTTCCCCCAGATGTTTTTCTGCTCCTTTCGCAGTCCGGACATGCACTTTAGGGCATACCTCCCAGGGAAAGGAACCCCTAACGGAACTATTCTCCCTGGAAGATGTTTCTTAATAACCATGTAATATAACATAACTAGTTGGGCACTTGTCTGATAAAGCACTAATGACCCCTATGCCTGGTCTCCACGCATGCCCCGGTTTTTATAACCGCGAGGGCATTCGGACACACTCCGGACTATTGGGTCCAGAGGTTGAAGCGAAAAGGTCCGCTACGACAAACGATCTACAATCTGGCTAGAAGGCATTCTACATGTCACCTTACATTATCAACTTTTACCCAAGTCACTTGGGGGCTCTTATGTTTATTTGAGCTGTTTCATACTAAGTGTTTCTCTTCCTAGCCGTTGCAAAGTTTTTATTATTATTTATCACTCCTTTTTTCGACACAAGTGTGCGGTCACTAGCCGGGGAGCCTAATTTCTCTCTCAAAGCCGCTAGAGTTTAGTTTGCTAAACTGGCCTAGTAAGAAGTACTCCGTCTCCGGGATAGGAGGTTGAAGCCGTAGGCTGACCCGCTTGAAGTTTTGAGATAGGATGTGTCATGTTAAAGCACGGCAGAAGCACCTTTTTTTCTAAAGTCCAATTTTCGGATTGGCAACGAACACTTGATCTAGTTCGGACATTAATCTTTTGAATAAGTTTTTTGGCTTTTCGAGCCCATGGCACTTTTAAACTATTTGTGTGTTTTCAGCACAAGTCTTGCAGTGCAACGCCGGACACCTTTTGAAATTCGGCAAAAACATTCTCGGATATTGCTATATATGCATCAGTTTCGAATTTTGTCTTCGGTCAATAGTTGGGTTGCCCGGCTCCCGCGCTTGCCTCCTACGTTCCGCTTTGTTCGGCTAGGTGTGCAAAGGGAGAACCACTGCAATTGTGCTTCCAGCTCGCATGGTCAAGCACCTCAGTGGAGAAAGCCGAAAACTGACTATCACAATAGGTGTAAACTGGGCAGCGATCCGATGACTATATTAAATGACGGGCCATTCATTGGCCGAAGTGTTTCCGGCTTGACCTCGATTGTCGCCGAACACTATCGGGGGCTATTAACTGGCCTCCCAAACTAAATCCTCGATATTTTGCTCTGACATTGGAGCAGAGGTTTCATGATCATGCTTAGCATGACAATCCAAAGAAAGGAACCGACAGCGGGACTATTTTCTCTGGAAGACATTTCTTCTATTAAACAGTAATATAACATGTCTCTCCGCGTACCTTTGTTTATAAAACCGTATGGCCAGATTGCCTTGTTTGTTGTAAATCTTTGCCCTCATAAAGGCTTTATAAAGTAGGACAAACACTCCTCGGCTATTGGCTGAGGAGGTGGAAGCCGATGGTCGGTCAATAAAGTTTTGTACAATGCGGATCCGAGCATTAATGACGTAAAGTACTTGGATACATAGAGTCATTACACATAATTTGTGATTTTACTATGGATATTGATCCTTAATTCGGCCTCCTGTGCCCGCATTAAGGCTCGGGGGCTACTGGGCTTCGGGCTTATTATTTATACAAATATTAAAGGGGCACATCGATCCCCTGATCTGGTATTGCCACCCGACCAGTGTCTCGGGGGCTACTGCATTGCCTGTTTTATGCAGAAAATTTTAAGTGCAATACAGTTTCCGAGGAGATTTCGATCCTCAGGTTGGTCGGCCGCACCCAACCCGAGTCTCGAGGACTGAGCACGCCGCTTTTTGTGTCCCGAAGTATTCTGCCGAGCTAGGACTTGATCCTCAGACCGATTTTGCAAATCAACCTGAGTCTCAGCGGCTACGGGGATCAGCGGTCTTATGTCATCCTTCATGTGCATCTCGGGTTTTAGACCGATACCCACCATGAGGGCTACTGGCTATATATCTCGTCAGAGAATAAATTGCATCAATAAAAAACATTGACCAAAAAATCAGCCCATGACCGAGGTGCTTAACCACCTCGGAAGCAGTCCGGCATAAAGCTCGGGCGCTAGTGGCTGGCTCCATAGAGGGCACTTCCGGCATTAAGCTTGGCTAAACTCCTTCAAACTTCTTTGAACCAAGGTGATTTACGACACCTCGGATACAGTCCGGCGTTGGAGCTCGGATACATAGTCCGGCGTTGGAGCTCGGATACCGTCCGGCGTTGGAGCTTGGGTACATAATCCGGCGTTAGAGCTGGGAAGCAGTCCGGCATTGGTGCTCGGCTGCAAAAGATACCTCGAATGCAGTCCGGCGTTGGAGCTCGGACGCAAGAGGACGTTGCCGCCCGGGAACAACCTCAAACCCGAGGCATGGCATAAAAGTAACAAGGCATTGATAAAGGCCGGAAACTTAAAGGGGCTCCTCGGATACCCGACGTATAAACTCGTCGAATGCATTTTGGCGATCCTCAAGATCGAAGATGAGAAGATTTGTTGAACCAGTTTTCAAGACCAGCAACCGAAGATGAAGAATAGTTCGGAAGAATCAAGGAGCGTCCCTAACTTGAAGAATGGTTCAGGGGGCTACTGACGGTGTCCTGGACTAGGGGGTACTCACCACGTCGTCTCCCGATCAGTTGGATTGGGCCGAGGACCCCCATGGCCGTATACTCATGGGCCAGTCCGGACAGCTGCCGCATACAAGGAAGAATCAACAAGACTTGGCGATCAAGACAAGGACTCCTCCCCCACCGGTGTATTCGGCTAGGACTCTTGTTATCCTAGGCCTCTGGTGCATTATATAAACCGAGGCTAGGCTAGTCGATAGATATACAACAATCATACAATAGGCTAGCTTCTAGGGTTTAGCCTCCTTGATCTCGTGGTAGATCTACTCTTGTAATACCCACATTATCAATATCAATCAAGCAGGACGTAGGGTTTTACCTCCATCAAGAGGGCCCGAACCTGGGTAAAACATCGTGTCCCTTGTCTCCTGTTACCATTGATCCTAAGACGCACTGCTTGGGACTCCCTACCCGAGATCCGCCGGTTTTGACACCGACAGAGAGCTTTATAGGAAAAGCACTACCGGAGTCCTTCAAAGGTGTATCTCCGAAGAGGAAGGGCGGAACCTTCTGGCCGAAATTCATGCCGGACTAGGCGGGCACCACGCCGCAGCCCGGGCCCTCGTAAGCAAGGACTTCTGTACTAGATTTTATTGGCCTACTGCCCGGGCAGATGCTCAGGACTTAGTCCAATGATGCGTCGGCTGCCAATTATTCGCTAACTAAAGCCATATGCCACCCACCGCCCTCCGAACTATACCCATCACCTGGCCCTTCGCGGTCTGGGGGCTTGACATGGTTGGACCCCTTAAAGGGGGAACCCACAAGCAAAAATACTTATTGGTCATGGTTGACAAATTCACCAAATGGATAGAGGCCAAGCCTGTCAAGACGGCTGAATCTGGACCAGTGATAGACATCATATCAGGGGTCGTACACCGTTACGGAGTCCCCCACAGCATCATCATTAATAACGGCACGAACTTTACGGCTGATGAGGTAAAACTCTGGTGCAAAAACATGGGCATCAAGCTCGACTACACTTCAGTCTATCACCCACAAACTAACAGTCAAGTCGAGCGGGCAAACGGTCTAATCATGAGAAGCATCAAACCCAGACTAGTGCGGTCCCTCAAGGAATCTAACACGCACTGGGTAGAGGAGCTCGACTCCGTACTCTGGGGGCTGCGGACCACTCTGAACCGCACTACCGGATTCACACCATTTTTTATGGTATACGATGCAAAGGCAGTTCTGCCCTGCGACATAATTCATGACTCACCTCGTGTGTGCATGTACAAAGAAAGAGAAGCCGAACTCGATCGGCAGGACAGTTTGGACGCATTGGAGGAGGAGCGCGACGTGGCAAAAGCTCCTTCCGCATTCTATCAACAGCAGGCTCAAAGATATCAAAGCAGAGAAGTACGGTCCAAAACTTACAATGTTGGCGAATTAGTTCTACACCTGCCGGACAAGAAAAAGGACAAACTCAAGCCCAAATGGGAAGGTCCCTTCATAGTCTACCAAGTCCTGACTGGTGGAGCGTACCGTCTGCGAAATGCATCGGATAACCGACTCGAGCTGAACCCATGGAACGCCGCACACCTACGAAGATTCTACGCCTAGCACTGGACTCTGTGTTCGTCTCCTTCCTCTGTCTATTTTTTACACATTAGTTGTCTTATATTTCTCTCCTTCTCCCTCCTTTTCTCTCACAGCCTTTTAAGGGCTCATTCGCGCCTCGTTCACACACAATTGACGCGCTATCCGCGCTCATTATACTTGGGGGCTTCTTCAACAGAAGCTTATTTATATGGGCCTCGTGCCCAAGACGTGCGTCACACTTCCGCATGTACCTTTTATTCACCATTATATGCATCGATATGACTTAAGTTTTGGCCAAGCTGGGTTGCCTGGCTCCTGTGCTTACCCCTACGTTCCCGGTTGTTCGGCTAGGTGGTAAAGAGAGCACCTCTGCGATTGTTACTGTCGGGTCAGCCGGATGTGTACCTCAGACTGGGTGAAGCCAAAAACTAGCGTTCTTAAGGGAATATTCAGTCGGTGAACTAAAAGATGTTTTTACCTTGATTATTTATCCGCCCCCGGATGCTTTCCTGCTTTTTTCGCAGTTTGGACATGCACTTTAGGGCATGCCTCCCAGGGAAAGGAACCCCTAATGGAACTATTCTCCCTGGAAGATGTTTCTTACTAACCATGCAATATAACATAACTAGTTGGGCACTTGTCTGGTAAAGCACGAATGACCCCTATGCCTGGTCTCCACGCATGCCCCGGTTCTTACATAACCGAGAGGGTATTCGGACACACTCCGGACTATCGGGTCCCGAGGTGAAGCGAAAAGGTCCGCTATGACAAACGATCTACAATCCGGCTAGAAGTCATTTTACATATCATTTTAAATTACATAGTCAATTTGACTGGGTATATTCCTCTTCAATACCATCCAACAGGCTGTCTAGTTTACAGTCCTGTTGGGAATATTTTGCGGCCAACTCTACCTGGCCGTACACTAAACTGACAGGGATCTCCTTGCCATCAGGCCCCACAGGTCCGACCTCGGCCATGTGGTTTGGGTCAGCCTTCCTGTACCACGTCTTCACGATGGCCCAGGCTTCCCGGGCGCCTTGACCGCAGGCCGATATCTTCCATAATCGGAAGCGCCGCCGCGCTCCCTTCAGCTTCTCTACAAGCTCTCCAAGGCCTTCGGGCACGGAGACGGATGGCCACAAGGCCTGGACGACGCCTTGCATCACCTGCCGAACTCGTTTATGCAGTTGTGAGAGCTCGGGAAGAAGGTTACCCATAGAACTGGGCATTTCCTCCGCAGGTCGACCTGTCAGCATACCTACAGACATAACATTGTCAATTCGACTTCTTCGCCGAACTCTTCTTTTCATAAGTTCGTTCAAGCACTTACTAAAAATGCCGCGTCGAAGCCGCCGATTCTCCTTCACGGAGTCCGACAGCAGAGCACGAACATCCTTTAGTTCCTCGCCCAGCAGGGTGTTGGCATCTTGAAGCTTGTTCTTCTCTTGCCTCACCCTTGTAAGAACGCTCTCGTCGGCCTTTAACTAGCACAAGAGTTGTTGCTTGTCCGGATCCACTCTGGCGCCATCTGCACTGTTATTGTCAGAATTGCACACATGCCGCACTTCACAACATACTTATCTTTCGAAGCGTATATTACCAGAGAGGGTCTCTTTGGCCTTCCCTGTTGCGGCTAGTGCGGCCTCAAGTTTGGCTTTGCACTCTTCCAGCTCCTGGGACAGTCGGGTATTCTTTTCTGTAAGATCCTGCATAACAAAGTATCCTTAAATCAGTCATTCTAACTGTTTCAAGTCTCGGGGGCTACTGACATATGTAACCATCAAATTTTCTCACCCGTATGTCTTTTACATACTGCTCTGTGGCTCTGGCTAGACCATTTTGAGCGGCACAGAGGTACGCATCTCCCATATTAAAAGCATCCAACGCCTCTTGGGAAAAACAAGCGTCACGAAGAACAGTCCGGCGACGCCTGTGGTTCATGGCACTCTCCACCTCGGAATTGGTGGCACACAACCCATCCGCATCCTCTGTCGGAGGAGCGTCCGGTACGCGCCCCGTGTTCGCCTCCGCTTTCGGACTCGGCCTTGAAGCCTGGCCGGTGGATATAGTCCGGCGGGCGCTCTTCTTCCTAAAGTAAGCATGAGCGTTAGTATGCCTTGAGGGCATAAAACCATGGGCATTAAGGTTACACGTCGTACCGTTGCATCGGTGTATCGATCCGGTTCGCACTTCTTTTTATCCCGCTGGGCCTCGATGGCCCTTGTTGGCTAGCCGCCGCGGGCTCGGTCCTCCGCCTTAAGGATTTTCCCTGCGAAAAACGCCATTGGTATACAGCGATCAAAAATAAGCACAGATGGATCCTCTTGAAAGTACCGGGACTTCGATCTCAGTTACCTTTGAGGCTGGAAGTAGTCCGGGATAATCTGCTGTAATGGCCACTAAGGTGTTGTCCTTACTCAATTGATGAAACACCCCATCAATCAGTTCCACACATAAGTCCGGGTCCTCATGGGAGTCCGGGTGGAGGGGCCGTTCGGGTCCTCGGGTTGTGGAGGAGGGTTGTTTATCTCCTTTACAGTCTGGCGTAGCTCCTGCGTTGAAATTGCTAGACTAAGTACTTAACTATGGGAATATAAAAACGGATGGGCAAGTGAACGTGTTCGCTTACCCAGCTTGGAGGATTGTACATAGAAAATCCGCCCCGTGGGTCGACGTGGAGGAATTCCTCCTCCTCTCCCTTGTACAAAGCGGACAAGATCTTCGTTAGAGTGGCAGCCGAATCCGGCCCCTTACGGCCGCACCGGGTGGCGTCGTCCTCCCCGTCGAAATCCCACATGGTGTGGCCTTGGTACTGAAGCGGCTGCACCCCCCGCGTAATGCATATGGACATGACCTCGATCATGGTCAGTCCGAAATGAGATAATAATCTTATCTGGCTCATCAGGTAAAGGACGTCCCTGTCATTTTCCTTCTGAGGGCTCCGTGGGCGCTAGCTCAGGTGTTTCTTCTAGGGAGCATTATCAAACTCAGGGAGGCCGATCCGTACAGGGTCCGGCAAAGGGACGTCTTCTATATAAAACCATTCTGAAGGCCAGTCTTCGGACGCCTTCTTTGGGGTTCCAGATAGATATCCGGTCCCGGCGATGCGCCATAGCTCGGCTCCACCCACTTGATATATCGACCCCTCCTGAGAACGGGGCACGAGGCAAAACAACTTCTTCCGCAACGCGAAATGGGCCTCGATGCCCAAAAACAGCTCGCAAAGGGCTACGAAGCCCGCAATATGCAATATGGAGGCAGGCGTAAGGTTGTGTAACTGGAGGCCATAGAACTCCAGGAGCCCCCGGAGAAACGGATGAACTGGAAATCCGAGCCATCTTATTAAATAAGGGACAAGGCATACACGCTCTCCTTTGGAGGGATTGGGGACGCTCTCCGCTTGCTCTCCGCCATTATAAGTGGCAATCCCGGCTCGAGCTGGGACCATGTAAGCTGGGGGGAGAAGCCCCTTGGCTTGGAGCGCTACTAGCTCGCTGTGCGGGACGGAACACCTCTCCCAATCTCCAGGCTGAGGGCTGGGGGCGAGAGGAGGAGCTGCATCGACCGGCCATGATGGAATGGATCTCTGTCGAATGCGCTCCGATGAATGTTCGTGGAGGGACGATGGTGTGATTAAGATCTAAGTCCCCGCCTTTTTTATAGGTGGCCCATTTCCGCAGCTAGGGGGGTAAATGAAAAAACACCCTGTCTTTTCGCATTCTTTTGACATGTGGAAGATGGCCATTATTGGGCGCAGAAGCCAAGGAGCGCAACATTCATCGGAAGCCGGACACTATTCGACAGGTATATGGGATTTGGAGAGGAACCCGCCTTGCAATGCCGAAGACAAATCTGCGCGCCGGACTCATCGTAATTGAAGCCTGGTTCGAGGGCTACTGAGGGAGTCCTGGATTAGGGGGTGTCCGGATGGCCGGACTATGACCTTTGGCCGGACTCTCGGACTATGATGATACAAGATTGAAGACTTCGTCCCGTGTCCGGATGGGACTTTCCTTGGCGGGGAAGTCAAGCTTGGCGATACGATATGTAGATCTCCTCCCATTGTAACCGACTATGTGTAACCCTAGCCCTCTCTGGTGTCTATATAAACCGGAGAGGTTTAGTCCGTGGGACGAACAACAATCATACCATAGGCTAGCTTCTAGGGTTTAGCCTCTCTGGTCTCGTGGTAGATCAACTCTTCTACTACCCATATCATCAATATTAATCAAGCAGGAGTAGGGTTTTACGTCCATCGAGAGGGCCCGAACCTGGGTAAAAACATCGTGTCCCTTGTCTCCTGTTAGCATCCAACTAGACGCACAGTTCGGGACCCCCTACCCGAGATCCGCCGGTTTTGACACCGACAATGACCGATAGATTCATCATCAAGAAGATCCTAAGAGCCTTGGATGGAAAATATTATACCGTGTGCACATTGATCCAAATGATGCCCAATTACAAGGATCTCAAGCCAACAGAAGTCATTGGAAGAATTGTTGCTCATGAGATGTCACTCAAGGATAAAGAAGAGCTTCACAACAAGTCAAGTGGTGCTTACAAAGCCTCATGTGATGCTCCTACATCATCAAGTGAGAAACAAACCTTCAATGAAGAATTGAGCCTAATGGTGAAGAACTTCAACAAGTTCTACAAGAGTAGAAGCAAGGAAAGAAGTTCCAAGTCAAGGTCCTACAATGACAAAATATCTTCGAGTCGTGAATGTAATTGCTACAATTGTGGAAGACCCGTACATTACTCCAACGAGTGTACGGCTCCCTACAAAAGAAGATAAGATTCACCTAAAAGAAGAAGTAGAAGAGAAGAATCACCACCGAGAGAGAGAAGGAGTAGATATGATTGTTATGAACGAAGAACCTCCCGGAGAAGCAGAGATTCGGAAAGGAAGGACAAATCATAAAAGAGGTACACAAAATGAATACATCAAGCTCATGTTGGTGAATGGGTTTCCGGCTCCGATTCCGACCATCACTCCGAAAGAAGTTATCACTCCGACTCTGAATATACTCAAGATGATGGTGTTTCTGGTCTGGCACTTGTGTCAACCAAGTCCTATGACATATTTGACTCACCAAATGAAGGAATTGGAAGATGCTTCATGGCTAAAGGCCCAAAGGTATCACACCCCGAGCATGTTGATTTCAATAGTGATGAAGATGATTTGCTAGGTGATGATGATTTACTTGTTGACAACTCTAGATATGAAAACAATGATGAATTTGCTATTAATCATGCTAATCAAGATAAAACGAATGACGATGATAAGAAGGAGATTGATCGTCTAACTAAAGAAATAAATACTCTTAAGTTAGCTCATGAAATTACCTTGGAAGATCATCGAGAACTTTTAAAGACTCGTGAAAAGCTACGCTTTGAAAAGCTCAACCTAGAGCAAGAGCATGAGGTTTTAAAGGCAATCAATGATGATCTTCGCAAGAAAAGTTCTTCTTACATTGCCAAGCGCTTACTCTTGTCTACTTACATGCCACAAGTTAAATCTAGCAACAAAAGTAAAAAAAGATTCTTCTTCTAGTAGTAACAATAATCATGCTAAATCTAATGTTGTTGCTTCTAGTAGTTCTCTTGATTCCACTAATGATTCTCTTATCCAAGTTACACTTGAGCAAGAAAATAGCTTATTGAAGGGAATTATAGAGAAAGGTGTTTACAAGAGCCTTGCCGGAAGTAAGTAATTTGAGGAAATTGTACGCAAGCAAGGAAGGCACCGGAAGAACCAAGGTATTGGTTTTGGTTGAAAGTTCAATGCCAATGGAGTTGAGTGGGAATAAGATCAATACCACAAGACAAAGTTTGTTCCTCAACAAGAGAAGTATGATCCTACTTCTTTCCAAGGGACACAAGCTCAAGACGATCTTCCACCACAAGACCACAAGTAAAAAGGGAAGGATAAGCTTCAAGAGGAGATTGATGCATTTGAAGAAGCTCCCAAGGCCTTGGTCAAGTGGGTTCCCAAGATTACATCAAGTTCTACTTCATCAAGTACGACTACAACCCCAAGGATTCTCATCAAGATGATGTGGATTCTGAAGAAGAAGAACTAGAGAGTTCTTGAGGGTGACTTAGCCAACACACTTCACCCATATCATTTTGGCAAGAACAAGTGCAAACAACTTCCATATCTTGCACTAGTTCAACAAGTCACAAATCCTCTTGTTGGTAAGAAAAGGGACAAGGTAACCTAATGCTTTCATGGACATCATCTTGTGTGTACATCATTCTATGTCTATGGATATCCTTTGCTTGTCCCTTGTGGGACTAACCTGTGTAGGTATTGAAAGTGCAACTCACTCCAATGGATTGCTCCGAATGATCTACATCAACATTGAGCGTCCACATCTTCAACACATACATGAAGTCATCATCGACAAAACCCGAGGTTAGTTCATACCTCTTAGGGGGGATATCACATCTAGGGGAGCTTTACTCTAAGAATTGAGCTAAAGCAACTCTAACGGTGTGAACACAACAATGCTTTATGTAAAAGTGGTAACCCCACTTGTGCTTAAACGATGAGTATGACCTGTGATCAAATGTTCTCATTTGACTCCTAAGTTAGTATACTCATATATATATGACCTAGTCATCGCAAATTGCTTGATAGATGCTAGAGTGTTTGTGCATGCTTTGCCACATATTTCATTTGCCATTTTATTGAGTGAGCATGTTGGTTGCATATTTTACTCATTTGAGGACATCCACTTGTTTCTTTGATTGTTTGGCTCTTTCTCCTTTTGCCAAGTGGATGGACAATAATGCCTAAGAACCTTCTCTATCTATCTATGATTTTCTCGTCTCAAACTCTATTCATGCTACATCACAAAGTTTGATCAAGTCAGATTCGAACCACTCTGTGTGAGGAGCACTTGGAGTCCCCGATTCGTCATAGACTTAAACTTCCAAAACCTCTTTGTGCATTTTGGTATGACCGAGTCATCCATTTTGGTCACATCGAGTTCACTAAGTTGATCTAGGTTTTCATCTCGGTGCAACCGACTTGTTCCACTCTGTCACATTGA
>NC_041385.1:707358423-707375228 GCF_002162155.2 Triticum dicoccoides | reverse complement strand
TCCACGGGTGAGATTTTGGAAATTTCTTCAAAAGCCCTCAGCCCGCGCGTATCCTGTTCTGCCTCCTCGGGTGTCCGGATCGTCTGCTTGCCCCAACAACCTCCCTCCGCTGGTTTCTGTCGCCGTCAACGGAAATATGCTCCGTCATTGCCGCCATAGCGAACTCCCGCCGAACTAGGGTATTAGTTCGACCCCTTGTGCTCTCTTTTTACCTCCGATTCTAAGCACAAGGTCAATGCCATGATCTTTGCCACTGATACGTCTCCAACGTATCTACTTTTCCAAACACTTTTGCCCTTGTTTTGGACTCTAACTTGCATGATTTGAATGAAACTAACCCGGACTGACGCTGTTTTCAGCAGAACTACCATGATGTTGTTTTATGTGTAGAAAAGAAAAGTTCTCGAAATGTCCTGGAAATCCACAGAGGCACTTTTCAGAATTAATAGGAATTTTTGGCGAAAGAATCAAGTCCAGGGGGGCACGGGCTGTCCACGAGACAGGGGGACGCCCCCCTAGGGGCGTGCGCTCCTATCTCGTGGGCCCCCGGGACCTCCTCCGACCTCAACTCCAATTCCATATATATCGTCTCAGGGAGAAAAAAATCAAGGAGAAAGTTTCATCGCGTTTCACGACACGGAGCCGCCACCAAGCCCTAATATCTCTCGGGAGGGCTGATCTGGAGTCCGTTTGGGGCTCCGGAAAGGGGGATTCGTCGTCGTCGTCATCATCAACCATCCTCCATCACCAATTTCATGATGCTCACCGCCGTGCGTGAGTAATTCCATCGTAGGCTTGCTGGACGGTGATGGGTTGGATGAGATTTACCATGTAATCAAGTTAGTTTTGTTAGGGTTTGATCCCTAGTATCCACTATGTTCTGAGATTGATGTTGCTATGACTTTGCTATGCTTAATGCTTGTCACTAGGGCCCGAGTGCCATGATTTCAGATCTGAACCTATTATGTTTTCATGAATATATGTGTGTTCTTGATCCTATCTTGCAAGTCTATAGTCACCTATTACGTGTTATGATCCGACAACCCCGAAGTGATAATAATCGGGATACTTCTCGGTGATGACCGTAGTTTGAGGAGTTCATGTAGTCACTATGTGATAATGCTTCGGTACGGTTCTCTATTAAAAGGAGGCCTTAATATCCCTTAGTTTCCACTAGGACCCCGCTGCCATGGGAGGGTAGGACAAAAGATGTCATGCAAGTTCTTTTCCATAAGCACGTATGACTATTTACGGAATACATGCCTACATTACATTGATGAATTGGAGCTAGTTCTATATCACCCTATGTTATAACTATTGCATGAGGAATCGCATCCGGCATAATTATCCATCACTAATCCATTGCCTACGAGATTTTCATATATTGTTCTTCGCTTATTTACTTTTCCGTTGCTACTGTTACAACTACTACAAAAACCCAAAAACATTTATCTTTATTGTTGCTACTGTTACCATTATTATCATACCACTCTTGCTACTAAATACTTTGCTGCAGATACTAAGTTATCCAGGTGTGGTTGAATTGACAACTCAACTGCTAATACTCAAGAATATTCTTTGGCTCCCCTTGTGTCGAAACAATAAATTTGGGTTATACTTCACCCTCGAAAGTTGTTGCGATCCCCTACACTTGTGGGTTATCAAGACTAATTTCTGGCGCCATTGCCGGGGAACATAGCTCTATTCTTTGAGTCACTTGGGATTTATATCTGTCGATCACTATGAAGAACTTGAAAGACGCTAAGACCAAGATTTTACCCTCAACTACGAGGGGAGGTAAGGAACTGCCATCTAGCTCTGCACTAGATTCTCCTTCCGTTATTAGTAAGCTTGTGACACCTAAACCTGCTACTGCTATGAATTCTGATATGTCGCATGTTATCGATGATGCCACTTCTGCTTTGCATGATACTTATGATGAAACTACTTCTGTGCGTGATACTACTTTGCCATTGGGAGAATTTCTTGATGAACAACTTGCTAGAGTTAGGGGGAATGAAAATATTGAAGAACCTATTATCGATGATAGTGATGATGAATGTTCCCCCAATGATTATGTATTACCTGTTGTTCCTAAGGGTTATGTTATGAACAAAGAAGTTGTTGAAGCTATTCTTGCTTGCAATGATAGAAATGATCTTAAGAAATTATTAGCTAAATGGAAGCAGCAGTCTCTTAATGCTAGAATGAAACCTGATCCTACTTTTGCTACTTCACCTATCTGTGTTACTGATAAGGATTATGAATTCTCTGTTGATCCTGATATTATTACTTTAGTTGAATTTGATCCTTTTTATGGCCTTGAATCTGAAACTGTTGTGGCACATCTTACCAAGCTAAATGATATAGCCACCCTATTTACTCATGATGAGAAGTCTCGCTATTTATATATCCTTAAGATATTTCCGTTCTCATTAAAGGGTGATGCTAAGACTTGGTATAATTTTCTTGCTCCTGGTTGTGTGCGTAGTCCCCAGGATATGATTTATTACTTCTCTGCTAAATATTTCCCTGCTCATAAGAAACAAGCTGCCTTGCGGGAAATATATAATTTTGTGCAAACCAAAGAAGAGAGTCTCCCACAAGCTTGGGGGAGGCTTCTCCGGTTGCTTTATGCTTTGCCTGATCATCATCTTAAGAAAAATGAAATACTTGATATCTTTTATAATGGACTAACCGATGCTTCCAAGGACCACTTGGATAGTTGTGCTGGTTGTGTTTTCAGGGAAAGAACAGTCGACGAAGCTGAAATACTATTGAAAATAATTGGACTCTTCCCGAGCCAGTTCCTAAAGTAATTCCTGAACCAATTAAGCCAACTCCTGGGCCTATTCCTAAACCCACTCCAAAGAAGAGAGGTGTTTTATTTCTTAGTCCTAAAGATATGCAAGAGGCAAAGAAGTCGATGAAAGAAAAAGGTATTAAAGCTGAAGATGTTAAGAATTTACCTCCTATTGAAGAAATACATGGTCTGAATATACCGCCTGAAGAACCACATTGTCTTAATAACCCGACACAGGTAGTAAAGGTAAATTCTCTCTATAGATACGATAAAGTTGAAATGCCCTCTACTAAATTTCATAGCCCATGCTTAGATGAATTTGATGACTTTATGGCTAGACAAGAAAGTTTCAATGCTTATGTTGGTAGAGAGTCAAAGAATAATGCTTTCGAGATAGGACGCGTAGGTGATAATCTGGCTAGAGTTAAAGATGAACTTCACCGTGTTAGCAAATATGCTTCTATGGTTGCTACTCAAGCTGAGCAAGTACCCAAAGCTCAAAATGATTTGCTTAATGAATTGAATAATAAAAATGACTTTGTTGTTAGAGTGGCTACTAGAACTGGTAGAAGGACTCAGGAACCTTTGTATCCTGAAGGCCACCCTAAAAGAATTGAACAAGATTCTCAGAATAATAATCTAGATGTTCCTAGTTCTTCTAAGAAGAAGAAAAAGAAGAATGATAGGACCTTGCAAACTTCTAGTGAACCTAATGTGGAAACACCTGAGAATCCCAATGATATTTCTATTTCTGATGGTGAAACACAATCAGGTGATGAACATGAACCTAGTAATGATGTTAATGATAATGTTCATGTTGATGCTCAACCTAGCGAAGATAATGATGTAGAGATTGAACCTGTTGTTGATCTTGATAACCACAATCAAAGAATCAACGTTATGATAAGACAGATTTTGTTGCTAGGAAGCACGGTAAAGAAAGAGAACCATGGGTTCAAAAACCCATGCCCTTTCCTCCTAAACCATCCAAGTCAAAGGATGATGAGGATTTTGAGTGCTTTTCTGAAATGATTAGACCTATTTTCTTACGTATGCGCTTAACTGATATGCTTAAAGTAAATCCTTATGCTAAATATATGAAGGATATCATCACAAATAAAAGAAAGATACCGGAATCTGAAATTTCCACCATGCTTGCTAATTACACTTTTAATGGTGGAATACCAAAAAAACTTGGAGATCCGGGTGTACCAACTATACCATGCTCCATTAAAAGAAATTATGTTAGAACTGCTTTATGTGATCTTGGAGCCGGTGTTGGTGTTATGCCTCTCTCTTTATATCATAGACTTGAATTGAATAAATTGACACCTACTGAAATATCTTTGCAAATGGCTGATAAATCAACTACTATACCTGTCGGTATTTGTGAGGATGTGCCTGTTGTGGTTGCAAATGTCACTATTTTAATGGACTTTGTTATTCTTGATATTCCCGAGGACGATAGTATGTCTATTATCCTTGGTAGACCTTTTCTTAATACTGCAGGGGCTGTTATTGATTGCAACAAAGGCAATGTCACTTTTCATGTTAACGGTAATGAGCATATGGTACACTTTCCGAGGAAACAATCTCAAGTTCATAGCATCAATTCTATTGAAAAAGTTCCAACTATCATTTTTGGAGGTTTTGAATTTCCTCTCCCTATTGTCAAGAAAAGGTATGATATTCATATTTTTGGGGATTTTCATATCCCCGTTGAGGTAACTTAGTGTTATTCGAAATTTCTCCGGTTCCGTGTTATTCGGAATGAGTTTGTTAACAAGACTTGATCAACCTTGTTAGCGGGTTCATTTTGATGATCACGAGATGGATGAAACTAGAAGGCACAACCTTCTGTACCCTCCTTTTACTTTCTGTTATTTAGAATAAATAAAGAAAAAATAGTATTATCTGTCTATTTTCTGATTTATCCATGCATTAAAAAAATAGCCCGAAAATAAAAGTGCTCCAAATGCCCTGCAAATTTAGTATGATTTTTTCTGGAATATTTGAGGATTTTAGGCACTGAAAACACCGCAGGAGGGCCAAGCACCAGGCCACGAGAGAGGAGAGCGCACCCCTCTTGTAGGGCGCACCCCCTGTCTCGTGGGCCCCTGGTGACTCCCCTCCACTTATGCCAGCACCCACACACTCCATCTTCTACCCAAAAAAAATCCCCATCCAGCTCAATCCCGAGTTCTAGCTCGTTTTGCTGCGATTTTCGATCTCTTAGCTCAAAGCTCCATTCGCAAAACTGCTTTGGGAGATTGTTGCTTGGTATGTGACTCCTCCATTGGTCCAATTAGTTTTTGTTCTAGTGCTTTATTCATTTCAAATCCTTGCTGCCTTGGTGACCCTGTTCTTGAGCTTGCATGCTAAATTTTTGAGGTCCCAAGCAATTCCAATGCATGATATAGGCCCTAGGCACTTGTAGGAGTAGTTGCTATCAATCTTGTTTAGTTTTATTCACTTTTATTTTGAAGTTACTAAAATTTCAGAATTTTTTATAAAATGTTAAGGGTTTCTTTAAAGGCTCTTCTAGCCAAAGCTCTAAGGAAAAACAAGACGAAGAGAAGGAAAAACCCAAGTATAATCTTCCTCGCTTAGCGGAAGTACGGTCATGTGAATGGCCATGTGAGGATTTCTTGAAGGAAGCCGGAATTCATGAAGACTTTTATGCTTTAATCGAGACTGCAGGTCTCACCGGTTTCAAGAACAACCGAATCGATCAGTATCTCTTAGTCACCAATACTTTCGCGCAAAACTTTTATTATTATCCTAAGAAGTCACCGCCTGTAGTATCATTTCATTTATATGACGAGTTCAAAGAAATGTCTTTACGTCATTTTTGCACGGTATGTAGGATACCTTATGAGGGAGAACTAGAGGAACCCCATCATGAAGATGTGGCTGGCTTTGTTAATATTATTGTTGTAGAAGAGCCAAAGAAGGGTTCTGAAGCAAAAGTCTTAGCATACACTTTCCTGTTTTACGCTACTTTACCATATTTGCTAGTAGATGCTTAATTGGTCGTGGGAATAGTGGAAACTTGAGTGTTCCTGATATTATCATGCTTCAACATGCTTTGCTTGGAGACAATAGTTTTAATATGGGTGCCGTCGTTGCTAAACGGCTAGCCCTGAATCGTACAAAAGGCCCCATATTTGGAGGTATCTATGCTGCACGTCTTGCTAGACATTTTCAGATACCCATTAGGCACCATGAGGAAAAGAAGACAATATTGCCTCCTCACATTCTAGATTACAAGAGCATGGTAGCACATAAGTTTATTGTTGACAACGAAGATAGGATGCTCCTGTATAAACTTAGATTCAATAAGAAACACCTTGAGACTATTATTTTGCATGCGCCTCTATTGTTTGATTTGCTTGCAGAAAAATTTGTCGTTACACCGGAGGCGGTGAACAATCATCTAGCTCAAGCTTTTACTCCAGAACCTGAACCTGAACCGGAACCTGGACTGGACCCTTATCGCGCATCATCTGTCCAGTGGGATCCAGAGATGACCAGCCAGTATTATCCTGATTATACCTCTCCTTACACCGGAGAGAGTAGTGGAGGTCCTTGGTATTAAACCAACTTAGGCCAAAAGCCTAAGCTTGGGGGAGTATGTATTTCTCACCGACTTTACATTCATGTTCACACACTAGTCGTCGGTGCTCATACTCTTTCATTGTATTATCCATGTTAGTTTAAATCTCCTTTTCTAGTTTTCTTCTTGTGTGTTTGATAAACCTTCAGAAAAAACAAAAAATAGTTAGTTTAATTTCCTTGCTTGTAGTAGAAATTAAAATGAAACCCCAAAAAGATTTCTCGTTCTTCTTTTACTTGTTGGGAGCTTTCCCGTGTAAATAGTTTTATTTTCTTTTCTTTCTTCTGGGGGTCGAGAAGACCATATTGAAAATGCTTAGTGGCTCTCATATGCATGATTGATTATTTATATTTAGAGCCCATATTACTTGTCTTCTCTCTTGGGTTGAATGCTTGCAGATTCCAGCTTAGTCCAATGCACGTGCACTCTTATTATTATACACTTCGTTCAGTCGTGCGAGTGAAAGGCAATAATGATGATATATGATGGACTTATTGGGATGAGAAAAGCTGGTATGAACTCGACCTCTCTTGTTTTTGTAAATATGATGATTCATCGTTCCTGAGTCAGCTATTATGAAGTAAACATATTTGCAATGACATTTTGAGATTATAGTTGCTTGTGCCATGCTTTATTAGCTATGAGTCATAATGGTTTACCTTGCGTGCCAACATGCTATTAGAATGATTATGATGTGATATGATGGGATGGTATCCACCTTTGAATGAATTGAGTGACTCGACTTGGCACATGTTCACGCACGTAGTGAATCAAATCAACATAGCCTTCACGATATTTATGTTCATGGTGGATTATATCCTACTCATGCTTGTATCCCGTATGAATTAATTTTAATGCATGCTTACGGCTGTTGTCGCTCTCTTAGTTGGTCGCTTCCTAGTATTTTGCTAGCCTTCACCTGTACTAAGCGGGAATACTGCTTGTGCATCCAAACTCCTTAAACCCCAAAGTTGTTCCATATGATTCCACTATACCTTCCTATATGCGGTATCTACCTGCCGTTCCAAGTAAATTTGTATGTGCCAAACTCCAAACCTTCAAATGAAATTCTGTTTTGCATGCTCGAGCAGCTCATGTTACAACTAGGGCTGCCTATATCTTCCATGCTGGGTGTATTATTCTTAGAGGAGTGGACTACGCTCCTCATTCACGAGAAAGGGCCGGTAACCGGGATGCCCAGTCCCATGATCCAAAAAGATCAAAGCAAATCAAAATAATTAAACAAAACTCCCCCAGGGCTGTTGTATGTTGGAGGCACTCGTTGTTTCAAGCAAGCCATGGATTGATGCTTATTGATGGTTGGGGGAGTATAAACCTTTACCATTCTGTTTGGGAACTGCCTATAATGCATGTAGTATGGAAGATACAGCCATCTCATAGGTGTTGCGTTGACAGCGAAAGTATGCCACTCAAAATGTTATTTAAACTCTGTTTTATAATCGAGCTCTGGCACCTCTACAAATCCCTGCTTCCCTCTGCGAAGGGCCTATCTATTTACTTTTATGTTGAGTCATCATCCTTCTTATTAAAAGCACCCGCTAGAGAGCACACTGTCATTTGCATTCATTATTATTGATTTATATTGGGTATGACTTGACTGGATCTCTTTCACCATGAATTACATGTTTAGTCAGTCCTTGATCTTTAAAGGTGCTCTGCATTTATGTTTTACGGTCTCAGAAAGGGCTAGCGAGATACCATTTTGTTATATCATGTTATGATTATTTTGAGAAAGTGTTGTCATCCGAGTTTTATTATTATGACTCGCTAGCTGATTATGCTATTGGTATGAGTAATTGTGAGACCTATGTGTTATTGTGAGTATGGTTACTTCATAATATTTGCTGAAACTTGAATGCTGGCTTTTCATGTTCACAACAACAAGAACAAACAGAGTTTGTAAAAGTTTTTCTTTATCACTTTCAGTTTGTCAACTGAATTGCCTGAGGACAAGTAAAGGTTTAAGCTTGGGGGAGTTGATATGTCTCCAACGTATATACTTTTCCAAACACTTTTGCCCTTGTTTTGGACTCTAACTTGCATGATTTGAATGAAACTAACCCGGACTGACGTTGTTTTTAGTAGAACTACCATGATGTTGTTTTATGTGTAGAAAAGAAAAGTTCTCGGAATGTCCTGGAAATCCACGAAGGCACTTTTCAGAATTAATAAGAATTTTTGGCAAAAGAATCAAGGCCAGGGGGCCCACGGGCTGTCCATGAGACAGGGGAGCACCCCCTCCCCCCTAGGGGTGCGCCCTCCTATCTTGTGGGCCACCCAAACCTCCTCCGACCTCAACTCCAACTCCCTATATACCGTCTCAGGGAGAAAAAATCAAGGAGAAAGTTTTATCGCGTTTCACGACACGGAGCCGCCGCCAAGACCAAATCTCTCTCGGGAGGGCTGATCTGGAGTCCGTTCGGGGCTCCGGAGAGGGGGATTCGTCACCGTAATCATCATCAACCATCCTCCATCACCAATTTCATGATGCTCACCGCCGTGCGTGAGTAATTCCATCGTAGGCTTGCTGGACGGTGATGGGTTGGATGAGATTTACCATGTAATCAAGTTAGTTTTGTTAGGGTTTGATCCCTGGTATCCACTATGTTCTGAGATTGATGTTGATATGACTTTGCTATGCTTAATGCTTGTCACTAGGGCCCGAGTGCCATGATTTCAATCTGAACTTATTATGTTTTCATGAATATATGTGTGTTCTTGATCCTATCTTGCAAGTCTATAGTCACCTATTATGTGTTATGATCCGAAAACCCCGAAGTGACAATAATCGGGATACTTCTCGGTGATGACCGTAGTTTGAGGAGTTCATGTATTCACTATGTGTTAATGCTTTGGTCCGGTTCTCTATTAAAAGGAGGCCTTAATATCCCTTAGTTTCCACTAGGACCCCGCTTCCACGGGAGGGTAGGACAAAAGAAGTCATGCAAGTTCTTTTCCATAAGCACATATGACTATTTACGGAATACATGCCTACATTACATTGATGAATTGGAGCTAGTTCTATATCACCCTATGTTATAACTATTGCATGAGGAATCGCATCCGGCATAATTATCCATCACTGATCCATTGCCGACGAGCTTTTCATATATTGTTCTTCGCTTATTTACTTTTCCGTTGCTACTGTTACAACTACTACAAAAACCGAAAAACATTTATCT
The DNA here is from genome assembly GCF_002162155.2 of Triticum dicoccoides. Lineage (NCBI taxonomy): Eukaryota > Viridiplantae > Streptophyta > Magnoliopsida > Poales > Poaceae > Triticum > Triticum dicoccoides. The sequence goes on along the minus strand of NC_041385.1, from coordinate 707,365,606 downwards.
TTACTGTTGCTACTGTTACCATTATTATCATACCACTCTTACTACTAAATACTTTGCTATAGATACTAAGTTATCTAGGTGTGCTTGAATTGACAACTCAACTGCTAATACTCAAGAATATTCTTTGGCTCCCCTTGTGTTGAATCAATAAATTTGGGTTGTACTTCACCCTCGAAAGCTATTGCGATCCCCTACACTTGTGGGTTATCAGCCACGTATGAAATTAATCTATCTAGAGAAAACTTCCTTTAGGTTAAGTTTGATTCTAAAATTTAGGGTTAGATCTCCGCTGAACTCATCTCGGACCGACCGAATTGTAGAAATTGGTCTCACCGATTTGGCTTAGGCCATTGCACATGCGCTTTTCGGTCTGACCGAAAACTGCAAATCGGTGTGATCGAGTTCAATTCTCTGTGAAACCCTAGCAATCTTGGTGCCACCGAACTGTGACTCGGTCTGACTGAGTTCACTAGTTTAGGTTCCAAATGTTGCTTCGGTATCACCGAGTTTATCAATTCGGTAGCTCTGAAATCATTTCAGTAGAGAACTAAAACTAAGTTTTTGAGTCATTTGTTTTGCAAAAATCTCTGCACTTTGTGATGCTCATCTACTCTACCTCATTTATATCTATTCATAGGGTTTGCTATCAGTTTACCTGCCAAGAGTGATAGCCAGAATAAATCTGAAGAGCAAGTGCAAATGAGTGAGGGCACTAATCCCTCAAGCAGCTATGATGAGGGCAGCAGGAGCACACCAAGTAACTTGCCCAAGGTAGCCACTAGAACAAGGAAGAAGAGGACCTCAGACTCGGAGGATGAGGACTATGTGGCTGTTGAGGATGAGGCCACCTCAAAGAAGAAAGTGCTGAAGAAAGAGTATGTCCCTGCTGCTGCAACTAAGCCTGGTATGCACAAGAAAGCACCTGCTAAGAGACTGCCAACATCCAAGCCTAGGAAAGCTGCTATAGAGGAAACTATGGTGTTCACTCTTGAACCCAAAGAGACAGGAGAAGGCAAGAAGGGAAAGGAGAGGGTCAGGAAGACTATTGCCAGAGTCATTGGCAAGCCCTCCATGATGAGAGATTCAGAAGAATAAGAAGAGGAAGAGGATGCTGCACCAGCACCCAAGTCACAAAAGCTTATGGGAGATGCAATCAAGTCAGGGGCTGCTACTTCTAAGCCCAAACCTGCTCCCAAAGCTGCTGCTCAAACCACCAAGTCTGCACCCAAGAGAAGCACCAGAAACATTCCTGCTGAGGAAAAGAACAAGGCCCCAGTGCCTGAAATTGATGAAGAAGAAGATGTTGAAGACCAAGTGCTCAGAAAGCTTAAACCAAAGATTCCAGACCACAATGACACTCATCCAGTAGCAGAGGACATGAACACCAGAAAGGATGCAGGATTGAGACTTTGGAGACAGTCTGATCCATATGCTGTGAGAAGGAGAACTATTGTGGACTATAGGTTCCACACCAAAGAACAGCAAGATTTCTATGAGACCATTCTACTTGACAAGAAGCCAATTGTCTGTGATATGAGATGGGTTGATTGAGAATATATTAACGAGAATGAAGATCACTTTCCAGCTGTACATGACAGCTTCAAATCTTGTGGAGATGACAAGTTCATTGGACAGAAGCTCACCAAATGGAATGATAACCTAATCATGCAATTCTACTCCACTTCTCATTTCTATCCAGATGGAAGGATAGTGTGGATGTCTGAAGGTACAAGGTACCAGTCAACTGTTGAAGAATGGGAAAAGTTGATCAATGCCCCAGAAGACCATGAGGATGATTTGGATGTGTATGCCAAGAATAAGAAAGACCACAACTCCACGGAAAATATGTATAAGGAAATTCCTGATAAAGCCCTGGAAATTCATAAGTTGGGCTCAGTGAAACATTTGTTGTCTGGTCTTCCTACTATCAACACCATCTTAAGGCATACTCTGTTGCCCAAATCTGGAGATCATAGGATGATAAGAGGACATTCACGCAACTTGTTGCACATTTTTTATGTGCCTCGAAAATTCCAGGTCATGAGTCTGATTGTAGAGACAATCAAGAGGACAGCTATTGACAAGAAAAGATATTGTGGGTATGCTCCACATATTCGGGTACTAATCAACTCAAAGATGGGAACAGGCACTTACTTGTTGGACAAGGAGCATTTACCTCTCTACCCAGAATTTGAAGACAACACAGTTGTAATGGATGAGAATGAACCTTCATTAGTGCAAGCACAAGAGAAGAGAGCTAAGGCAAAGACAGAAAAAGCTACAAAGATGCCAAGTGCTGAAGAGGCATCACAAGTGTTCTTGAAGAGCAAACAAGATCAACTTGGATATCTGATCCGATCAACTTTGAGGATTGAGAAGGGCTTGGCCACCATGACTCAGAATCGGGAGAGCTTGGAGAGGATCATTGAACAAAAATTCTATGACCTTGATCTGAAAGTGACTGAGATGCAGACAGCAGTTGAGCAGCTCCAGGAGGAAGTAGAGGAGAAGAAAGGGAAGCAAACTACAGAAGCTTTTCAGTGAGTGCCAAGAGGTCAGAGGTCAGCTGCAGTGCCAGTACTAGATACTAGAGCTACCACATCAGCACCAGTAGCTATAGCTTCAGTGCCACCTCCAGCAGCCACTCCACCAGCTCCAGCTACATCGACTTATGCCTTCATCCTTGGAGTTCTCTCTACACCACCTCCCGAAGACCAACCTTGAGAGACGCATAGCACTATGCATATTTGAACTTTTTGGTAACTTGTTGCCAAAGGGGGAGAAATATGTATAGATCATAGGCTTCGAGAGAGAGTGTTCCATTTTATCTCTCTTGCTATTTGTTTGGTTGAACTTTATTGTGTGCTTGTTTGATACCTTATGTCCTTGTGTGAGATACTTGTATGATCATGTGTTTGTTCATATGCTACTTTAATGTTTGCTTGGATGATATTATCTCTTATATCCATATATGATCATTCACTTTGCTTGGTGATGAGTGCATGCTTTTAATTTCTATCATTTTGAGCGCTCCACCAAGATGTATGTGACATGGGAGAGTAACCCATGATACTAATCGGTTGTGCATTTGCATTCAAAAGCAAATCTTAAATAATGCACAAATTTAGGGGGATCTCTTTCTTATCACATACTTCTCAAAGCGACGATGTATTTCAATCTTATTATCATTTGTCAAAGCTTTGATCTATATGTTGTCATCAATTACCAAAAAGGGGGAGATTGAAAGTGCAACTATCCCTGGGTGGTTTTGGTAATTATTAGCAACATATAGCTCATTGAACTAATGGTATTTCAAGATGAATATTTCAGGAAAGTTCAATGATTGGCATGGCATGGATTAGGAATGTGGACCCCTCAAAATGCTAAGGACAAACGATTGGCTCAAGCTCTAAAGCTTAAGACTCTACATTTTACTTTTAGTTATCCAAGATCACATTGAATCCATAGGAAAAGACAATACTATTAAAAGGGGATGAGGTGTTGCTTAATGCCTTTCTTGCTCAAAGTGCTTAGTGATATGCTCCAAAGACCCTCAACCACTTTCTCATATCCACATATGTCCCAAACCAAAAGTCAAACTCGGCCCCAGCGATTTGATCTATCTGGCGCCACCGAGTTCATTTGACATAGCCACTGCCAGAAACCCTACTCACTTCGATCTCACCGATAGGGATCTCGGTCTCACCGAGATGGGATTGCAAACTCTCTGTTTCTCTTCATAACGTTTCAATCTAACCGAGATGAGCGATCGGTCCCACCGAGTTCGCAATGCAAAATCTCTGTTTCCCCTTTGCAACATTTCAGTCTCACCGAGATGAGCGAATCGGTCCCATCGAGTTTGCTTGACCATCTCTTTGGTTAGCTTATTACCAAAGTAGGTCCCACCGAGTTTGTGTAATCGGTCTCACCGAGATTACGTTATGCCCTAACCCTAAAGAAATCGGTCCCACCGAGTTGACATGTTGGTCCCACCAAAATGCCTAACGGTCACATTGTGAACTAAATCGGTCTGACCGAGTTTTATGATTTGGTCTCACCGAGTTTGGTAAGTTGTGTGTAACGGTTAGATTTTGTGTGGAGAGTATATATACCCCTCCACCCTCTCTTCATTCATGGAGAAAGCCATTAGAACATGCCTACACTTCCAGCATTCATTTTCTGAGAGAAACCACCTACTCATGTGTTGAGGTCAAGATATTCCATTACAACCACATCAATCTTGATCTCTAGCCTTCCCCAAGTTGCTTTCCACTCAAAACATCTTTCCACCAAATCCAATCCTATGAGAGAGAGTTGAGTGTTGGGGAGACTATCATTTGAAGCACCAGAGCAAGGAGTTCATCATCAACACACCATCTATTACCTTTTAGAGAGTGGTGTCTCCTAGATTATTTAGGTGTCACTTGGGAGCCTCCATCAAGATTGTGGAGTTGAACCAAGGAGTTTGTACGGGCAAGGTGATCGCCTACTTCGTGAAGATCAACCCTAGTGAGACAAGTCCTTCGTGGGCGATGGCCATGGATGGATAGACCAGGTTGCTTCTTCGTGGACCCTTCGTGGGTGGAGCCCTCTGTGGACTCATGCAGTCGTTACCCTTCGTGGGTTGAAGTCTCCATCAACATGGATGTACAATAGCACCACCTATCGGAACCACGCCAAAAATCTCTGTGTCTACATTGTGTTTGCTCCCTCAAACTCCTTCCTTTACCTTCATGTGCAATGTTTTACATTCCGCTGCTATACTCTTAGAATTGCATGTGTAGGTTGCATGCTTCACTTGTATAAAGTTGCTAAAATCTGCCAAGACTTAAAATTGAAAAAAGGCTAGATTTTTATTTGGTCAAGTAGTCTAATCACCCCCCCCCCCTCTATACATACTTTCGATCCTACACATGCCGCGGCGACGTCCGGCACTTCGCCCTCCTCCATCTGGGGCATAAGCCTGCGCCTCGTGCGGCGGTCACTACTATCGCAGTTGTCCTTGTGCCGTTGCCGTTCCTCCTCCGAAGCCCGCACCATCTGTCGCACTCTGCACCGAGCCAGCAGTATCGCCCACAGGCGATCCCTGCCAACTTTTCAGATAACCCTGGCTAACCTGGTGGCTTGCTCGTAGCACGTTTCCCGCTTCCTATGGCAGTCGTCGGGAAAGGCGGCGGCATGGCCGTCGACCGCCAAGCCGACCATCATGCCTTCAGCCTCGATTCCACCGTCAGGTGACTCCATCTCGTCGTCAGCCGCTAGGGTTATGCCAGTATGTGTAGGTGACTAGCTATCAACAAGATCAGTAGCGAGTCGTCGTCGCCAACCATTGCTATGGTTATTTATAGCTAGCAGTTGGCTAGGCGATTGGGGATTTTACAATTCACCCATATGGAGCGTGTGAAACTTTTGCTCAAGCACCGGAAGACTAAGTGGAGCACACAACTCAACAACCGTAAGCGGTGTCACGTGTTATCGCACATGTGTTACCATAAGGAAACGTATGTGTAACTTACGTATCATCGCACATGCGTACTCATACAAGCATCGTGTGCGATACTCCTAGCCATCACGAGCAACTAGTTTACAGTTTTCAAAGGTTTCTCTACACACAGAATCGCACAAAAATTAACTCTAGTAACCATTTGTGTTAGACATTCTCATCGCAAACAGTTCTTCCGAGTGGGTTGTTTGCCGTGTATCACACACATCTTGTTCACACGGATCGTTTGTGTTCTTTTGGCTCAACGCAAAAAATTCATCTATGTGAACTGTATGCCGCATATCACACACATCTTGTTAAGTTGAATGGTTTCTGTTGTGTTCCCAAATCGAAAACAGTTCGTCCGAGTGAACTGTATGACATATATCGCACACACCTTGATCTGGTAACCATTTCTGTTGCATTCCCTAATAGCAAACAGTTCATCCGAGCGAATTGTATGCCGTATATCCCACATGCCTTTATATAAAAGGTTGTTTCTATTGTTCTACCTCATTGAAAATAGTTCTTATGGATTAACCGTATGTCACTCATTGCACATGCAAATGTAATATCAACCGTGTTTGATGTATCCGCCATAGCAAATGTTTTGCATCTTTTTTTATGGTTTTTTACATCACCGTTTGCAATTAATGCATCACACACAGTTTCTTTGAAGGGTCTCTGATTGTAGTGTCACGTTAGCAGCATCTTGCAGTAGTGATCCCATCTGGGGACCTTTTCTGGCAGTCCGCCGAAGGGAGATTCAATCATGGAGGGGCTCTACATCAACCTTGTTGCCCTTTCGATGATGCGTGAGTAGTTTACCATGGACCTACGGGTCCATAGTTAGTTGCTACATTAAAAAAAGACACATCTGTGACAATTTGGGTCGAACGAAAAAAATTATGTCATACTTATGACACTTCTATGACGATAATTGTGACAAAACCTAGTATCATCATAGATGTGGTGGGCTCCTACTTCTATGACAAAAAAATATGACAGAAAATGGGCCTTTTGTCCTGGGTGGGCCGGAGATGCAGTTGCATGACATTCTTTGGGCCGTCCATGACGGAAAAAACAATGGTAGAAGTGAGGGCGAGGAAAATATCAGGGAGTTCCCGATTACGGTGAGTGGTCGGGGGCGAGTGATGCACGGAGGTTTGCGCGTTTCTCTCGTACACGTACGCATGTGTGGGTGCGAGGCGTTAAGCTCTAACTAAACCCGAGCAAGGCGTTCACCTACTGAACCCGAGCGATTGCACTGCAGGCTACCCATTACTGAACCCGATTGGGTGATTCCTTCATTCTCTACTGGAGCTAATTTAAGCTGATCGAACCTGCTGCCTCCTTCCCTTGATGAATAGTGAGCGTTGTTGGGAGGTTGGATGAACAGTTCCCGGTGGGGTGTTGGATGAACAGGACCCCGTGGTGTTTCTGCTGGATGAACAGGACCCTGATCGGAGGGCTGGATGAACAGGACCTCGTGGAGGGAAGGTTGAACAATAGCCGATGGAGGGCTGGTTGAACAATAGCCGGTGGAGGGCTGGATGAACAATAGCCCATGGAGGGGTGGTTGAACAGGACCCCGTGGAGAGGGTTGGTTGAATAGTAGCCGGTGGAGGATGGATGAACAGTCGCAGGTGGAGGCTGGAGGAGGTCGACGGTGGAGATGAACAGTATCACGCGGAGTCCAGT
>NC_041385.1:707304379-707358228 GCF_002162155.2 Triticum dicoccoides | reverse complement strand
AACAAGACCCCCGTTTCAACTGTAGCACTCCAACACAAGTCTGTTTCCTCTATTTTGCAGTATGCCACACACCTCCCGATCAATAGGACCCCATTTCGACCGTAGGAGGTCCCACAGAACTTTGTTTCCTCCGTTTTACGATATGCCAGACCCCTCCCGATAACCAGGATCCCATTTTGATCGTGGCCGGTAGAACACAAGGTCGTTTCCTCTATTTTGCGGTACGCTAGGCCTCGTTTCCATCGGTCGTTCCGTCCAAGCCGGTTGGCTCCCGATGAACAGCACGCGTTCCGTTGCCTCCCGATGAACACGACGCATTCTGTTTCCTCCCTATGAACACGACGATGACGCAGTTTCTCCGTTCCGACCCAGCCATCTACACGAGCCCTGGCTGTACGTATGCGCGAGTAGGCGTTCGAGACCCCGCCCGTATGTACGTACGTGGCCGTATTTTCTGGCGTGTGGCTGTATGTACGTGTACACAGTTTAGACGGGACAGCCTGAACTGCTATGTGGGGGGCTCTACTATGACATGTGCCGCTACTTACTCGGCCACAGTTTATCATTGCAAAGCGATAGATTGACCAGTATTTATGTACATGTTCGCGACCAGAATGACAATGCTGCATACGCTTTGACCAGGTGGGTCCCGACTGTCAAACACTTCCTTGTGTGCGAAGATGTAGCTAGTGGGTCCCAACAATCAGGGGGTAAATCGATTTTTTCATAATATGGACGCACTTCCTTGCGTGTGAAGATGTAGCTAGTGGGTCCCAGCAGTCAGGGGGAAACATTTTTTTCGCGAATACGGTGGCCCGTCCGGTGGGTCCCTGCTGTCAGGTGGAGGAATCATTATTTTGCGCGTAATAAGGAGGCACTTCCTTGCTACGGCCGTGGACCCAGCTGTCAGCCTCTCCACGTACAGTACGCTTCCGATGGAACTCGTTCCTTGACCATGTTGACCACACCGCGCCGAGAGCACCAGGGAGGTGGACGACGGTGAGGCCTAGGAAGGGGACGACGCGGAGCCGGGGAAGACGCGGCAGTGGAAGCATGCGCGAAGAGGAGTACGAGGGTTCACTGGTTCGGCTGCGGTGTGAGGCTGCCATCGCCGCAGAATAACAGGGGGTGTGGGTGAGTAGAGGGATGCCCTAGCCAGCAGTAGGAGTAGTAGCGGGTGGTGAGGCCTGCGTGGCAGCACAGCCGGCCACGAGAGGCGGGAGTAGGCGGTCCCGCCGACACTGGATTTGGCGGCTGGAGCAAGAAGATCAGAGATTGAAGAAACACGATGGCCGTTGGATTGATATCCCACGGTTACGTCTGCTAGAATCATTTGTTGACATATATAATAAGTAAAAAAATCTTGCATACGTGTCAACTTAATAGGCCCACAAGTCAGACCATTCCCTATTTTTTTAACAATTTATATATAGTTCATTGCAACTTCTTATGCAATTTATTGCAATCCGTTTTTTTGTTGGTCAGGGCCAGGGTTAAAAATTTAAACAAAATTTTGCATATTTTTGTGGGTTCCAAACTATTTTAAATACCAAAATGTCGAGCCAGATTTAAAGTAATTTGAAGATATATTTAAATCTTTACCTACTAATAAAGCGGCTATCGCTTCTGGCCGTCCATCATAGAAATTTTACCCTCCAAGTTGGTAAAAATAACCCATCAATGCCACCCGTAAGTTGAAAACGATTCAAGTTTTCGGACCAAAAATCGCCGCCTCCTTCGCTGATTTATAGGGGCGCAACGAGTAGAAGTCGCAGAACAACGAGCAGCAAGGTGGTTGGCTGACCGCTCCTCAAGTGAGTAGACCATGGTCCGATCCCCAGATTCCACAAATTTTATCTTTCTTTTCTCACGCATGACCCTACCCATGTATGCGTTCATGGGCCGGCGCATGGCTTTACTCCCCCGTTTCTTCTCATTTTACTTATTTGTCTTTTCTGTTTTCTTTCTTCTTTAAATTAATTCGGGATTTAAAATTCTAAAAGTTGCGAGTTTTCAAAAAAATGTTTGAGAAATCATAAAATATATGTGAATTCAAAAAAAAATAGAAAATCATATATTTTTTGGAGATTCAAAAAATGTTGGTGGTTTTGCAAAATTGTTCGCAAAGTTGTAAAAAATCACAATTTGGAAAAAAATGATCGGGAAATAAAATCATGTTCATGATTTTGAAAAAATGATCATGTATTCAGAACATATTCGGGAATCTGAAAAAAAAATGTCCATGACATTTTAGAAAATGTTCACAAAAATAAAAATAAATATTTGATTTTTAAAATTTGTTCCCCAATTTAAAAAATATCATCGATTCAAAAATTGGTTGTTGAGTCAAAAAAATGTTAATGAATTTGAAACCGGTTCATACATTTAAAAAAATTGTAATCAAAATTAATGTTCATGATGTTTTTTTTGAGAAAATAAAAAATTTCAAAAAAAAAAGTTTGTTGATTCGGAAAATTGTTCACTGATTCAAAAGTATTTTATGTCTTGGATTCTTTAGTTTTTGGAAAGTCTATATATATCTTGGCATTGGGAGTAGTTCGTGGTATGAGATTTGTTTTTACAGTTTTAAATGTTTCCTTGTGCAACATAATGACAAGTGTGGCATGCACTGGCAAACTCATAGCCTTGGGATTTACCACGTCGAATGCATTGTGATCATGTGGACATCACGACCATCATCGGCTTGGCTGAGAAAATAATATGTGGCAACATGGTGAGCCACTTTGTTAAAATAGAGTACGCTCATATATCAGGATATTATGTCATACTTATTTGGTTAGCCATAATATTTTGTCTCCCATTGCAACGCACGGGAATATTTGCTAGTTAGGTTAAAGCCTAGTGAAATAGGAATCTGAAAATGTGAAAAAATTCAGAAATTATAAAGTAATTGCCAATTTGTCATCTGTTTTTATATTTACAACCCATTTCATATTACTTTCAAGATTTGCAGGCGTCTTGAAAGAGATGCAGCCCATCACGGTGTAGAAAAATAAGTAGGCCTGGATTGGGTATTCTTCAGAAAAAATAAACTCGGCTCATTTTCACAAAGAAAATATAGCTAGGTTGGTCATAAGGTGAACATAAAATATAAGCCTGGGCTAGACAGTCCACAGCCCAGTTGAAACCATTCTCCGTCTCAACAATAACAAAAAAATACTGCTCGAGCAGCTACGTCCCAGGTGTCAGCCGATCATGTGTTGTTCTCTTGTCTATTGACTATATACGCTCACAATATCGTGGGTACCAGATGTCAGGAAACCACTAGGAGGAAGCATTTTATTTTTCCATATGCTGACATGGTGGGCCCCTATTGTCATCCTCTCCTCGTACTTTTGCCGATTCCTGTTGTTTGTTAACCTTGTTGACAATGCGAGAGGGTGGCATCGCGGCGAACGCACCAAAGCACGCGGAGGACGCTGGGGAGGCCTCGGGCATCGGCATTAACGATTTAGGAGACGGTGGGTGGCGATGCGTGCGCTGAGGTGCAGCTAGCCGTGGGAGGCGGAAGCAGGCGGCCCCGCCGGCGCTGGTTTGGTTTTCGCGGCTGGAGGAAGATAGGATAGAAGAAACATGACACACTATAAAAGCAGCAGGAGTACTTAACAACCTTAACTGAAACCAGCAAGGGCACTTAACAACCATAGCTGAAAGCAGTATGAGTACTTATACAGGTTCAACCGTACAAAGCACGCCTCGAACAGTGATACTTTACCTACAGTTAACCAAGGATGAGGCCGCCAAGCCCCAGGACAAGGCCCAGGTGCCACCCCACGCATCCACAACCTTTTGAAAGCGGCTTCATCTCGCAATGTGGACAATAAATAGGATATTCGCTTTAGAGCCATGGAAAAGTAGGAACATAATCTTCTATCCTATTCTCCAAGATGGACGGGCCTTCATTATTTGAGACCACCCATGAATAAGTATCTTTTCACCTCCAAGGGGAATGGAGTGGGTCGACACAAACATCATGTTGTGACCAAGCGCAAGTCTGACCCGACCATGGTCAGGCACCTCTATAGGAACAATAGAACTAGGCAGTTTCTGTTTCAAGAAGATCACAGCTGTAAAACTGTGTAAAAGCAATAGTTTATGAACAACGTATATAACAGAAAACAACTCATACCATAAGTTTCTCGACACAGTTGGACCTATTCAACGAGTGCAGCAGTGGCACACATATCCCACGTGGCCTTCCACCATTGAAACACCCCACAAGGACCTAGCGATCAATAAAGTGTACGAACTTGTGGATGTCGTCCCAGTCAACTTCAGTGCCATCAGTAACAGCCGAATTCTTATAGAATAACAAACGAGCAACCTACTTAACTCTGAAAAAACCTACACGTGCCACCAATTATAAGAAAATATTAGTTAGAAGTAGCATATTCGTGAGAGATTCGTTGCAACTTCTAAAGTTAAATTGTGGTTAGTTAGACAGAATAGGTGGATTAAGAAGTAATCGAGGCAACAAGCAAGAACCACATACAAAACTAACATGGATGAACAATTGGAACGATGTCGGGGTGGAAGGTCGCAGTGAAGATGAGACCAGGTTCTGCTATTTCCATCAACATTCGTGTGCCAACATTCAGTCCTAACACTTGAGAAAGTTTATCCAAGTTCGGCCATAAAAAAAGCAGCGATCTTCTTGGTTCATGAACCCAACTCGGAACTTATATCCACGGCTTGTCTTCACTGTGACCATTAAACTGGTGTATTCAGTTGTGGCAAGGCCGAGAATCTTGAGTACATGTGTTCTGGCAGAGCAAGTAATGCACTACAGAAAAAATAATATGAGAACACAATGTATTCCCTATCCAAATCTACTAATAATTTCCTCCTTCATGTCAGTTTTGACCATCGTACTAGTACCTTCTATCCAAATATAGTAATCCAAATTTCCAAATTAGTCGACAGCATGTTCAAAAAACCCCACCCTCCCGGATAGAAAAGAGGATTATAGGAACATACTGTGTGTGTTTTAAAATCCTGTGTTAGGATGAGAATGAACAAGTGTGGCGTCTCGCCGAGGGCGCAAAAACCAATAGGGTCCTCGCACTTTAGGCTGCAAATGAAACACACTAGATTCAGCAGGAAGAAAAATGCATCAACGGCGGTGGCTGCCATCCTAGGATTACCCGCGACCAAGGGACTTGGATTTATCGGGGATGGATGAAGAATTCGTCCCTGGTTCTCCATGAGAAAACCCTATGCAATCGCCGAGAGGGGGGTTTCTTTGAACAAGCAGACGAGGGAGAAGGGGATTCAGGCCCAGTGAAATATTGTCGCTTCATCCGTCCAGCTTACTGCTAAAGCTGGAAAGGTGGGGGGTTTTGTGATTTGACGACTCATTGGGCACTACTACGGCGCTACGACCGGGGTGTGTCTACCGTGCAGTTGTGCACTCTAATTTGGTGCATATGTCACGTGGACCCCTATGCTAGATGCCCCACATATCAGCGAAAGGAAGTAGAAAGACAGGAGTAACTAGTTACACATAAATATATTTTTGACAGAGAGATACTCCCTTTGTAAAGATATGTAAAAATCTTTTACATCACAACTTCATACATAAGAAAAATCAAGGGGAATGTATATAACATATATACTTATAAAAAACAGAGTTTTTTTAACACAGTATAGATGAGTTGGTGATGATGGTGTGCCTGCCATCCTGCAATATAGGTCGTCCAATTTATATCTGACGGATAGAAAGGAAACTATGGTAATTTTGCAAAAAGGTACCCACACACCTCTCCGCATTTGCAAATAAGGCCTTCCCTCGTTCATCCTTTTCTCTCACAAGATAAAATACTCATACAAATGCATCTTGATGTTACATGCAATGCACGGTCATTATGGGGGTTCAGCTGAGCATATAATACTTAGACATGCTCATGGTTCTGGACTTTGGGCCACAGTCCGGTGGGCCTGCATAGTAGGGAGCCCATGTGTTCTACCTTAGCGCTTTTCATATTGGAAGCAATTGGTACGGCACTGGTTTTAGATGTTGTCGCAAGGCGAATACACAAAATTGAATAAAGCACGACAGCTGTTGGAATGAAATGGAACGACAGTTCCTAACCAGCAACCAGAGTTGCAATTCTATCAATGATATACCATGTGATAAATAATACTGTCGTACTACTTATACACATAGGACACTTGTTTCTCCATGTCAGATTATTACATTAAAATCTCTTGGAGGATAGATCAGTTCGGTAGTTGCGTGCTGCTACTGAAGAATTTCAAAGTTGATTTGGACTAGCTCTCCTTGCTGAGAAAGTTCGATTTTGACATCATCCCCTACTACAAGATATGATTTAGATTTGAACCTTGACAATCCTTTAGCGTCAATCATCATGCGACCATCCTTTGTACTTACTGTATATTGAGGAGGTTCATTCACACCAAGGCTGCGCATGGTAAGAGAAACTTGGCCACGGTCGCTCGGATTGTTGAACGACTCCCTCGTTGCTCTAGGAATTCTCTGTTTGCAAACAAGAAGACAAACACAAACAGTTAGATAAACACAGTGAATCATGTGAAACAACATGGACAGAAAATAGAACGAAGCACTTGGGCGGCCAATGCTTACCAAGAAGGTGGACATGTCGGTTTTTGTAAGGACTTTGGTATATGAAGTGCGAACTGCAGCCTAGTCTGTTGCCGGTGCAACTGTTCATTCGGTTGCCGCTGCACGAGCCGGAGCAGATGCAAGTGAAAGTGTTGGTGCAGGTGCCGAAGCCGTTGCTGGTGCCCGTGCCGGTGCAACTGGTAGTGCTGCTGCTGCTGCCGGAGATGGTGCTCCTGTTAGAGCTGGTGCCGGTCTTGGAGCAGGTGCTGGTGTCGATGTCGGATACTCCAGTAGATCAGCCTGATCTGCTGACATGGTCGGTGCCCAATCCTCAGCTGGATCAGACTGAGCTGCTGCCACTTTGAGTTCTAGAGCAACTGTGGGTGCTCGATCCGTTGCTGCAGGTGGTACCGATGTGCGAGACAGCGGCGATCGTGTCTGGTCTGCTATGATCAACTTTCTAACTTGACTAGGCTCAGTGACCGTGATCCAGTTTTTTTCTTCATTTCTTTTAAACGCGAGAAGGGCTAATTGTGGTGTGTTTGTTAAACCAAACTGCAGTTCATCATAGGGATTCAGCTTGTACTCAGACAACAGACTGATCCAATTTTTTCCAGTAATATAAGTGATGGACAGTGCCTTCATTACTGACATGACATAAGAAGTGAAACCTGCAAAAATAGGCATCGTAGAGCAAACCAAATGGTTTATTCTGTGATGAATGTCACATGGCAAAACCTGCATCATAAAATTGCGGGAAAAGAAAGAAAACAAGACATTAAATCAATAACATTTAGACAGTAAATCAATAAGATTTACTTGATGTGACACGAGTGAATCCTTACTAGGAAATCACTATGTTGAATTACTAAAGAGAAGATTGACCGTCCAACTACGCGTGGCATGCAGGGCCCCCGCCTACTCCCACAAGCAGGACAGTCCAAAGGTCGTGACAAATCGTATGAACCGAACATCCATGGGACTGGAAATCCTGGTGGGTGCGATAAACCTTGCAATGCATACAGATATTGGAGTGTAACCATAATTGATAAACCGTCCTCACAAAAAAGATGATCTGGATACTTAAAAATATACAGATTGAATTGAGTGGACAGACATTAACATAGACTGTTCTCAGGACTCACCACACATCAAAAGCGTAAGTACTAAAGAATACAGGGTTCACAAACACAAATCAAGTATTTAACAATACTACTTACTACAGACAAGCAAAGTTGCACTAATTAAACTCTGCAGACTATTTCTTGCCACCGACCTACGGGATGAACCCCGCATAACTGACTAGGCCATGGATTTCATGAGAGATGTCTACCTACATCACCATCTCGTCAACCTTGGAGAACCTAACATAGTGGTCTTTCCACTCATAAACATGACAATGAAGACATGCCACATCAAATTTGTCGGGAAGCTTTACAAGAACCACACCCTTCATAATCGACGGCACAACCAGGAAATTGTTGTGGTCAAGTACAGCCTCGAGAACACGCCTGAAAACAATGTTACAGGAAAACACTGGTTCAAGACACGTGGCAACAAGGACACAGCAGCTGGATAGTTTAGCAGTAGACCTCATCCTCATGTCTTTCAGTTCACACGGCATGACTTTGAGAACTTCATCTCCACCGCGGACCTAGTTCTAATTCAAACAGAAACCAAATATTTTAATACTACCTCCATTCAGAAATATAAGATGATTTTCTATATTATACTCCATATATGACTACATATACGCACAGAAATGAGTGAAAAAAGACACTAGAACATGCCTTCAAAGGCATGACAGTAGAGGGATTACTTGCAATATCCATAACACAAGTTACTGAGGCAAATATACCCTCTTCCAAGGTAGCATTGATGTTCATAAAGTAGTTGAAAGTAATCTATAAGAAATCAGTGTCAACCTCTCGCATGTTTTGGTCAAAAGAGGAATTTAGAACCGTCATTTGGCACACAAAAATCACATGCAAGATCACCCAGAAAGTTGTACTACTAGTACTAGTACTGTGTGTTAGATGAAAAAACATGATCAAGATCGAGAAAAGATCATAAAGAAGAGATATTACCTGGACTTGCTTAATGAGGGATCCCGAAGAGGGGGGCTTGGACAGGGCGATGACTTTAAGCTTGTCTGTGGTAGTCTCGGCAGGGTGCTTGCGCTTCTTCGTACCATGAGCCTCGACGGTTTTAGCCAGAGCCATAGACATCACTTCGGCCGGTGCTCCAGCATCCATCAAGAAATTGTCAAATAGAAATAAAAGAAAAGAAACCATAATAACAAACCCAAAAGAAGACCAGAGTGGGAGTTATAGGATCAGTCTCGGGGTTGCAAGACTTGGCCTTGGCCAGAATCAACGCCATTGATATGCTCACCTTTCCTTCTTTGGGAGAGAAGAACAATGGCAGAAGCAGGTCAGGGTTTTCTTGAAGATATGAGGAATGAGATGAGGGAGAAGCAAGTGGGGGTTTTCTTCAAGAGAGGAAGCTGAGAGAGAAGAGTGAAATGATGGTTGCTTCGTCCATCCAACTTACTGCTGGAAAGGAGGGGGTTTTGTGATTTGACGGCTCATTGGGCATTACTGCGGTGCTTCGATCGGGGTAGTCTAACGTGCAGTTGGGCACTCTACTACAGAGTAATTTAGTGCATGGCTGGTGGACCCCGATGCTGGCTATCCCACACATTGGCAAAAGTGAGTAGCAAGGTTCCCGACGACCGTGGAGGAGGATCCGCATGATAGAGCGTGTCCACTGTTTTTCTGAAGAAGAAAAATGATTACAACAAGCATTTCCACTCTTACGATGGAGGAGTGCGAAACACGGCAGCCACTTGAACAATCACGGTGCTCCTACTACTTGGCATGTGCAGTGGTTCATACGTCAATACTACATAATCTTGTTGCTAGTGTAGTAAGATATGACGATAACAAATGATGTTGTGCGCATGTGAACTATATGAACGGTAATGTAGTAACATAGTACCGCTTTTTCAACTGTCCGATCGAGAATGAAGAGATCAATGTTAACAGAACTAGGTCTACAGCACACGGAGAGTACGGTGCTATAGTACTCCACGAAACATGAACCATATGAAGCACAAATCAGTGTGAGGCAGGGTGTATGAAGGGTGCACGGGATGGGAGGAAAAGTTCCCTTCTCGACCCACTTTTGGGTGTTTGGTACAGTGCATGAAGGGTGCATGAGTCCACACTAGTAGGTTAACACAAATACACAAAGAGGGAACAACTATATTGAGATGAGAATGCAACCAAACACACCCACACGCTATGTGCTACAGTGACTGATCGGCACCGTGTGAGTCTGATCCAATGGTCATGTTGCACCGAGACATGGACATGCCCATGCAGAGGGCACCTAAACACCATCGAAGTCCCTCTGCTTCTTGAGGCGCACGACGTTGGTGATGCAGGGTGCAACCGCCCATAGAGCCCGCTTCCGGTTGACGGGAGCCAGCTCGTCAAATACGGCATCAAGTGGAACGAATGGATTCCGCTGACGGAGCCCTGAGAGGATTCGCCCGGCAATGGCGATGGCAGCCTGCAACCCCTCCTTGTCCAGCTCCGCCCCCACCATCGCACGGAGATGGCTCAGCTCCTCAGAGATATAGGTGAAGAAGGAAACCAGGTCAGGAAGCCGCAGCCTGTTGAGGTCAAAGGGGTGGTCGAACGGGTTTAGCCCGATAGCCGGCATGGTCGCGCTGGCACGATGGTAGGCATCGCGCAGCCGCAACACGTGTGTGGCAACTTGGTCCACCTAGTGGCTGAGGCGATCCTGGACCTCGTCACGATCGGCCCGCTCGCGCTCCAGCTGGCTCCCCTGATGGCCTATCGTATCTCTTGCTCTCTGCAGCAACGCCGTCGATGCCTCGAGCATCTTTGTGGTGGACGCCTGCCGCTTTTGAAGCTCCGTGAACTCCCGCACATGACGGAGGAGCATGGCACTCCTCTCCTCCTTGAGATCACGGAGCTCCATGTCCTTGGCCCTGAGCTCCGCATCCTTGGTCTGGAGCTCTTGTGTCAGGCGCCTCACCTCAGACTCCATGATCTGCTGCGCCACCATGGCACCAGGTAGAAGCAATGGGGAGAGGAAGCGAAGGGGGCGAAACGGCTGAAAGTCAATGCAATCTACGGGAAGGCGGAGGGAGCCAGCCGAGAAGCGGGGAATCTTTTGGTTTTCACCATGGGAAAACACCAGTCGACGACTTCTCACATCAGGGAGCAGTGGGTTTTACAGGCGGAGTCATCATGACTAATTGCTGCCGCGCCTGCTCCCGTCAATCAAAAAATAAAAAATCTTGTCGCAGCTGCTCCTGTCAATCAAAAAATTAAAAAACTTGCCACACCCAAACACCAGAGGAACGTCGCGGTGGATATTTAAATTTACCTGCCGGCAAGGAGATAAAAAAGGGGGTGAAAAAACAAATGTGGTGGCGGATTAGCTAATTGGTCGCACTAGCCCAACTAGCTAGCCACCGTGCTTCACTAATGTACTTGGCGGGAAACATGGTCTTTTGTGATTTGACGACTCATTTACTTGCTTTGGTGCTACTACCGAGGAGGACCCAAAAAACACGCGGTAGGGCGTCCCACGTGTCGGCAAGGAATAATATATGCGTGCACCACCCGGAAGGACCCCAAAACCGCGTGGTAGGGTGTGCCACATCTCGGCACGGAGGAAAAATGTGTGTGTAAAAAAATACTGTATTAGACGTAGTACATGTGGTTTGACCTCGGGACCCAGCCATTCAGTCAAAAACACCCCACTAGCCACACAGCTTCATCATGCTAACGTGGCACGGAGGATAGGTGTGGTTAGCTCCGTCTCGACTAGCCACAACGTCTCTTGTTCTAGGCGGTTCTTCCATTTTCCAAGCTTGTTTTTGTTACAATAACACCGCGAGAAGCTAGCGCCGCTCTTCTTGTGTGCACGTGCATCTAAAGGCTAGACGATGGAGAGGAGAGAGAGATCACAGACCTGGGACCCACCAGTAAGTGAGTCAACGGTCATGCACGTGTTGACGAGGCACTTTCTCTACTCTACTCAACGTAATATTGTATAAGATTAAGTTACGGGACAAAGCCAACAACTGTTGTTCTTTCAGGCTATCGACTTACACTTTGTAGTCCATGTTGCCACTTCGAATCTCGTCTTTCATATTTGTTAGTTTTAGGTCCAAACTTGATTAATGACAAGTGGGAGCCCCGTGTGATGTTCCGGTATTTCAGTGTAGGATGGTTTTTTTGAACAAACACTTTGCGGGGTTCGAAGAGTAACGGCACGAGTTACACGTATTTTGCAAGGTTATGAACAAAAATGACAGCGGCATAGAATATCACATCCACCCTACAGCTTAGATGCTATGGTGATACGAGTTTTTACATTGTTGGAAGTGAGATCCAATAGCTTTGGAGTAGTCTTTGTAATTATGCGCAATTTCCAAAGTCTCTAAAGGTTTTTTTTGCAAATAAAACATTCAGGCCTCGTGTGTGCCGCTGCATCTTGGATCCAACGGCTCCCCATTTCTCATATAGGTGCTCCCCATAGCTTAATTAGCCGCTACGGTGATACGAGCATCTAGGTCATATGATCTGTGATCAGATGGCACATGCGTAGTACTTGTACTTTCTGCGCAATTCCCAAACTCTCTCAGCCGTATATTGCAAAAGCATTCAAACCTCCTACTGTGAGCCGTTAGATCTCCGTGAACTCATATCACCATAGAATCTACGGTGCGGGAGCACCTCATATTCTCCCGTGCGAGAAAACATCAGGTGCTCTCGCTGCTTGGATGCGATGTTAATACGAGCTTCGAGGTTGTTTGATCTGAGATCCAATGGCATCTAAGAAGTCTTTGTGCTTGTAAGCAGTGGCCGAACTCTTTGGGGGCTTTTTTGCAAAAAAAACCATTCGAACCACCAAGGATTTGTTCGGTCACAAATCCAACGGCTCCGAAGAGCTTATATCACCAAAGCATCTAAGGTGTGGTAGCACATGATATTCTTACATACAGGAGAATATGATGTCCTCCTTCATCTTAGATGCTACGGTGATACAAGCTTCGAGGTCATTGGATATGGGATCCAAGGGCATCTGAGTCCTTTTTGTACAAATTGTGTGCAATTCTCAAACTCATTAAGGTTTCCTATAAAAATATAAAGACAACATGTGAGCTGCTATATCTCAGATCTACAAGCTCGAAGCAACTCGTATCAGCATATAGCATCTAAGGTATGGGGGCACATATATTCTCCTGGGGAGGAGGGGGTGCACAATCAGTCGGTGTTTGGGAGGGTGGGGACAGATATAATCTAAACAATCCTAAACAAAGCTTCACAATTTTATCTAAGGTCAAAGGGTTAACCCCCGACAATCTACATAGCTCCACCTAAACACAACATTTGCATGTACTGTAGTACTAGACTTAATATTCATGTTTCAGTTTCCTGTTCATTTTAAATATTGAATTGAGGACCATGCATGTCTTACATTTTACTCTCTTTGTTCCTAAATATTAGTCTTTTTAGAGATTTCAAATGGACTGGCACATACGGATGTATATAGACATATTTTAGAGTGTAGATTCACTCATTTTGCTCGGTATGTAGTCACTTGTTGAAATCTCTAAAAGACTAATATTTAGGAACAAAAGGAGTATTTTTGAATTCATTTCATACATGCATGGTTTGGAAAAATAGATGCACTATACTTATTGGATTGTTGTTGTGTTCGTGGGTGTGTGTGTGGGTGTGTGTGTGTGTGTGTGTGTGTGTGTGTGGTCATATGCTTGATACATACAAAGTTTTCTCACCACCATATTGTTCATCTTTTAAATTTGAATTTGCAATGAAAAACTTACTAGGGATGCCATGAAATGTGAAATCCACGTTGAGATCACTATATCACAAACTCGCTCTAATTCAAGAACTCGTCATAAATCAATTACCACATTGAGATTACTACTTGCAAGGAAAATACGGCCATTGTAATACACATAGATTCATTCGGCAATTTAGAAGATTCCTTTTGTATTCTCAAATGGTAGAACCCAACGACGTACTAGCCAGACCTTGGCTCATGTTGATCCTAAAAAAACCGGCCTTGTGTCCTTCTAGTGGCGTGTGTGGTACGCACATTAGGCAACCCCAATCAGTCGAGCCTCCGCGTTTCGAGTCGAAATATCTGGCGGCCAGAATTCCAGCCCTAGGAAATTCCCCTCATGTCCCCGCTCCATAATGACTACCGATGAACAATGGAGGGATTCTTTAATAACTATATAACATTACCTACCGCACCGAGCACGGTTAAATTCCCTCGGTCGCCACTCCCCAAGGTCACCCGTCAACTACATTGCCTGGTACTACTAATACTACACCAGGATGAGCACAGAATTGAGCCCGTTTGTTCGTGCCTAGTACTTGAGTTAATATATCAGGCAATGCACTGGTACGGAGAGATTATCCTTTTACTCTGCATATATAACTTGTTTGAAGTCTAACTAAGCAAAATGTTTGACCAAATCCTTTCTTAAGAAATACAGCATGACACATGTATCGCTCGAAAATTTATTGCATGATGCAGGTTATGATATTATTTCGAGTCCTGGATTTCAAATTTCAGAATATCCAAAAGTGACCAGAAATTCATGAAACTGGGCATGGTCACATGATATGGCACAAATATTCCTTTGTAATTTTTTTCTTCAATTTGAGACAAGTTGCAGAAATGAAGAGCCAAGGTATTTTGGAACAAAGACCTATCACGTTAAGACAAACGCTTTCACTATTGAAACCGTGGGCGTTTACGTGCCGCCACGAGTCCCGCTTCTCATCGGCTGGTGCCGTTTGAGCAAGTGTGGGAGTCGACGGGAGGCGTGCGAGCAGACCGCTGCTCCGGCTGACAGGGAGGCGTGCGAGCAGACCGCTACGCAGGCTCATTGGGAGGCGAGCCCATTGACCAGGATCCTCCGCCCACCTTCGTTCCAACTCCTCCCACTTTTAATGTCGTCGGCGCCGCAGTTTAAAATCAACCCCGCACTACCCAGTATCGCTACAATCTTCTCTCTTCCTCTCCGATTCTCCTGTCTCCTACCTCCAAACAGCCTGACCTAAACGTACGCCATGCCGCATCACGATGGTCTGGCCTTAGTCTTCCAGTTTCCTGAGGAAGACACCCAGCCGGAGTCTCAAGAACATAAGGCGCTCTGGGACGAGCTTGAACCGGCCTTGCGGGAAGACGTCGCGCTTGTCCCCGCTCCCGTTCCGGCTCCCGTCGCCCCAACTACACCAACACCCATCCCCGTGGCATTGATAGGCTGGGAGCCGCACATTATCGCCGAGCTTGATGCCAC
Source organism: Triticum dicoccoides (assembly GCF_002162155.2). Taxonomy (NCBI): domain Eukaryota; kingdom Viridiplantae; phylum Streptophyta; class Magnoliopsida; order Poales; family Poaceae; genus Triticum; species Triticum dicoccoides. The sequence goes on along the minus strand of NC_041385.1, from coordinate 707,343,238 downwards.
GGGGTTCCACGAGGTCCCTACCGACTTTCATGTGCCCGTGCACCTGCCAGCGCATGCGCCTGTGCGTGCACTGACGCGCACGCCCGTGCCGGTGCCCGTGCACCTGCCAGCGCATGCGCCTGTGCGTGCATTGGCATGCACGCCCGTGCCGGTGCCTGTGTACATGAATGTCTCTGTCGTGCCATTGTCAGCGCCTATCCCCGCACGGGTGCTAGTGCGCCCCTCAGCGGCATGGATGGCCGCCGTTGACCACTTCCTTGCACCAACACCAGTCGCCTCCTCCCGCCAGTTGACTCGCTCCTGGAGACCGAAGTCCAAAACATTGTGGCCTTCCTTGAAGCTAGGGCCAATGTCCAGGAGTATGCCAACAACAGCGCAAGACGCCGCCTTCTCCGTCGGTCAGTGGCCCGATGACACACAGAGTACGGCAGAGGAGCCACTTCCGACCGCAAGATGCCACCGCTGCTGCCGCGTAATCTAAATTTGCCATGAAAAACGTTCGGATTGCAATGTTTAAAATCCGGACGTTTATCATTTCCGTTTATTTTAGATCGAATGTCGTATGAATGTAAAGTCGGAGTCAGACCGAATGAAATATGTGGTTTGATCGATTGAACGTTCTGCTAGAGTCGTATCAAATTAAATATAAAACATCATCAAGCCACATGTACCTTCTCATCCAACGACCTAGACTGCTTCAATGTCGAGCGCTCAACACATTTAGCGTGCAGTTAATTTCATGCCAAAAATAGTGCTAATCACATAATACCATGCAAATAATATCCTACTTAATATCTGCATGCACTTAATATACTTCCAAATTAACCTGCATTGCACGTACACATTGACTAGTGCTACTAGTACGTGAAATTGGTGCCATAACTTGTGAACGCGTCGAGATATGGTCAATGGGAACATCGCCCGCTAGTTCTTCATGTTTGCCCGTGCGTCTAAACGCAGAAGGGGAGGAGAGAGAGAGCACACATGGAACCCACCATTAAGTGAAGGCGAATAGTACATGCTAACGAGCCAGTCCCACTAATGTACTAAAAATAATATTACATCTTATCCATTAAATAGGTTGTGGTAATATAAAAACATTATATGAGCAAAGGGGGGTACAACAAACATTGTTGTTCTACGTATGTTCCCTATTAACGTGCGGCTTCAACGCCCTTGTTGCATGTTCGATCCTCGTCCTTTATTTTTTTTAATTTGTATATGGGTCCAAATTTCTTTCATGATAGGTGGGCCCCTCGCTGTGTAGTTTGTAGCACTTTAATTTGTGGGTCGAAATTTGTTCCATTCCAAGTGGAATATCGGTGTGTACTTTTGTAGCTTATTTGTAATAATTAAAGAGAAAGACAGAGTTTTTTGCAATAATACCATGGTGCGACGTTGAAGGCGAGAAAGGGCGTGCGAGAGAGCGATGACCGAGCCAGAGGGAAATTAATTGGGGGGTGCGGGGGTTGCAACAGTGTTTGGAGTAGTTGTGGGCCGAATGCTACAAAAATATAATCTAAACCCACCGGAATAAATGCCTACACAAATTAATCCAAGGTTGGAGTCCCCCTCGCAATGTAAATAGCTCCGGCTTTGCGAGGGATGGAGAGGTAGCTTCAATGTGTGGAAGATACGGCGTGAGAAAGCGAGGTCAATCGAGAGACATATAGATAGAGAGACAAAGTGAGTGTGGTCCGGCATTCATTGAAAAGATATATATGCTCTAGAGAGATATTGTCCGATTGAGCTTTTAGGAAGGGTGAGGGCTGTAAGATAGAGCTTGAGAGGTGATCCAGTCATAGACATGTACTCCCTCCTTCCATCTATATAGGGCCTAATGCGTTTTTCGAGGCTAACTTTGACCAAATGTTAGAGCAACAATATATGACATGCAACTTACACAAAGCATACCATCAAATTTGTATGTGAAAGGAGATTTCAATGATATAATTTTCACATTATGCATGTCATGTACTATTCATCTTGTCAATAGTCAAAGACCGTCTTGAAAAACGCATTAGGCCCTATATAGATGGAAGGAGGGAGTAGATATATTTTGTGTGTGGGAGGAAGCAAGGTTAATCAGTTACATATATAAAGGGAGAGAGATTGAGGGAGTGTGGGCCGTCGTGCGATCGAAAGAGTGAGACGGGTTGGAGAGAGTGACCTAGATAGACAATGTGCATGAGAGATTATACAATATGAATATGTCAAATTGGGCTCAAACATGGAGATATATCGTTTGTGTTCGAGAAAGAGCGAGGTCAGTCGAGACATACACACACACACACACAGAGAGAGAGAGAGAGAGAGAGAGAAAGAGAGAGAGAGAAAGAGAGAGAGAGAGAGAGAGAGAGAGAGAGAGAGAGAGATTGAGTGAGCATGGCCCGCCATGAGGTCAAAAGAGTGGGGGCGGCTTGGATGGACTGACCTAGATAGACAATCTGCGTGAGAGAGTATAGAGTGTGTCGATCGAGGCCCGAACAGGGAGATATATCATTTGTGTGTGAAAGAAAAAGAGGTTAATAGAGACTCAGATAAAGAGAGCGAGATTGAGCGGGTGTGGACCGCCGTGCGGAAGAAAGAGTGAGACAGTCTTGAGGGAGTGACCTAGATAGACAACGTGCGTGTGTGCGCACGAGAGTTGGGGGCTAGATAGGCATTGCATGTATCTAGCGAGAGAGGGTGGGGAGAGAGAGAGAGAGAGAGAGAGAGCTCGGCATGGGGTGCAATGACGGGTGTGTGAGGTAAATACATTTTGTAACAGAGTGGAAAAAGGGGGTTGTGTAGTTGAGAGAGTTAGAGATCAAAACATGGAGAGAAAGAATGAACATGTGTCGGAAACTGATAGCTTCCTAAGGTGGTTAGGAGAGGAAGATTGACCGATACAAGAAGTATGTAGCGTGTGTGCCGAGGGGGGGATAAAAACAACATTTGAAGGTAGATAGTACGAGACTTAATATCGATGTTTCAATTCGGTGTACATTGTAAGATTTGAACTGAGGACCATGCATATGGGTAATTATTTCGAATTTGTGCCATACTAGGTTTGGAAAAGTTGACATTGACTCGATTGTTGTGCTATTTTGTAGGTCATATGTTTGAATCCATCCAAAAGTTTTCTCACTACCATGGTGTTCATCATATACATATGAACTTGTATCAAAAAAAGTAGCATGGATATAGTGAAATGCGCAATCCACGTTAGAATTGGAGATCGCTATGTGACACACACTCTAATTCAAATAACTAATTATGTGACACACACTCTAATCCGTGTTAACGTGGATACCGTGGATACCGTTTCGATTTTTTTTCAAATAACTCGTTAATTAATTTATAGTATCTCATTTCAAATGACTAATTATTTGCAAGGAAAACTCGAGCATGGTAATACATACAGATTCGTTTGCAAATGAAAGAAGATTCGTTTGCATTCTCAAATGTAGGCGCACCACGTGGACTAGGGTCGTGTCATGGTGTTCGCGCGTGTCGGACGGACGCTTAGCACCCAGCCACCCACCCCCCCCCCAAAAGGATGATGACAAAATAAGTTCACGCTTCCACGTTTCGGATTGAAATATCTTGCGGCCCCAATTCCAGCCCTGCGAAATCTCCCCTCTCCACCGTCCCCTTCCGCGCCCAGATTGCTCAAATCCCTAATTCACTGCCAACCCAAGCAAAGTTCGAATCGCCCCTCATATCGTCTCTTTCCCCACCTCTGTGCCGGACAACAACAACAAAGACGACGATCGCACTTCACCACCGCACCGGAGCTACCTCATCTACGCCCTTGTCCACCGCACCGGGTGGTCCACTGACAACGTCGGCAGCCGCAACCGACGTGCCTCACAGACACCGACTTCCACCGCATCAGGTGTGCTTCACCGATGTCGTCTCCGACCTCACTGGGCTACTTCACTGAGCACATCGTTGCAGCTCCGCCCCCCGAGGCCGTTGGTGCTTCACCAATGGTCTCGTCCCTCACATTGTAGCGCCCCGCTGTCACTCAAGATCTGCATCCGTGCGCGGCCAGCCAACGCCAGCGCATCATCCTCAATGGCTCTGAAGTGACCCGCACTCTAGCTAGGCGAGCATGCCCAAACACCGGCCTGCTACGTCTTGAGCTTGCGTTGGTTTTCCTTGAAGAGGAAAGGGTGATGCAACACAGTAGCGTAAGTATTTCCCTCCGTTTTTAAGAACCAAGGTATCAATCCAATAGGAGGCTCCTCACAAGGCCCACGAACCTACACAAACAAACAAAGAACTCGCAACCAACGCAATAAATGGGTTGTCAATCCCTTCACGGCCACTTGCGAAAGTGAGATCTGATAGAGATAATATGATAAGATAAATATATTTTTGGTATTTTATAATATAGATGCAGAAAATAAAGATGCAAATAAAAGTAGATTGGAAACTTATATGATAAAAGATAGACCTGGGGGGCATAGGTTTCACTAGAGGCTTCTCTCAAGATAGCATAAGTATTACGGTGGGTGAACAAATTACTATCAAGCAATTGATAGAAAAGCGAATAATTATGAGATTATCTAGGCATGATCATGTATATAGGCATCACGTCCGTAACAAGTAGACCGACTCCTGCCTGCATCTACTACTATTACCCCACACATCGACGGCTATCCAGCATGCATCTAGAGTATTAAGTTCATAAGAACAGAGTAACACATTAAGAAAGATGACATGATGTAGAGGGATAAACTCAAGCAATATGATTTAAACCCCATCTTTTTATCCTCGATGGCAACAATACAATACGTGCCTTGCAACCCTTTCTGTCACTAGGTAAGAACACCACAAGATTGAACCCAAAGCTAAGCACTTCTCCCATGGCAAGAAAGATCAATCTAGTAGGCCAAACCAAACCGATAATTCGAAGAGACTTGCAAAGATAACTCAATCATACATAAAAGAATTCAGAGAAGATTCAAATATTATTCATAGATAAACTTGATCATAAACCCACAATTCATCAGATCTCGACAAACACACCGCAAAAAGAGATTACATCGAATAGATCTCCACAAGAGAGGGGGAGAACATTGTATTGAGATCCAAAAAGAGAGAAGAAGTCATCTAGCTAATAACTATAGACCCGAAGGTCTGTGGTAAACTACTCACAACTCATTGGAGGGGCTATGGTGTGGATGTAGAAGCCCTCCATGGTGGATTCCCCCTCCAGCAGAACGCCGGCGATGGCTCCAAGATGTGATCTCGTGGATACAGAAGATTATGGTGGCGGAAATATTTCTTCGGTGGCTCCCTGGATGTTTTTGGGGTATGTAGGATTATATAGGAGGAATAAGTACGTCGGTGGCCGCCCGAGGGGCCCATGAGATAGGGGGCGTGCCCTGTAGGGGTGGGCGCGCCCCCCACCCTCGTGGCTGCCTCGGCTGCTTCTTGACTTGCACTCCAAGTCCTCTGGATCACATTCGTTCCAAAAACCACGCTCCTGAAGGTTTCATTCCGTTTGGACTTCGTTTGATATTCCTTTTCTTCGAAATACTGAAATAGGCAAAAAAACAGCAATACGGGTTGGGCCTCCTATTAGTAGGTTAGTCCAAAAAATGATATAAATGTGTAAAATAAAGCCCGTAGACATCCAAAATAGGTAATATAATAGCATGGAACAATCAAAAATTATAGATACGTTGGAGACGTATCAAGCATCTTGTTGTCGAGTAGGTAAATGATAAAAACAGAATTTTTGATGTGGAATGCTACCTAGCATAATTCTCAATGTAATTTCTCTTTATTGTGGCATGAATTTTCAGATCCAAGTGATTCAAAATAAAAGTTCATATCGACAAAAGAAATAGTAATACTTCAAGCATAGTGATAAAAGCAATCATGTATTCTCAAAATAACATGGCTAAAGAAAGTTCATCCCTACAAAATCATATAGTTAGGCTATGCTTCATTTTCGTCACACAAAGATGTTCCCAACTTCTATACCCCCAATGACAAGCCAAGTAATTGTTTCGTACTTAAATAATCTCAAACTTTTTCAACCTTCACGCAATACATGAGCATGATCCATGGATATAGCACTATGGGTGGAATAGAATAATGATTGGGGATTGTGTGGAGAAGAAAAAAAAGGATAAAGTCTCACAATGACGAGGATAATCAACGGGCTATGGAGATACCCATCAATTGATGTCAACATGAGGAGTAGGGATTGCCATGCAACGGATGCACTAGAGCTATAAATGAATGAAAGCTCAACAACAGAAAACTAGTGGGTGTGCATCCAACTTGCTTGCTCACGAAGACCTAGGGCATTTGAGGAAGCCCATCGTAGGAATATACAAGCCAAGTTCTATAATGAAAAATTCCCACTAGTATATGAAAGTGACAACCTATGAGACTCTCTACATGAAAACATGGTGCTACTTTGAAGCACAATATATGAGACTCACTACATGAAGAACAAGGTGCTACTTTGAAGCACAATATGTGAGACTCACTACCTGAAGAACAAGGTGCTACTTTGAAGCACAAGTGTGGAAAAAGAGATAGTAGCATTGCCCTTTATTTTATTTTCTTTTTTTTTCTTTTTTTTTCTTTGGCCTTTTTTTGCCTTTCTTTTTTTTATTTTTGGGAAATGCTCTAATAATGATGATCATCACACTTTTATTGATTACAACACATGAATTACAACTCGAAACTAGAACAAGATATGACTCTATATGAATGCCTCCGGCGGTGTACCGGGATGGTGCAATGAATCAAGAGTGACATGTATAAAAAATTATGCATGGTGGCTTTGCCACAAATACGATGTCAACTACATGATCATGCAATGGCAATATGACAAAAGTAATGTATGTCATGATGATGATGAACGGAACAGTGGAAAGTTGCATGGCAATATATCTCGGAATGGTATGGAAATGCCATAAATAGGTAGGTATGGTGGCTGTTTTGAGGAAGATATAAGGAGGTTTATGTGTGATAGAGCGTATCATATCACGGGGTTTGGATGCACCGGCGAAGTTTGCACCAACTCTCAAGGTGAGACAGGGCAATGCACGGTACCGAAGAGGCTAGCAATGATGGAAAGGTAAAAGTGTGTATAATCCATGGACTAATCATTAGTCATAAGAACTCATATACTTATTGCAAAAATTTAGAAGTCATCAAAAACCAAGCACTACGCGCATGCTCCTAGGGGGATAGATTGGTAGGAAAAGACCATCGCTCGTCCCCGACCGCCACTCATAAGGATGCACAAGCCAGGTACACTTCATGCTTCAAATTTGTTACACAACTTTAACCATACGTGCATGCTATGGGACTTGCTAACTTCAACACAAGCATTATTTAAATTCATAATCACCCAACTAGCATGACTTTAATATCACTACCTCCCTATCTCAAAACAATTATCAAGTATCAAGTTGATCATAGCATCCAATTCACCGCCTATGATAGTTTTTATTATACCCAACTTGGATGCTCATCATTCTAGGACCAATTTATAACCATAGAAAATACCATGCTGTTCTAAAAGACTCTCAAAATAATGTAAGTGAAGCATGAGAGATCAACAATTTCTTCAAAATTAATCCACCGCCGTGCACTAAAAGATATAAGTGAAGCACTAGAGCAAAAACTAGCTAGCTCAAAAGATATAAGTGAAGCACATAGAGTATTCTAACAAATTTCAATCAAGTAGGATTTTCCCAAAAGGTGTGTTACAGCAAGGATTATTGTGGTAAACTAAAAAGCAAAGACTAATATAATACACGATGCTCCGAGCAAAACACATATCATGTAGCAAATAAAAATATAGCTCCAAGTAAAGTTACCAATGAACGAAGACGAAAGAGGGGATGCCTTCCGGGGGCATCCCCAAGCTTGGGCTTTTGGCTATTCTTGAATATCTTGGGGTGCCTTGGGCATCCCCAAGCTTAGGCTTTTGCCACCCTTTATTCCATAGTCCATCAAATCTTTACCCAAAACTTGAAAACTTCACAACACAAAACTCAACAGGAAACTCATAAGCTCCGTTAGTGAAAGAAAAGAAAACCACCACATAAGGTACTGTAATGAACTCATTCTTTATTTATATTGGTGTTAAACCTACTGTATTCCAAGTTCTCTATGGTTCATACCCTTACATACTAGCCATAGATGCATCAAAATAAGCAAACAACACACGAAAAACAGAATCTGTCAAAAACAGAACAATCTGTAGCAATCTGTAACTAACGCAAACTTCTGGAATATTAAAAATCCTACCAAAATAGGGCGTCCTAAAAAATTTGTTTATTGAACAGCAGCAAAACTAATCAATGCAAAATCTCGTTCCTGTGATTTATTGATTTTTTTCTCGTGAGCGCAAAGTTTCTGTTTTTCAGCAGAATCAAATCAACTCATATCATAGGTTATCCTATAGGTTCTACTTGGCACAAACACTAAATAAAACAAGAAAACACATCTAAACAGAAAGTAGAAACAAATTTTATTACTAAACAGGAATAAAAACAATAAACACAAAGAAAATTGGGTTGCCTCCCAACTAGCGTTATCGTTTAATGCCCCTAGCTAGGCATAAAAGCAAAGATAAATCTAAGTAGTGCCATCTTTAATTTTTAGTTTTTTAGCGGAGCCATGCTCGAATACGGGAGGTTCTTTACGTTTCCCTTCATACTCGGAAATTTTTAGATCTAAGGAATCCAACCGCTTATTGCAAAGGGTAATCAACATATTCATGCAGTGAAGATTTCCGCTAACACTTTTAAGAGGCTCAAGAGATTTTTGTAAAAAAATTGTTACTTCGCAAATCTTTCCAAACACTTGGGTTTCTTCTTGGCTAGGATGTGGTCCTCCCTTTTGAGGTAGTGTTCCCACTATCCCCTCTATAATTTCATGCGCAATACTAGGATCAATTTCAATGAAATTTCCCTTGGCAATGCAGTCCAAGAGTTGTCTATGTGTCATGTTTAGCCCAACATAAAAATTGCAAAGAAGAATTCTAAAGTTCACCTCTAGGGTGCACTTGTGATAAGATTCCATCATCCTATACCAAGCATCTTTTAAATTTTCTCCTTGCCTTTGCTTGAAGTGAAGAACTTCAAACTCGGGAGACATAGGAGCGGATAAGAAACTAGCCATAATGACAAGGTAAACGATCTAGCACACGAGCAAACGGAAAAGAGGCGAGCGAAAGAGAGAGGAAGAAGAAGGCAAGCGGAAAAGAGAGGAGATTGGGAAAGAGAGGGCGAATAAAACGGCAAGGATGAAGTGGGGGAGAGGAAAACGAGAGGCAAATGGCAAATAATGTAAATGCGAGGGAGATGAGTTTGTGATGGGTACTTGGTATGTCTTGACTTGAGCGAAGACCTACCCGGCAACGGCGCCAGAAATCCTTCTTGCTACGTATTGAGCTTGCGTTGGTTTTCCTTGAATAGGAAAGGGTGATGCAGCATAGTAGCGTAAGTATTTCCCTCAGTTTTTGAGAACCAAGGTATCAATCCAGTAGGAGGCTCCTCACAAGTCCCACGAACCTACACAAACAAACAAAGAACTCGCAACCAACGTGATAAAGGGTTGTCAATCCCTTCACGGCCACTTGCAAAAGTGAGATCTTATAGAGATAATATGATAAGATAAATATATTTTTGGGATTTTATAATATAGATGCAGAAAATAAAGATGCAAATAAAAGTATATTGGGAACTTATATGATAAAAGATAGACCCGGGGGCCATAGGTTTCACTAGAGGCTTCTCTCAAGATAGCATAAGTATTACGGTGGGTGAACAAATTACTGTCAAGCAATTGATAGAAAAGAGAATAATTATGAGATTATCTAGGCATGATCATGTATATAGGCATCACGTCCGTAACAAGTAGACCGGCTACTGCCTGCATCTACTACTATTACTCCACACATTGACCGCTATCCAGCATGCATCTAGAGTATTAAGTTCATAAGAACAGAGTAACGCATTAAGAAAGATGACATGATGTAGAGGGATAAACTCAAGCAATATGATATAAACCCCATCTTTTAATCCTCGATGGCAACAATACAATACGTGCCTTGCAACCCTTTCTGTCACTGGGTAAGAACACCGCAAGATTGAACCCAAAGCTAAGCACTTCTCCCATGGCAAGAAAGATCAATCTAGTAGGCCAAACCAAACCGATAATTCGAAGAGACTTGCAAAGATAACTCAATCATACATAAAAGAATTCAGAGAAGATTCAAATATTATTCATAGATAAACTTGATCATAAACCCACAATTCATCGGATCTCGACAAACACACGCAAAAAGAGATTACATCGAATAGATCTCCACAAGAGAGAGTGTGAACATTGTATTGAGATCCAAAAAGAGAGAAGAAGCCATCTAGCTAATAACTATGCACCTGAAGGTCTGTGGTAAACTACTCACAACTCATTGGAGGGGCTATGGTGTTGATGTAGAAGCCCTCCATGGTGGATTCCCCCTCCGGCAGAACGCCGACGACGGCTCCAAGATGGGATCTCACGGATACAGAAGGTTACGGTGGCGGAAATATTTCTTCGGTGGCTCCCTGGATGTTTTCGGGGTATGTAGGCTTATATAGGAGGAAGAAGTACGTCGGTGGCCGCCCGAGGAGCCCACGAGACAGGGGGCGCGCCCTGTAGGGGTGGGGGCGCCCCCCCACCCTCGTGGCTGCCTCGGCTGCTTCTTGACTTGCACTCCAAGTCCTCTGAATCATGTTCGTTCAAAAAATCACGCCCCCGAAGGTTTCATTCCATTTGGACTCCGTTTGATATTCCTTTTCTTCGAAATACTGAAATAGGCAAAAAAAACAGCAATACGGGCTGGGCCTCCGGTTAGTAGGTTAGTCCCAAAAATGATATAAATGTGTAAAATAAAGCCCATAGACATCCAAAACAGGTAATATAATAGCATGGAACAATCAAAAATTATAGATACGTTGGAGACGTATCACGCCCCGAACTAGGTACCCACACATCACTCCTTGTGCACTATTCCGGCGATGTTTGGATATCCTTTCACTGCTCTCTTAGCCTACACGCCTAGGCAACTCTGACTTTAACTCTTATTTCTTATGGAGATATCATCTGAAACAAGCAAAACCATCTTTTAGCGAAGCAGTACGGCGCTACGGGGTTTGGTACACATCCTACACACCCATATAACCTTGTAAGTGTTTGTCCTCTGGTACAACAGCAAGGTCGATTCCTCTTATTTGATCAACCATTCGCCGTGTCAAAAATGCAGAGGGGGATGCAAGGAGCATAAGCCCTGCACATCCAAGCAAGTGGTAACATGGACTTGTACATGGAACATCCAAAGCGCAAGCAGAGCTGCAGTGAGCCTATACAATGAGCTAGCATAAGTCCCTGCATTTCATTTAATTTGTACTGGCATGCGTGTATGATTTGTGTGCAGTGGCGGGTCAACGAATTCAAGTTACCAATGGCGAACATTTAACTTAAAAAATACGAAGGCACTAGCACTCCGGAAATCAACATAACTTGAGAAATGTGAAGCTACATGCACTTTGAAAACCAGCTAATGATCCAAAGTTCACATTATAAAACACTAAATGATGCAAGCACCAAAAAACACAAAATGTAACATAGTGTACAAGGACTACTAACATGGTCTGTACATGCTTGAACTATTCGTTCTCTGGCTGAAAATATCGAAGTGTAATTGCATCTATAACCAGTGCGCAAATTGCATATCAATATATCAATCCTGCACAAGTATGTCAATAGTTTCAAACAACATATTAGGAAAGTATTTATGCTACGTTGTCATGATATGGGGACTTTCTGGTATATAGCCTCGACGTTTCCTCAAGCCATGAAAATGTACCATAATTTTCTTGTCATCAATGCTTGCAAATCTCTATGTCTCTTCAACATAGGAGATCATCATTAGACACTAAATCCTTCAATGGGAGCTTGCAAAATGCTTGCATTAGATCCCTCATTAGACACTATATGTTCATCACTAGGAGCATGTAAAATGTTTGCATCAAATCCTTCATTAGCAATCTATTCATTAGACACTTCAGGCTCAAGAACAACATGAGCTTGTATGTTTGCACCGGAAACTTGATTAGATACATCAGATTCAGTCGGTTCAGTATTGATTGGGGGAGTTATAAAATAAGCAGAAATTGGTTTCATTTTCTCATAGATTCCCTACATGCAAGAAGTTTTACAACACCGTCGGGTTTAACTATTTGCCAGAAATTGAACAGTTGAATTAGATATAATAAGGGATGTGATGTACCTGCTCGTTGCGCATGCTACTCTTGCAAGTTGCGACTGTCTGTTTGCACAATCTCGATGCCATGCTCGTGCTGCCGCCGCTGCCTCCCACACAGGCTACACCCAGGGTTGGATCTTCATCTTCTTGTCCTTCTGTTTGCTTGAAGCCCGACGACCGCCCTCCAACGAGGGAGCGAGGAAGTGATGTGTCAGTCTGTCCAATGGCGGCTAGGTTCGGAGCGAACCAGACTGGAGGCTGGACCGAACGGGGATTTTTCCTGCTGTCAATCGATATGGGAGGCGCTCGTTTGGGCCGCGAGCCTACTATAGGGCTAGCCTTGCACTTATGTTATTGGCCCATCCAAATTGAAACATTTTTCATCATTTTTTACATTGGCTGCTCGTGCGTTGGGACGAACAAAACTAGCCTGGGCCAACCTGGACGACTCAAACTAGGTGCACACTTTCCAGCCACCCGAGGCAGCCGCCCATACCAGCCCCTATCGTGGCGTTGCCCCTTTTTGCGTGTATGATTGGGGTAGTGAAAAATATTCCAGTGGCGCTTTTGATTTACCCACAGAATGGTTGAATTTCTTGTTTCTAAGAACTGAGTTTGCCATTAATGTGAAGGATGCCAGTCTTTTCATCCTATTCTAGATTGCTTAGATCTCGATGTGCCAAATGTAATATCATGAAATATACAGTAAAATCCAGTGTGATGTGTGTGGCTACAACTAGTCTGGCTACACGTCCTCATATAACATATCAAGGACACACCATCTTACGAGATTAACCATTCGACTTACCAATGCAGTGTGGGAAGAAAGAAGTATTAGGACTGCGTATCCAAGCATTGTTGCCATGAACTCCTTCTTAGAACCTTGTAAGCAAAAAAGAAGTTGCAGTGTGCATGTACAAAGAGCTAACGTAAGTTCAGTTACATGCTTCTCGAAATTTTAGTTAGCCACTATTGCAAAATTGTTCAGTTACGTTGTTTGGCTTAATTTAGTTTGCTAGTGACTACAAATGACATAGCCTGTTAATCCTATTATAGACTGCGCCTATCTATGTGTTTGATACTTACTATTAAGAATTACCTGTTTGCCTGAACTTAAATAGCTACTTTGGCACATAGATAGCTGGTCATATGTACTTCTAGGGTGTAGCTGAATTCACATGTAATTTACGTTCTGATACCCTATTTGTTTAAATGGTTTGTTGTTATCACTTGTAGCACTAGTAATGTTTGCATGCTCATAGATAGACAACTGTCAGGTTTATATGAGGGACACCGTCTTTTTAACTTACATATGTGTTGGAATCATTTTGCTTACATCAAAGAAATTTATAGATGTTTGTGTTGCTGGTAAACGGTAACGACTTGTTACTTTAATACGTTGCCAAGAACTTGTTAGTTTTACTAGTTCATGTGTAATTAGATACGTTGCCAAAACTGATTAGTTTTACTAGTTTGATGTTAGTTTCTTATGGCTCTTGCAAAACTTTATTTATTGATTGCTAACATTCAAGTTTGCAGGATCCAACTGAAACTTTGTTGGCACAACAGGTATGTTTTCAGAAACTTCCTTGTTTACCTGGTTTGCTGTTGTAACTTGTTGTTGTAATCATTTTACCAACTTCAAGTTTTCAGGATCCAATTGGAAGTCCAATTGCACAATAGGTACATTTTCAAAAATATATTTGTGTAACAGGTTTGCTGCTGCAACTTGTTGCTCTAATCAAGCTATTGACTACTCAACTTTTTAGGATCCAAGAGAAACTCCAATGCCACAACAGGTTCCTTTTGCAAAACTTGTTTGTTTAACTGCTTTGTTGCTGCAACCGGTTGCTCTAATCACATTACTGGCGACTCAACTCTTCAGGATCCAACAGAAACTCCAATGCCACAATAGGTACCTTTTGCAAAACTTGTTTGTTTAACTACTTTGCTGCTGGAACAACCGGTTACAATGATGTTAATAACTACTTTTCAGCATCCAATTGAGACTCATTAATTCCTTGTTTGTTTAACAGGTTGCTGTTATAACTCCAATTGATATATTTTGCTAACTTCAACTTCTTGGAATCCAATCAGAACTTTAATGGCAAAACAAGTTATCCCAAGATCAAAGAGCAAGGTCCCCATGGACGTTGTATCATCCCACAGCAGTAGCACCGGCCCAATCGTGCATTATGAATTGCCAACTGCTAATGCTCTAGAGGCTAAACTAGTGATAGTAAGAGATTCTGCTTCTGCACTTAGAGATGAAGTTGACATGTTGAGGAAGCAAACAGCACAATCACAAGCAGTACTCAAGGCAACCATTAAATAATTGGTGGAATTCAAAACGAAGCACGCTAAGACCGAGCACATTGTTAAGATCCTGAAGGAAAAAAGAAAATTAAATTCCCACTTGGTAAATCATAGGTGAAATCTTCTTTCCATCGTTGAATAACCTTTGTGTTGTTTGTTCATGTAATCAATCAAACCATTTGTTTTAGAGATCATGTAATAATTGTTTTTTTGTTTCTTGGTTCGTAATTTTATTTGAGCACAAGTCTGTATTAATTGATAAGACTCCGAGACATTTCTTTTTGACTGTTGTGCCAGACAATATGATAATCAGGCTGAATGTGCATTCAGCAATAATAGTAGTATAGATGGACCATAAGTGGCACGCATTGGAAAGGCCGAGATGATGTAGTAGCTTTGCTAAAAAAAGGATGATGTTCTAGCAAAAAAAAGTACAGCGGCCTAGCTTATGTATGTTAGTTGATATTATTGATCCATATACTCTATAAGTTTTTATATGTTTGTTAGTTATGTACATTCTTGGTTGATTGACTCGGTATTTTAATCTTGATACATCGCTTGTGTACATATCTAAATGGGAGTACACATTATGCTGCGTGTGACATTTGACTTGGACATAAAGGGTTCCAAATATTTGAATTCACCTTAAACTGGATTCTAGCTTCTGAGTTTGAGTATCGGCATTTGTAAATCATATTCATATATGACAGTGGAATACATCTTTGTCATGCTTTTGAAGATATATAAAAACACATAAAATGATTTATAAAGATTCATATAGGAATACAAAATGGATTCGGATTTAGTTGTCAGGGTAAACATGGATGCTTATTGACCCAAAATTCGAAAGAAGCAGCAAAATGTCCACTCCCACGTCGGCTGCCTGAAGCCAAGTGTTTGGGAGATGTAAATTACTATCTACCCATTACAAGGACAATCCACCGGCCCAATTTCCACTGCTCTCAATAGGGGTAGGTTAGTAACTTCAATTAGACGTGACACGACCGCCTCTGAGACCATTCTGACACAGTGGGCGCCAAACATGGGTGGAAAAACACATTAGATTCAAGCTCGTCCGAAAGACCTCTGTTTATCCCTCCATTTCTCCATTCATACATGGTGGGCGGCAAAACAAACTCGACTCAGCCGAAATCGATGTAGGCAAATATTTTCAACAGGGGCAGGTTTGTAACTTCACTTAGACGTGACACAACTGCCCTACCTGTCAGCCCCGTTCATACACCGTGGGCGCCAACCATGGGCGCCAAAACACCCTCTCCTCGCCCGAAATCGCTCTGGGCAAATATTGGCGAGATGTGAGATTACCGTCCTATCCCCAACCGACGAGACATCCAGATTTTAAATGGGAGATAATTTCATAACTTTCCCATATTTCAGACAGTCGCGTCCAAAAAACATGGTTCCCCGCACCTCTCCCTCCATTTTCCCATTCATACACCGTCTGCGCTAGAACACCAGCCCCACACCAGCCTCCTCCATCTGCCACCCCATCCATCACCGCCGTCCTCCACTCCATCCATCGCCACCATCCTCCACCATGCTGGAGCGCCTACCAAGATCGCATCGTCCACTTCTAGAGATGGAGGTTTCTCATCCACGGCGATGGACCAACAGCCTTGCACCGCGTCCTCTCGCTTCATCGGCGCCATCGTCCTCTTTGCCGGGGCCGCTCACACGACCTTCTCTTCCACCGCAACGGGACTTATCCCCCGATGCACCCGTGTACCGTCGCAGATCTGCTTCAACGCCACCAACAGCCATCGCACCCCCGATGCCTACACGGCACCGAAAGAGAGGTGGTACTTCATATCTCCTCAACTTTTTGATCTCAACCCGAAAATAGATTGTAACTTGGTTACTCTACTTTCTTTTCAGCTCTTAGAATTTAGTTCTTAGTTCAAAGCAAAAATGGATGCTAAATATCATTTCTCCGGTTTGCAGCTTTAAATCTGCCATGGCACAATCATAATACATTTTAATTGATCATGCATAGGGTTTAATTGATCATGTTGGTTCCGTGGTGGTTTCTTTAATAGAAATCAGAGGGGAAGCCCTCTTTTGCTAAAAAAATGGTTAGGGTTTCCCCCTTTTATGATCACTATATGATCAGAATACGTGCTTCGTGTCATAATAGCCATCCATCAAGCTAAACAAGCTTAGTTGTTCAAATACAAATCTGATATTATTAAAACAGGGTTGTTTAATTGGTTAACTAAATGTTCCTAATTTAGTTTCGAAAATGCATGTTCGCTGCTCAGGTGTGTATCTCTACAGGGTGCCCATGGTGGGCCGCTGCCCACCCTGGGATTTTGGGTCGTCCGAGGCCCCGATTCCCCTCTATTCTGCTGCGTGCTTCCAATCTCTACTCGCCCCCAGCCGCATGCCTCATCGGCGACTTGCCATCCCTGGACGGCATGAATCTAGGAGGGGACGCCGAACTAACAGGAGGTCAGGAGCCGCTCTCCCAACAGCGTCACCGTTGCCCGGGCGCACCGTCGTGCCTACCTTCCCAGTCCGTTTAGGGCTCCAGCGTGCAGCACCCACTAAGCCAACCCCATTTACCCTAAGATACGTCCGCAACACTCAGCAGCCACTCCTCATCACCCATTTTCTAATTGATTCATTACTCATTAGGCAGGATTGTCATTAGGGTTTATTGTGTGCTGAGTGCTAACTACACTTAATGGTTCAGATGTATTTTAGTAATCTTTAGTACCTGTAAAGTTCGCAGGGTTTAAAAATTCCGTCCCTAGGAACCGACAATAGTCATTTTGGATTGTTGGTCGTAGTGACATTGACCCAGATTACTACTGCAGGCTAGGTTTGTTGACAATTTTACTTGTCTTTCTTACTCATTCGATATGATATCCAAGTATTCACGTTGATTAGTTGCAAACAATAAATGCTCTACAAACTTCTTGATTCAGATTTTGGACGGTCTCTTACTGCAATTACAATTCTGCATACTTGTCCTAGTAAGCTCAAAAGTAAATAATTGATTCACCTCATCTATGCTTGCCTTGTCATATTTGTTGTCAATATTCTTTTAGGGTGGACCACCCTGTTTCAAAATACTGGAACCGTAGACATGAGTGAATAGTATTTCTTTGGTTGATCTCTTCCATCATGTGTGGGCAACGAACACTTCATTATATAGAAAGAAAGTGTCATTTCCAGCTTTTACATAGGCTACGATCTTTTACATGGAATACAATATGCCTACTTTCTTTGTGTCGCACTACCAACACTCTACCCTTGAAGCTAAACATTATGCCACTCATAATTCCTTAGTTTATTTGTTCAAATAGGAATTTGATATGATTCTAATGTTCTTACTTTAGTTTTAAAATGTGTGTATGCCTGTCATAGAGACATAAGGGGTTTGTATTTCTGTGTGTGGTCTAGTCAGCACAATTGGGGGGGGTGAACTTTGCATATGCAGCGGTTTATAGGGAGACACTCTTTGAGTTGAATCCGCAATGCATTCCATAGATAATCTGACTATTTTTTATGTTTTCATGAATCTCAGATTCTGAACAGCATCATAATGATTATGAGCTTGTGTGCATGAAAAGAATAAAGCAGAACAATGCCATGGCTGTCAAACTTGGCATTAAGGGACTGAAATCAAGTCTAGATGCAATGCAATGCAAACACTCTCCACCTACAGATTCATTCTCAGACTATGATCGTAACAGTGATTTTGAGCTAGAGGGAGACCTAAGTCAATGTAGCTCCCTAGTGGAGGAGTCAGAGGTAGATGCCCTATCTTATTCACCCATCCAGGTGCTTGCTCTAACTTTCCAAGGTTATATTGGTCGCACATATCTTGCAACTAATGCTTTGCATTGCTTCTACTTTGTGGCACTGCCATTAGCTTAGTTTACACATCGTGTATGTGAATACGCCATGCCTATCCATTTTCAGTACATATTCCATCTGCCATCATACCATATTTATCCATTCAAATGTTGTTCTTATGTATCAGACGTTCAAATGGAAGAGGGCGATTGCTGATTGCGGAGGAGCACAAGCAAAGTATTTGGAAAAGGTAGTGACACCTGATAAATCAAATAGCCCATTAGGTGTAGTTGCAATATCACCTGACCCACAAAACACCCCAACTCTAGCAGACTCTAGCCCTACTACAGTGGTCATTTCTGATGCCCCAACTAAGCAGACCCCAACTGCAGCAAACAGTATGATGATGCCAGTTGACATAGCACTAGCTCTACGATGCACAACCCTCATTCCAGCAAAGAGTACACCAAACCAGTTGTCAAATCCCTTTTCGAACCAGAGAGAGACCCAATTGCAGCAAATAGGACCCCTATTCCATTTCTTCCCAGTTTAGAAGATGAAGCTTATATTGTTGTAAGGAACTTTGTGCACATCTTTCCTTCATGGAAAGATTATACCGCAGACACAGAATAATTTCCAGTCTTCCTCCGCAACTTACGTGTATGTACTAATGTTATTCATGGTAATTACTGCATATGTTTGTTGATAGAAGACACGAGATTTCATTCTTTTAAATGGGCGAGGACCAAACTGGATTGTCAAGACGAGCAAGGGTTGGTTGTGCTTTTCAAGCACTCATTGATGAAGTATCATTCCTACCTGAGGCAAGCGCACTTCGATGGCAAGCCTCTAAACGAAATTTCTGTAAAGTCTCTGGAGCTACATTTATCCGACACTGACTGGAATAATCTTGTTACACATTGGTCTCGTCTGCAGCGTAAGGTACTGTCTATGATATCACATCACAATTTGAACTACATTTCTGCATTTTCCTTAACATCACACTTGTACGAAACCTATTAGCAGAAGAACATTCATTCTCAAGGGACCATAGAATCTCGCAACTATACTGCACACTGCATTGCTCTTGTGAGTACATCTTGCCCTGTATGACCATACTTACTTTCATAGCTGTTTGATTATGTAGCATCACTGCACATGTTAGCCTCGTTATCGTCCATTTGGTGGACATTATAAGATCCGTATGGACACTTACATAAATTTAGAATCAACCCAATGCTTTTGAAGAGGTTTAGCTCTCCAGTCTCTTGTAAGGACTGAACATTGTCTATCACTGTACTTACATTAACAGCTACTCCCTCCGTCCCATAATATAAGAACATTTTGTACAGTACACCAGTGTTCAAAACACTCTTGTATTATGGGAAGAGTAATTGGTTCATTGTGCAGCATTCTGCATCTTATCTCCCTCGCCCACCATTTACTAAAAAAGATCAGATCTATATTTAATCTTACCAAAAAGTTGAATACACAGACAATGCGAGTGCGGAAGTGTAGCCCATTGCTCTTGACAGTACATTTTGTCATGTAATGCTTGTACTTCCGGGGATTGGAAGTTGATTATGTAGAATCAATCTGCATCTTATCTTCATTATCCTCTATCCCTTCCAGTATTATCATATCTATAATTACTCTCTACAAAATGTAGAGTATAGGCAATGCTTATGAAGAAGATTTTGTGCTGAAACTCTTGATTTATCCTTCCCTTGACATAAAGAAGGGCATTATAAAGCTGGTGTTAACTATTAATGTAAGTAAGTCCTTCTAAATCCTTTATCCTCAACTGCTGTTTAATTTGCTCATACTCCCTATCGTTTACTGCTGTTTAGTTTATTGTTTCTATCAAAATGCATGTTCACAAGAACCGTAAGTTCCAAGTTTTACTTGTAAAACCAAATTCCTTGTTCATACCATGCACATTACTCAATACTCCCTATATGTATGCTTGTTTGTGTGGATCTATAATCCAGTGTGTGGTGAAGCAGCCCATGTTTGCACCTTGTCATCTCCTGTTTTATCTTACTGATGTGGCTGATGATATGAATAACATGCCATGCACATTAACCAAAATAGATACAATGATTGTCTTAGCCCTTCATCTATGCTTGTTATGTTGACATGGTAATATAGTAGTGTGGTGAAGCTCTCCACATTATGAACAATGTGAAATTATGTTATTGATATTCTGAACTTACACTTTATTTTCTAATTTGAAATTGGATGGAATTGATAGCACAGTTACCATCTTTGTTTATACACGTGCAAAACCTGTCATCTCTCTTCTTGTTTCAGGGTGATATGCCTGATGGCATGCACAAGTCTGCTGAAGGCTGTGAGACAAACCCAACATATATTGCAGCAAAGAAGGCAAAACATCTTGAAGATAGCGAGACAACCCCAAACTCTTGTTCAAGTTACTTGAGACTAGCAGTCAGACAAGCTCATAGAATTCGCTATCTGAATCATTTGATTTCTTCAATCCCAAGTTCTAGCAGAAAGGCATTATGCAACTCAACTTCGACTTGAAGTCCTATCTCTAAGAAAGATTGCAGAGAACACCAATGAGAACCTCATTGCTAAACAGCTACACCTGGAAGCTATGACCGACATGCTAGGCCGGTCTCACAACCTTGCTCAGTAGCTTGCGCAGCAGTTCCCACGCAAGGCTAACCTTTCTTGAACAGTCTTGGAAGTGTTCTCGGTTCAGTATTATTTTGTTACGCTGCAATGGTGCCCAATTTTTGTAATCTGCTTCTTCGTTGCGCTTTATGATCAATGGTGGCGAACTTCGATGCCCAGTGGATGTAATATACCATAAATCCTTTATTGTATAGTGTAGGTTTATTCTAAGTTACTATGCCATAATTTCTTTATTGTATAGAGTAGGTTTGTTCTTAATTCCTACTAGTTACTGCCATCATTCGCTATCTGAAAAAAATCTGATGTAGTCGACCGGGCCGAAACATTCGCCTCAAACGGGCCTGGTTTTTAGCAGGCCACAATTGGGCCGGCCTGCATCTTTCTTGGGCCCGAATGATTGGGGCCTTCACACTTTGCGCCAGGCCCACAACTTACTCCGGCCTATATTCGGCCCAAATATTAGTTGGGCCTTTTATGGACCCAGCGCTTAGTTTGGCCCAGGTAGCATTGGGCCATTAATAGGCTGAATATTCTACTAGCCTATTACGGCCGAGAAGAAACCATGGGCCTTTAGCAGGCCGAAATGCATGTTGGGCCTCAATTTTCACTAGTTGTCGACGGAACTTCAGCAGGCTGAAATGTAGACCGGGCCTTTTTTGGCCCAGTTATATAATGGGCCGTTACCAGGCCGAAAAATATCTCGGGTCTTAGTTGGCCCACTGATAGCATGGGCCTTTAAGAGGCCGAAAGCTTAGTACAGGCATCAACAGGTCGAATTACACGACAGGCCTTTAACAGGCCCAAAGTCACGTTGGGCTTAACTGTTGCCACCTTTATCACGGGCCGTTAGTGGGCCGGATGTCGCGTCGGACCATATATGGCCCATGGGCAGCACGGTACATTCCCAGGCCAAAATACACACCGGGCTAAAATGGGCCCATGTTTACATCGGGCCTCTAACAGGCCGAAAGTCACTGGGCTGCAAATAGGCCCAAATATTCGACGAACAATTAACGGTCCAGATCTGGCTTCGGGCCGTAAATGGGCCTTTATTAAACAAGTCATTATTGGAATGGCCCACTAATACCTGAGTAAGTACTACGGACCTTTGACTGGGCCGGCCTTTTTAACCTATATGGGCCTCTGTTGGGCCCTGCCACGTGTGACGTATCATAGGCATGTCTCCTCCAATGGACGGGCGACATCTGGCTCACCGAGGAGCATACATGTGTTTCCTACGGACAATGAGAATTTTGCACGTGGAAAATCACCATTGGTCCGGGCTGTTAACGGGTTATCGGATCCAAAACCGGACCCGATAGTTTAATAGCGAGCCATTATGGTGGATGCCACATGTCGGTCACCCTTGACGAAAGCACTTCTATGACGCACGATTTATCGTCATGGAAGTGGACACTTCCGTGGTGATAATTTTGGTAATGTCACGGAACACTTCTACGACAGCACAGGTATGACTATCTTGATTCTGTCATAAAATCGTCATGGATGTACACGCATGACAGAAAACGTGACCTGCTGTGACAAACACGTATCACCACAGAAGTGTATTTTTTGTAGTGCTAGATGGCTTCTTCTCTCTCGATGTTCTTCAATACAATGTTCTCCTTGATGTTCTTGGAGTTCTATTTGATGTAATTCTTTTTTGCGGTGTGTTTGTTGGCATCTGATGAACTGTGAGTTTATGATCAGATCTATCCATGAATATTATTTTAGTTTTCTTTGAAATATCTTGTGAATGATTAATATAACTTCATATTTCTTGTGCGATTTGTTGATTTGGTTTGGCCAACTAGACCAATTAATCTTGCCATGGGAAGAGGTGCTTTGTAATGGGTTTGATCTTGTGGTGCTCAATCCCAGTGACAGAAAGCGACATGACATGTTGCTATTAAGGGTAAAAATATGGGGTTTATTCATGCGTGAATTTATCTTGTCTACATCACATCGTCTTGCTTAAGGCGTTACTCCGTTTCTTGTGAACTTAATACACTATAGGCATGTTGGATAGCGGTCAATGTGTGGAGTAATAGTAGTAGATGCAGAATCGTTTCAGTCTACTTGTCTCGGACGTGATGCCTAGCTATGATCATCACCTTGTATATCGTCATAATTATTTTCTTTTCTATCAATTCCCCAACAGTAATTTGTCTACCCACCGTATGCTATTTTCTCGAGAGAAGCCTCCAATGAAAACTATGGCCCCGGGGTCTATCTTTTATCATGTAAAAATCCAAAATATACTTGCTGCGATTTTTACTTTATTTATTTTATATTATATTTTGTGCGATCTATTTATCTAACACTATACAATTCAATCTTGCAATTGACCGCCAAGGGATTGGCAACCCCTTGTTCGTGTTGGGTGCGAGGATTTGTTGCTTGTGTGCAGGTGCTGCTTACATAGTGTTGCTTGGTTCTCCTACTGGATTGATAACCTTGGTTCTTAGCTGTGGGAAATACATATCTCTACTATACTGCATCATCTCCTCCTTGTCGGGGAAATCCTAATGCAGCTCACAAGTAGTAAACACTATTAATTCTAAGATTGATTGCGGTAAAGAAACTGTCAGTGTTAACTTTGGTGATAAATCTCATGAGTTTAGTTTCTCTAAGTTTTGTAGACAACCTCGTGATAAAGAATTTCCTAGTGAGGATGAAATTATTGGTCTTGTTGCTATTCCTGTACCTCCTACTGATCCGTTAGAGCAATATTTTCTAGACCATGAAAATGATATGCACATGAATGAAGGAAATGAAATAGACAAGATGTTCTTTGATCAACCACCTATCCCGAAACAAAATTTTCCTGTTGAAACTCTTGGAGGTCCTCCTCCACCTAGGGGTGACCTGTACCTGAATTAAAACAATTGCCTTATACATTGAAATATGCTTATCTTGATGAAAAGAAGATATATCATGTTATTATTAGTGCTAACCATTCAGAGCATGAGGAAAAAAGATTACTAGAAATTCTGAGGAAGCACTGTGCCGCTATTGGATATACTCTTGATAATCTTAAGGGCATTAGCCCCACTCTATGTCACCACAAGATTAATATGGATCCTGATGCTAAACGAGTTATCGATCATCAATGATGATTAAATCCTAAGATGAAGGAGGTGGCAAGAACTAAAATATTAAAGCTTCTGGAAGGAGGTATAACTTATCCCATAGCTGATAGTAGATGGGTAAGTCATTTTCATTGTGTCCCTAAGAGAGGAGGCATTACTGTTGTTCCTAATGATAAAAATGAGCTCATTCCACAAATAATTGTAACTGGTTATAGGATGGTAATTGATTTTAGAACATTAAACAAAGCTACTAGAAAATATCACTACCCCTTGCCTTTTATTGATCAAATATTAGAAAGACTATCTAAACACACACACTTTTGTTTCCTTGACGGATATTCTGGTTTTCTCAAATACCTGTATCACAAACCAATCAAGAGAAAACCTATTTCACTTGTCCTTTTGGAACTTATGCTTATAGACGTATCCCTTTTGGTTTATGCAATGCACCTGCTACCTCTGGTTTCTCTCAAATACCTATATCACAAGTAGATCAAGAGAAAACCACTTTCACTTGCCCTTTTGGAACTTATGCTTATAGATGTATGCCTTTTGGTTTATGCAATGCACCTGCTACCTTTCAAATATGTACGACTACTATATTCTCTGACTTTTGTGAAAAGATTGTTGAGGTTTTCATGGATGATTTTTCCGTTTGCGGAACTTATTTTGATGGTTGCTTAAGCAACCTTCATCGAGTTTTGCAGAGATGTGAACAAGCCAATCTTGTCTTGAATTGGGTGAAGTGCTAATTTATGATGAATGAAAGTATTGTCTTGGCGCATAAAATTTATAGACGAAGTATTGAAGTAGAGAAAGCCAAAGAAAATGCCAAGTGCTAAAGATATTAAAGGTATAAGAAGTTTCCTTGGTCATGTTGGTTTCTATAGGAGGTTTATCAAAGACTTCTCCCTCTTACTAATTTCTTGCAAAAATATGTTCCATTTGTTTTTATGATGACTGTGTAGAAGCCTTTGAAATATTTAAGAAAGCCTTGACCTCTGCACCTATTGTTCAACCACCTGATTGGAACTTGTCATTTGAAATTATGTGTGATGCTAGTGATTATGCTATTGGTGCACTTCTAGAACAAAGAGTTGATAAGAAATTAAATGTTATCCATTATGCTAGTAAAACCCTAGACGGTGCTCAAACAAATTATGCTACTACTGAGAAAGAATTTCTAGCAGTTCTGTTTGCATGTGATAAATTCAGATCTTACATAGTTGATTCTAAAGTGATTGTTCACAACGATCAAGCTTCTATTAAATATCTTATGCAAAAGAAAGATGCTAAACCTAGACTTATTAGGTGGGTTCTATTGCTATAAGAATTTGACTTGCATACTATTGATAGGAAGGGAGCTGAGAATCCCGTAGCTGATAACTTGTCTAGGTTGGAAAATATTCTTGATGACCCACTACCTATTGATGATAGTTTTCCTGATGAGCAACTCGATGCCATAAATGCTTCTTGTAATACTCCTTGGTATACAGACTATGCTAATTACATCATTGCTAAGTTTTTACCTCCTAGTTTTACATACCAACAGAATAAAAAAATCTTCTTTGATTTAAGACATTACTTTTGGGATGACCCACATCTCTATAAAGGAGTATATGGTATTATTAGACGTTATATAGCTGAGCATGAACAATAACAAATCCTACTAAAGTGCCATTCGAAGGCTTACGGAGGACACCATGCGGGAGACAGAACTGGACACAAGGTATTACAATCTGGTTTTTATTTGCATACTCTCTTCAAGGATTCCCGTAAGTTTGTCTTATCTTGTGATGAATGTCAAAGGATTGGTAATATTGGTAGATGTCAGGAAATGCATATGAATTATTCACTTGTTATTGAACCATTTGACGTTCGGGGATTTCATTATATCGGACCTTTTCCGTCCTCTAATGGGTATACACATATTTTAGTTACTGTTGATTACGTCACTAAGTGGGTAGAAGCTATTCCAACTAGTTGTTCTGATCATAGCACTTCTATTGAAGTGCTTAAAGAAGTTATTTTCCCTAGGTTTGGAGTCCGATATTGAATGACTGGTGGTGGTTCACATTTTATTCATGGTGATTTCCATAAATTGCTCGCTAAATATGATGTCAACCATAGAATTTCATCTCCCTATCACCCTCAATCTAGTGGTCAAGTTGAACTGAGCAATAGGGAAATAGAATTAATTTTACAAAAGATAGTCAATAGATCTAGAAAGAATTGGTCTAAGAAACTTGATGCATTATGGGCTTATAGAACTACTTATAAAAATCCTATGGGTATGTCTCCTTATAAAATTGTTTATGGAAAATCATGTCAATTACCTCTTGAGTTAGAACATAAAGCATATTGGGCAATCAAAGAAATTAATTATGATTTTAAACTGGCTGGTGAAAAGAGATTATTTGATATTAGATCTCTAGATGAATTGACAACCCAAGCTTATGAAAATGCCAAATTATTTAAAAAAATAAAACATGGCATGATAAGAGAATTCAGAAGCGGGAATTCAAAGCGGGTGAGTATGTTTATAATTCTCGTTTTAGACTTTTTGCAGCTAAACTTCTCTCTAAATGGGAAGGATCATATATCATCGATCAAGTTTATTGTTCTGAAGCCATTAAGATCAATAATGTAGAAGGCACTATTCCAATGGTGGTTGATGTCTACTACACAACTTGTTCTTGTAGACTCGTGTTGGGCCTCCAAGCGCAGTGTTTTATACGACAGTAGAAAATTTCCCTCAAGTGGATGACCTAAGGTTTATCAATCCGTGGGAGGCATGGGATGAAGATGGTCTCTCTCAAACAAACCTGTGATACGTCTCCATCGTATCTATAATTTTTGATTGTTCCATGCCAATATTCTTCAACTTTCACATACTTTTGGCAACTTTTTATACTATTTTTGGGACTAACATATTGATCCAGTGCCCAGTGTCAGTTCCTGTTTGTTGCATGTTTTATGTTTCGCAGAAAATCAATATCAAACGGAGTCCAAACGGGATAAAAACGGACGGAGAATTATTTTGGAATATTTGGGATTTTCCGGAGGAAGAATCAACGCGAAACGGTGTCCGAGGTGGCCACGAGATAGGGGGCGCGCCCCAGGGAGGCAGGCGCGCCCTGGCCTCTCGTGGGCCACCCGTAAGGCGGTTGATGCCCTTCTTTTGCCGCAAGAAAGCTAATTTTATGAGAAAGATCTGGGCGAAAGACTCACCTCAATCGGAGTTACGGATCTTCGGATATTAAAGAAACCGTGAAGGGGTAGAATCAGAGAATGCAGAAACAGAGAGATAGATCCAATCTCGGAGGGGCTCTCTCCCCTCCCAAGCCATGGGAGCCAAGGACCAAAGGGGAAACCCTTCTCCCATCTAGGGAGGAGGTAAAGGAAGAAGAAGAAGAAGGGGCCCTCTCTCCCCTTTGCTTCCGGTGGCGCCGGAACGCTGCCGGGGGCCATCATCATCACCGCGATCTTCACCAACACCGCCTTCATCTTCACCAACATCTCCATCACCTTCCCCCTTCTATATCCAGCGGTCCAATCTCCCGCAACCCGCTGTACCCTCTACTTGAACATGGTGCTTTATGCTTCATATTATTATCCAATGATGTGTTGCCATCCTATGATGTCTGAGTAGATTTCCGTTGTCCTATCGGTGATTGATGAATTGCTATGGTTGGTTTGAGTTGCATGTTTTATTATTGGTGCTGTCCTATGGTGCCCTCCGTATAGCGCAAGCGTGAGGGATTACCGTTGTAGGGTGTTGCAATGCGTTCATGATTTGCTTATAGTGGGTTGCGTGAGTGACTGAAACACAAACCCGAGTAAGTAGGTTGTTGCGTATGGGATAAAGAGGACTTGATACTTTAATGCTATGGTTGGGTTTTACCTTAATGAATCTTTAGTAGTTGCGGATGCTTGCTAGAGTTCCAATCATAAGTGCATATGATCCAAGTAGAGAAAGTATGTTAGCTTATGCCTCTCCCTCAAATAGAATTGCAATAGTGATTATCGGTCTAGTAACATAGTCAATTGCTTAGGGACAATTTCACAACTCCTACCACCACTTTTCCACACTCGCTATATTTACTTTATTGCTTTTAAACAGCCCCTAGCTTTTATTTACGTGCTCTTTATTATCTTGCAAACCTATCCTATCACACCTACAAAGTACTTCTAGTTTCATACTTGTTCTAGGTAAAGCGAACGTCAAGCGTGCGTAGAGTTGTATCGGTGGTCGATAGAACTTGAGGGAATATTTATTCTACCTTTAGCTCCTCGTTGGGTTTGACACTCTTACTTATCAAAAACTGTTGCGATCCCCTACACTTGTGGGTTATCAAGACCTTTTTCTGGCGCCGTTGCCGGGGAATCATAGCGTGGGGTGAATATTCTCGTGTGTGCTTGTTTGCTTTATCACTAAGTAATTTTTATTTGCTGTTCTTAGTTGTTTTCTATCTTTAGTTATGGGTAGGAAACGCAAAATACCAAAAAAAATAGTTGTACCTACTACACCAATGCTTGAAGAACTACTCAAAATCTATCACGCTATTGAAGCTTTTTACTTGGATCATCTTCTATCCCTTTGTGCTCGTGCTGAAACCCCAACTAGCTTAGTTGAGGGCAAATCTTTAGATGAGCATGCTTGTTATGTGCGACACCGTATATCGGAAAAAGGGAAACTATTATGGGATCAAATTCAACGTTTGCAATGCTATGCTTGGACTTTATGTGAATTATATGATATTACTTGTTGTTCTGAAAATCCTAAGAAACACCTTCCCTACCAATGTGAGTTTGATAATGGGATCGTATCTTCATATGCTAAGGGTGTTTATAATTACTATGATGTTCAACAAATTGAAGAATTTGTTGCTTTTAAGGGTGCTTTTGAAATTGTTTCTTTGATTGAAGAGTATGATGCTACACTTTACAAATCTGAAAGTTTTGCCATACTTGAATATTGTTATGATAATTATGCTTCTAATGCCTATGTTAAACCATATATTGAGAAATTCTCCGCTATCCAAGAAGAGACTAATATTTTACAGGAAGCTATGGAAGAAGAAATTGATGAAACTGTGAGCTCATTGGATGAAAAAGATGATGAGGAGAGCGAAGAACAAAAGGAGGAAGAGCGGATTAGCTACCCGTGCCCACCTTCTAATGAGAGTAACTCTTCAACTCATACATTGTTTAATTCCCCTTTGTGCTTACCGAAGGATGATTGCTATGATGATTGTTATGATCCCGTTGATTCTCTTGAAATATCCCCTTTTAATGATGCTTTCTATGCTTGTGGCCAAGATGCCAATATGAATTATGCTTATGGAGATGAACTTGCTATAGTTCCTTATGTTAAAGAT
This sequence comes from Triticum dicoccoides, assembly GCF_002162155.2. Classification (NCBI taxonomy): domain Eukaryota; kingdom Viridiplantae; phylum Streptophyta; class Magnoliopsida; order Poales; family Poaceae; genus Triticum; species Triticum dicoccoides. The sequence goes on along the minus strand of NC_041385.1, from coordinate 707,313,686 downwards.
GCAATTGTTGCTATTTCACCCACGCATGATAGTCCTATTATCTTTCTGAATTCTCCCTACTACACTATATCGAAGAAGTTTGTGCTTATTAAGGATTATATTGATGGGTTGCCTTTTACCATTTCACAGGATGATTTTGATGAATATAATATGCATGTGCTTGCTGCTCCTACTTGCAATTATTATGAGAGAGGAACTTTATCTCCACCTCTCTATGTTTCCAATACGATAGAATTGCTAGAAACTGTTTATACTATGCATTGGCCTTTACTATGTGTGCATGAATTGTTCTTTTATGACATGCCGATGCATAGAAAGAGAGTTAGACTTCGTTGTTGCATGATATATGTTACTTTGTGCTCACTACTAAATAACAAATCATTGTTAATTAAAATTGGCTTTGATATACCTTGGGATCCGGGTGGATTCATTAGTTGAGCACTATATGCCTAGCTTAATGGCTTTAAAGAAAGTGCTGCCAGGGAGACAACCCGGAAGTTTTAGAGAGTCATTTATTTCTGTTGAGTGCTTTCATATAGTTTAAAAACAAAAAAAATAAAGAGGGGAACCTAAAACTTTTCAAAAAGGAAAGTGAAAGTGAGAGAGACAAGCATTGTTGAAGTGGGAGAGCTCCTTAAACTTTGTTCATGCTCACGGAAACTTTGTGAATCTTGATTACAGAAACTTTTAAAAATAAATAATAATTATTATCCCCTTGTACTTCCATTGTATTATAAAAATAATGTGCCAAGGTTTGCCTTTAGGATGTTTACAATGCTTGTTGGTTTGTACGGTGCAGGGCAGAAACTTTGGCAGTAGTGCGTGATTTTACATTTTTAACTGAAACGACAATTGATTCTGATTCCTTTTGCATTGTCTTGCTATACAACTTGTTTATTTTTCCTAATTTTGGTAGAATGTTTGGGGTACCATAAGTATGGTGGATGTTCAGATTTCTACAGACTGTTCTGTTTTTTACAGATTCTGTTTTTGATGCATAGTTTGCTTGTTTTGATGAATCTATCAATTTATATTAGTGGATTAAGCCATGGAAAAGCTATATTACAGTAGGCACAATGCAAAAACAAAATATGAATTGGTTTTCAACAGTACTTAGAGTGGTGATTTGCTTTATTATACTAACGGATCTTACCGAGTTTTCTGTTAAAGTTTTGTGTGGATGTAGTGTCGGATGTCTCGATATGAGGAAAAGGAAGAGAGGCAAGAGCTCAAGCTTGGGGATGCCCGAGGCACCCCAATTAAATATTCAAGGAGACTCAAGCGTCTAAGCTTGGGGATGCCTCGGAAGGCATCCCCTCTTTCTTCAACAAGTATCGGTATGTTTTCGTATTCGTTTCGTTTATGCATTATGTGCAAATCTTGGAGCGTATTTTGCATTTAGTTTTCACTTTTCTTTTATACACCATGCTGGTATGAGATGGTTGATTTATAGAATTCTCATTGCACTTCACTTAAATCTTTTGAGTATGGATTTATAGAATGCTTCATGTGCTTCACTTATATCATTTGAAGTTGGATTGCCTGTTTCTCTTCATATAGACAACCACCATTTGTAGAATGCTCTTTTGCTTCACTTATACTCCCTCCGTTCCTAGGTGTATTATTTTCGGCGCGGTGACCAAGGCACATAATTATGGATGTGTTAGGACGAAACTACCCTTGGCAAATTTATTGGTTAGTGGCAAGTAAATCAGTTAGTATAGGAAAGTAAGATATAAATGCAATCAACATAGAGATAGTTTCCTTATTTTGCTACAAGGAGAGATACAGACAATCAGAAGAGAGATACTTTCCTTTTTCTGGAAGGCTAATAAGGGAATTATGAGGAATTAGAAGAAATGCACCTTACATTCTGGAATTTTATCAAAAAACAAATACACCTTATATAAAGGAATGGAGGGAGTATTTGTTAGAGCGTGGGCATATCTTTTGTAGAAAGAATTAAACTCTCTTGCTTCACTTATATCTATTTAGAGAGATGACAGGAATTGGTCATTCACATGGTTAGTCATAAAATCCTACATAAACTTGTAGATCGCTGAATATGATATGTTTGATTCCTTGCAATAGTTTTGCGATATAAAGATGGTGATACTAGAGTCACGCTAGTGGGTGGTTGTGGATTGTAGAGACACTTGTGTTGAGGTTTGCAAGTCCCGTAGCATCCACGTATGGTAACTATGGCAGTCGGGGACGAGCGATGGTCTTTTCCTACCAATCTATCCTCCTAGGGGCATGCGTAGTAGTACTTTGCTTCGAGGGCTCATAAACTTTTGCAATAAGTATATGAGTTCTTTATGACTAATGTGAGTCCATGGATTATACGCACTTTTACCTTTCCATCATTGCTAGCCCCTTCGGTACCGTGCATTGCCCTTTCTCACCTCGAGAGTTGGCACAAACTTCGCTGGTGCATCCAAACCCCATGATACGATACGCTCTATCACACATAAGCCTCATTATATCTTCCTCAAAACAGCCACCATACCTACCTATTATGGCATTTCCATAGCCATTCCGAGATATATAGCCATGCAACTTTCATCATCATCATATACATTACTTGAGCATTTATTGTCATATTTCTTTGCATGACCGTAAGATAGCTAGCATGATGTTTTCATGGCTTTTCCGTTTTTTGATGGCATTTCTATGCTAGATCATTGCACATCCTGGTACACCGGCAGAGGCATTCATATAGAGTCATATCTTTGTTCTAGTATCGAGTTGTAATATCGAGTTGTAAGTAAATAAAAGTGTGATGATCATCATTATGGAGCATTGCCCCATGAAAAAAAAGAAAAAAGAAAAAAAGAAAAAAAGGAAAGGCCAAAGAAGCCTAAATAAAAAAGGGGGCCAAAGAAGCCCACCCAAAAAGAAAAAAAAGAAAAAACAGAAAAAAAGAAGAAAAGAAAAGGGGCAATGTTACTATCCTTTTTCCACACTTGTGCTTCAAGGTAGCACCATGTTCTTCACATAGAGAGTCTTATGTTGTCACTTTCATATACTAGTGGGAATTTTTCATTATAGATCTTGGCTTGTATATTCCAATGATGGGCTTCCTCAAATGCCCTAGGTCTTCATGAGCAAGCAAGTTGGATGCACACCCACTTAGTTTTCAGTTTGAGCTTTCATACACTTATAGCTCTTAGTGCATCCATTGCATGGCAATCCCTACTCCTCGCATTGACATCAATTGATGGGCATCTCCATAGCCCGTTGATTAGCCGCGTCGATGTGAGACTTTCTCCCTTTTTTGTCTTCTCCGTATAAACCTCCATCATTATATTCTATTCCACCTATAGCGCTATATCCATGGCTTGCACTCATGTATTGCGTGAGGGTTAAAAAAGCTGAAGCGCGTTAAAAAGTATGAACCAATTGCTCGGCTCGTCATCGGGGTTGTGCATGATTGGAGCATTTTGTGTGACGAAAATGAAGCATGGCCAAATTGTATGATTTTGTAGGGATAAGCTTGCTTTGGCCTTGTTGTTTTGAAAAGACATGATTGCTTTATCAGTATGCTCGAAGTATTATTGTTTTTTATGTCAAATGATAGACTATTGCTTTGAATCACTCATGTCTTAATATTCATGCCATGATTAGACATATGATCAAGATTATACTAGGTAGCATTCCACATCAAAAATTACCTTTTTTATCATTTACCTACTCGAGGACGAGCAGGAATTAAGCTTGGGGATGCTGATACGTCTCCATCGTATCTATAATTTTTGATTGTTCCATGCCAATATTCTTCAACTTTCATATACTTTTGGCAACTTTTTCTACTATTTTTGGGACTAACATATTGATCCAGTGCCCAGTGTCAGTTCCTGTTTGTTGCATGTTTTATGTTTCACAGAAAACCAATATCAAACGGAGTCCAAATGGGATAAAACGGACGGTGAATTATTTTGGAATATTTGGGATTTTCTGGAGGAAGAATCAACGCGAAACGGTGTCCGACGTGGCCACGAGATAGGGGGCGCGCCCCAAGGAGGCAAGCGCATCCTGGCCTCTCGTGGGCCACCCGTAAGGCGGTTGATGCCCTTATTTTGCCACAAGAAAGCTAATTTTATGAGAAAGATCTGGGCGAAAGATTCACCTCAATCGGAGTTACGGATCTCTGTATATTAAAGAAACGGTGAAGGGGTAGACAGAGAACGCAGAAACAGAGAGATAGATCCAATCTCGGAGGGGCTCTCGCCCCTCCCAAGCCACGGGAGCCAAGGACCAAAGGGGAAACCCTTATCCCATCTAGGGAGGAGGTCAAGGAAGAAGAAGAAGAAGGGTCCCTCTCTCCCCCTTGCTTCCGGTGGCGCCGGAACGCTGCCGGGGGCCATCATCATCATCGCGATCTTCACCAACACCGCCGTCATCTTCACCAACATCTCCATCACCTTCCCCCTTCTATATCCAGCGGTCCACTCTCCCACAACCCTCTATACCCTCTACTTGAACATGGTACTTTATGCTTCATATTATTATCCAATGATGTGTTTGATGAATTGCTATGATTGGTTTGAGTTGCATGTTTTATTATTGGTGATGTCCTATGGTGCCCTCCATGTCACGCAAGCATGAGGGATTACCGCTGTAGGGTGTTGCAATGTGTTCATGATTTGCTTATAGTAGGTTGCGTGAGTGACTAAAACATAAACCCGATTAAGTAGGTTGTTGCGTATGGGATAAAGAGGACTTGATACTTTAATGCTATGTTTTGGTTTTACCTTAATGAATCTTTAGTAGTTGCGGATGCTTGCTAGAGTTCCAATCATAAGTGCATATGATCCAAGTAGAGAAAGTTTGTTAGCTTATGCCTCTCCCTCAAATAGAATTGCAATAGTGATTATCGGTCTAGTAACATAGTCAATTGCTTAGGGACAATTTCACAACTCCTACCACCACTTTTCCACACTCGCTATATTTACTTTATTGCTTTTAAACAGCCCCTAGCTTTTATTTACGTGCTCTTTATTATCTTGCAAACCTATCCTATCACACCTACAAAGTACTTCTAGTTTCATACTTGTTCTAGGTAAAGCGAACGTCAAGCGTGCGTAGAGTTGTATCAGTGGTCGATAGAACTTGAGGGAATATTTATTCTACCTTTAGCTCCTCGTTGGGTTCGACACTCTTACTTATCGAAAACTGTTGCGATCCCCTACACTTGTGGGTTATCATCCTGCAACCAAATAACAAAAAGTCTCTGGTGTCCCAAACACACCAAATACAATGGGAAATTGTATAGGTGCACTAGTTCGGCGAAGAGATGGTAATAAAAGTGTAATGTGGATTGTACAAATATATTTTTATAATCTGAATAAATAAAAACAACAAGGTAGCAATTAACAAAAGTGAGCACAAACGGTATTGCAATGCTTGAATACAAGGACTAGGGTCCATACTTTCGCTAGTGCAATCTCTCAATAATGCAAATCTAATTGGATCATATAACCATCCCTCAACATGCAATGAAGAATCACTCCAAAGTTCTTATCTAGCGGAGAACATAAGAGGAAATTGTTTGTAGGGTACGAAACCACCTCGAAGCTATACTTCCCGATCAATCTATCCTAGAGTTCATAGTAAAATAACACCAAGCTATTCTTTCCGATCGATCTAACCAAGAGTTTATACTAAAATAACACCATATGATACACATCAACAACCTCTAATGTAACCTAGATACTCCAATGTCACCGCGAGTATCCGTGAGTTTATTATATGATATGCATCAAACAATTTCAGATTCATAATACTCAATCCAACACAAAGAACCTCACAGAGTGCCCCAATATTTCTACCAGAGAAACAAGGACGAAAACATGCATCAACCCCTATGCATAGATTACCCCAATGTCACCTCGGGAATCCGTGAGTTGAGTGCCAAAACATATCTCAAGTGAATCAATATAATACCCCATTGTCACCACGGGTATTCATATGCAGGACATATATCAAGTGCTCTCAAATCCATAAAAGTATTCAATCGATAAGGACGAAATCTCAAAGGGAAAACTGAATTCACCACAACAAGATAGAGAGGGAGAAACACCATATGATCCAACTATATTAACAAAGCTCGCGATACATCAAGATCATGCCATCTCAAGAACACGAGAGAGAGAGAGAGAGAGAGAAATTAAACACATAGCTACTGGTACAAACCCTCGGCCCCTAGGGTGGACTACTCCCTCCTCATCATGGTGGCCATAGGGATGATGAAGATGGCCTCCGGTGATGATTTTCCCCTCCGGCAGGGTGCCGAAACGGGGTCTAGATTGGTTTTCCATGGCTACAGAGGCTTGCGGCGGTGAAACTTCTGATCTAGGGTTATCCCCGGCATTTTTGGAATATTTGGCAATTTATAGGGTGAAGAGGCGGTGCGGGTGGCCACTGAGGTGGGCACAACCCACTTGGGCGCGCCTAGGCCTCCGGGCGTGCCCTGGTGGGTTGTACTCCCCTCGAAATCCCCTCTGGTACTTCTTTGGCCCACCGGGTGTCCTCTGGTCCAAAAAAAATCTCCAAAAAGTTTCACTGCACTTGGACTCCGTTTGGTATTGATTTTCTGCGAAGTAAAAACAAGCAAAAAATAGCAACTGGCACTGGGCACTATGTCAATAGGTTAGTCCCAAAAAATGATATAAAGTTGCTATAAATGATTGTTAAACATCCAAGAATGATAATATAACAGCATGGAACAATCTAAAATTACAGATACGTTGGAGACGTATTAGTGGTGAATGGGCAAAGAATTAAGCATTATATCTCAGGTACACCTATTAATGTTGAAACTAACATTACAACCCTAAAAAGGAAGAGGTACATGATACGGTAAGTAAACTGACTCCAAAAATTCCATGAAAATACTTTCTGTCAGTTTTGGAATATTAGGAAAAAAAGAAAAACCGGAGGGGCCACCCAGGCGCCCACGAGGCACCAGGGCGCGCCCACCCCCGAGGCATGCGCTGGTGGCTTGTGGGCCCCTCATGAGCCTTCCTGACTCTGTTTTCTTCTGGATTACTTGTTTTGCAAGATAAAAATTCTTTATACATACTCCCGGATGTTTTGACCACCATATCGCAGAAATATCCTCTGTTCTAGTTTCATTCAGTATTTCTGATAGATCTGAAGTATGTCATCTCAAGATACAGATCGAGGAAGCTATGTTTCCCACTATGTTGCAAACCCGAGGATTTATGGATACATAGATCCCTGCAATTAGTCTATTGAACAGGGGCAAGATGATGATTTGAGGGGGGCAAGAGACATGAGCTCGAAGGAGGATGAAGCCCTGATGACCCATAAGTATATGGGATCAATTGTAGCCTTTTCAATAAGTAAGAGTGTCGAACCCAACGAGGAGCGGAAGGAAATGAAAAGTGGTTTTCAGCAAGGTAATGTCTGCTAGTGCTGAAATTGTAAGTAACAGAATAGTTTGATAGCAAGATAGTTTGTAATGAGCCAGTAATAGTAGTAGTAAAAAAGTGCAGCAAGGTAGCCCAATCCTTTTGAGGCAAAGGATAGGCCAAAACAGTCTCTTATGATAAGCAAAGTGTTCTTGAGGGTACACGGGAATTTCATCTAGTCACTTTCATCATGTTGATTTGATTCGTGTTCACTACGTTGATAATTTGGTATGTGGGTCGACCGGTGCTTAGGGGCTATTCTTACTAGAAAAAACCTCCAACTTATGATTAACCCCCTCGCAAGCATCCACAACTACGAGAAAAGTATTAAGAATAAATTCTAACAATAGCATTAAACTTTTGGATCCAATCGGTCTCTTACGGAATAACGCATAAACTAGGGTTTAAGCTTTTCTCACTCTTACAACCCATCATCTAATGACTACCCCACAATGCATTCCCTTAGGCCCAAATATGGTGACGTGTCATGTAATCGACATTCACATGACACCACTAAGGGAATCAAAACATACATATCATCAAAATATCGAACACATATCAAGTTCACATGATTACTTGCAACATGATTTCTCCCGTGACCTCAAGAACAAAAGTAACTACTCACAAATGATAATCATGCTCAAGATCAGAGGGGTATTAAATAGCATAATGGATCTGAACATATAATCTTCCACCAAATATACGATATAGTAATCAACTACAAGATGTAATCAACACTACTAGTCACTCACAAGCACCAATCTATAGTTCTGGTACAAAGATTGAGCACAAGAGATGAACTAGGGTTTGAGAGGAGATGGTGTTGTTGAAGATGTTGATGGATATTTCCCTCCCCAAGATGGAAGAGTTGTTGGTGATGATGATGACGATGATTTCCCCCTCCGGGAGGGGAGTTCCCCCGGCGGAATCGCTCCACCGGTGGGCAAAAGTGCTCCTGCCCAGGTTCCGCCTCGAGACGGCGACGCTTCATCCCGAAAGTCCTCTCCTTAGTTTTTCTAGGTCAAAATGACTTATGTACCAGAAGAGGGGCACCGGAGGTGGGTCGAGGTGAGCATAACCCACCAGGGCGCGTCCAGGTGGGTTGTGCCCACCTGGTGGGCCCCCTCTAGTACTTATTGGCTCCAATAATTCTTATTTATTCCATAAAAAATCTTCGTAAAGTTTCAACTCATTTGGAGTTGTGCAGAATAGGTAGCCTGACGTAGCTTTTTCATGTCCAGATTTCCAGCTACCGGAATTCTCCCGCTTTGTGTGTACCTTGAATATTATGAGAAAAAGGCATTAAAATTACTCTAAAAAGCATTATTATGCAATAAAACAACATAAATAACAGTAGGTAGACATGATGCAAAATGGATGTATCAAGCCCCTCTACCTTAACTAGGGGATATGCATGTGGAATTCAAAAAATCAAGACTCTCAAACACAACAAAGGAATCTAAGCTTCAATTTATCCCTTTTCGTCTCCTACGAGAAAGCAAGCAGGGATTATGCAAGAGGGTATTGGAACTTGAACGAGAAGTTAGTGGGCTAAAGGATAAGAAAAATGTCCTCAAGTAGAAGCTGAAGGACAAGCCCACCACTTCATCACCATGATACGTCCATTTTGCATCATTTTTTCCTACTATTATTTATAGTGTTTGTATGCAATGTAACACTTTATGGAGTAATTCTAATGCCTTTTCTCTCATAATATGCAAGTTTTACACAAAGAGGGAGATTACCGGCAGTCGGAATTCTAGACCTGAAAAAGCTGTCAGAGATACCTATTCTGCACATCTCCAAATAATCTAAAATTTTATGGAGAATTATTTTGAAATACATAAAAAATACTGGAGAAAAGAAATACC
>NC_041385.1:707291664-707304070 GCF_002162155.2 Triticum dicoccoides | reverse complement strand
TAGGCCCCCTGGCCTGCTTCCGGTGCCCATATTTTGGTACATAAGGTCATTTTCCCTAAAAACAAGGAGAGGACTTTTGGGATGGAACTCTGCCGTCTCGAGGCGGAACTTGGAAGGAGCACTTATGCCCTCTGGTGGAGCGATTTCGCTAAGGGAGCTTCCCTCCAGGAGGGGGAAATTGAAGCCAACATCATCACCAACAACCCTCTCATCTTTGGGAGGCCAATCTTCATCAACATATTCAGCATCAACATCTTTAGCATCACCATCTCATCTCAGACCCTAGTTTATCTGTTGTGTTCAATCTTTGTATCAAAACCTTAGATTGGTACCTCCGGTTGACTAGTAGTGTTGATTACATCTTGTATTTGATGCTATATGGTTTATTTGGTGCAAGATTATAACTTCAGATCCATTATGCTATTTATTACTCCTCTGATCTTGAACATGAATATGATTTGTGAGTAGTTGCTTTTGTTCTTGAGGACATGGGAGAAGTCTTGTCATAAGTAATCATGTGAACTCAATATTCGTTCGATATTTTGATGATGTGTATGTTGTGATTCCCTTAGTGGTGTTATGTGAACATCGACTACATGACACTTCACCATCTTTGGGCCTAAGGGAATGCATTGTGGAGTAGTTATTTGATGATGGGTTGCTAGAGTGACAGAAGCTTAAACCCTAGTTTATGCGCTATTCCGTGAGGGGATGATTTGGATCCATATGTTTAATGTTATGGTTAGATGTTATGTTAATTCTTCTTTCGTAGTTGTGGATGCTTGCCAGAGGGGTTAATCATAAGTGGAGGCTTAATCAATTAAGAACAACATGCAAGCACCGGCCCACCCACATATCAAATTATAAAAATAGCGAACGCGAATCAAACAAACTTGATGAAAGTGACTACATAAAATTCTCGTGTGACCTCAAGAACGTTTTACCTATTATAAGAGACCGTTCTGGCATGTCTTTGCTACAAAAAGTATTGGGCTACATTCATGCACCTCTTGTTACAATTGTTACTTGTTACAAATTATATTGCTATCAAACTATCTGTTACCGACAATTTCTATGCTTGCAGAAAATACTTTGCTGAAAACCACTTGTCATTTCCTTCTGCTCCTTGTTGGGTTCGACACCCTTATTTATTGAAAGGACTACTATTGATCCCCTATGCTTGTGGGTCATCACACCACCATCATCACAAAAGAAGGAAACTTGAGTACACGAGTATGGGCACTCCCCTTGGCTCTTGCCAAGCTTGGAGGAGGTGCCCTGGTATCGTATCACCATCACTTTTATTATCTTTACCTTCATGTTTTAGTTTAATCCTTATTTATTTTGTGATTTAGTTGAATAAAAGTTTAGTATGATCTATTTTCGAGTGCTAGCCAAAATCTGCACCAAGTAGAGATACTACTTGTGCATCCAAAAACCCTTAAACCCAGTTTCATGTCATAAGAGTCCACTATACCTGCCTATGGATTGAATAAGATCCTTCAAGTAAGTTATCATTGGTGCATACGGAAATAAAAATTGCTTCTAAATATGTATGATATTTTATTGTAAAGGAAAATAAGTGTTGTACGAACTTGTGATGGTAAAGAAATAAAAGCGATGGACTGCATAATAAAGGTTTCTATCACAAGGGGCAATATAACATGACATTCCTTTGCATTAAGAGTTGGCGCATCAAAAATAAATAGTGCATAAAAACATCTACTTCCCTCTACGAAGGGCATATCCTTTACTTTTAAGTATTTACTTTTTATGCAAGAGTCAATAGTGTTCTTCTCTATTCCTTTATACTTTTCTGTTTTGCAAGCATCAAGTGGTGGCAAAATATCTAGGCATATATATCCGGTTGGATATGAGTGATCATGAGTTATTATTATCGACATTACCCCTGAAGTGAATAAGTTGGGAGGCACAATTATAAGCCCGTATCTTTCTATGTGTCTGGCTGAAACTTTTTGCTCCATATATATGTTGTGAGTGTTAGCAATCATGAAAGACTAAATGATGGTTGAGTATGTGGACTTGCTAAAAAGCTCCGACATGAGACCCTTCCTGTAAATATGATGAATTGCAACTGCATTGTTGACTGAGAACATAGTTTGTTAGTTTTCAAGAAAGTTTATGCCTTATACTTTGTTGTTGTGATGAATTGTTACTTGATCATGAGAAGTTCTATGTTAATGAATATTTTTTTGCTTTAATAATGATCATGATGCTGCTATGGATGTATTTTGTTTTTATCGACACCTCTCTCTCTCTCTCTCTCTCTCTCTCTCTCTCTAAACTTGTGGACACTGATTATCGATATCGACTTTCGGTTGAGGACAAGCGAGGTCTAAGCTTGGGGGAGTTGATACGTCCATTTTGCATCATGTTTTCCCACTGTTATTTATAGTGTTTTAATCAATATAACAGTTTGTGGAGCAATTCTAATGCCTTTTCTCTTTTAATATGCAAGATTTATATGAGGAGGGGGATTGCTAGCAGTTGGAATTCTGGACCTGAAAAAGCTATGTCGGAGATACCTATTCTGCACATCTCCAAATGAGTTGAAATCTCACTCAGATTTATTTTGGAATAAATTAAAATTATTGGAGAAAAGATGTATCAGAGGGGGCCACCTAGGTGCCCACGAGGCACCAGGGTGCGCCCTGGTGGCTTGTGGGGCCCTTGGCCAGCCTCCGGTGCCCATCTTATGGTATATAAGCCCATTTGCCCTAGAAAAAATAAGAAGAGGACTTTTAGGACAGAACGCCGCCATCTCGCGGCGGAACTTGGGCATGAGCACTTTTGCTCTCTGACGGAGCGATTCCGCCGGGAATACTTTCCTCCGGGAGGGGGGAATCGAAGCCATAATCTCACCAACAACCGTATCATCATGGGAGGACCAATCTTCATCAACATCTCCACCATCACCATCTCATCTCAAACCCTATTCATCTCTTGTATTCAATCTTTGTATCAAAGCCTCAGATTGGTACATGTGGATTGCTAGTAGTGTTGATTACATCTAGTAGTTGATGCTAATTGGTTTATTTAGTGGAAGATTATATGTTCAGATCCATTATGTTATTCAATACCCCTCTGATCTTGAACATGAATATGATTTGTGAGTAGTTGCTTTTTGTTCTTGAGGACATGGGAGAAGTCTTGTCATAAGTACTCATGCGAATTTGGTATTCGTTCGATATTTTTATGATATGTATGTTGTTGTTTCTCTTAGTGGTGTTATGTGAACGTCGACTAGATGACACTTCACCATCTTTGGGCCTAAGGGAATGTATTGTGGAGTAGTAATTAGATGATGGGTTGCTAGAGTGACAGAATCTTAAACTCTAGTTTATGTGCTATTCCGTAAGGGGTTGATTTGGATTAGTATGTTTCATGCTATGGTTAGATTCGTCTTAATTCTTCTTTCGCAGTTGTGGATGCTTGCGAGAGGAGGTAATCATAAGTGGGAGGCTTGTTCAAGTAAGAATAGCACCCAAGCACTAGTCCACCCACATATCAAATTATCAAAGTAGCGAACGTGAATCAAACAAACATGATCAAAGTGACTAGATGAAATTCCCGTCTGTCCTCAAGAACGATTTGTTTATTATTAGAGACTTTTTCAGCATGTCCTTTAATACAAAAAGGATTGAGCTACCTTGTTGCACCTTCATTACCGTTACTATTATTTGCTCGCTACAAATTATCTTGCTATCACACTATTTGTTACTGATAATTTTAGTGTCTGCAAAAAATACCTTGTTGAAAACTGCTTGTCATTTCCTTCTGCTCCTCGTTGGGTTCGACACTCTCACTTATCGAAAGGACTACGATTGATCCCCTATACTTGTGGGTCATCAGCATGGTATTGTGTGAACAAATTTATAGATGTGGCAAATTTATGTTCATATTAGTAAGCAACCGACCATGTTTTAGTTATTTGTCTCGCGTCACCGTGCAGTAGCATTGCCTTTCCTACAACAGTGTGCCCTTGTGATTCTCCAATGAGACCTACCTGTGATGTTGTTATTGCTAGCCCCCATGCAGCCACACATACCAAGAAAAAACTGCAAAATTCTGAGAAGGTATGTAAGTCTCTAACTCTATCTGTAAAAAAGCCTATGCTATATTCACTATGGGATTTTGCCATGAAGGTTTATAAAAAAATTATAGATTATGGTCAATATTAGGGGGGCCCTAGTCCTAGTTTCGCCCCGAGCCCCGAAAATCTCAGGACTGACCCTGGCCATCCTATGATGTTTGAGTAGATTTATTTTGTCCTACAGGTTAATTGTGGTATGGTGTAATTGATATGAGTTGTACGTTAATATGGTGTTCTCCTATGGTGCCCTCCATGTCGTGCACACATGTGGGAATTACCGCTGTAGGATGCTGCAATATGTTCATGATTCGCTTATAGTGGGTTGTGAGAGTGACAAAAGCTTAAATCCGAGTAAGGGAATTGTTCCATATGGGAGCAAAGGGGACTTTACACTTAATACTATAGTTGGGTTTTACCTTAATAATCTTTAGTAGTGGTGAATGCTTGTTAGAGTTCTAATCATAAGAACATGTGATCCAAGTACGGACAGTATGTTAGTGTATGTCTCTCCCTCAATTGCCTAGGAGGGCGGAGACGGGACGGATCAGGAGTGATCGCACCGAGATGCTCCCCGAAAACCTTGTCGCCGTTCTCCCAGGCAGGATCTCGATTGATGGGATTTTGGAGGCACCTGCTCCCCTGACCAACCGTGCACGCGGTTGTCAGGATGGGATCACCGGAAGCAGTACAAAGGGAGGAACAATAGATGACGGCTAGGGTTATGCAGGAGTGAGTGAGGGAGTTAGTTAGGGTTCACTCCACATGTCAGCTCCTCCTTATATAGATCGTCGGGTAGATGGGCCTGGGCTTATTAGGCCCTCGACCGAGTCCACGAAAAATCTATGGTCCAATGTGTCGGACAATGGCACTTTTGTTAGCGACTCGTTAATCAATCGCAATTAATTAACCATTCCTGACCGGCAAAAATAAGGCTCGGCTCGCCACTGCAACTCGTGGTGTGGGCGTTTGCATGGCGGGGCGAGGCAGTCGGTAGAGGAGGAGGAGCGCACTTGTACAACTCCTTTTCCCAAGTTCCCAATGGCATGTGGGAGAGCAGCCCTTGTAAAAGGGTTTCACTCTTGCTACAGAGGTTGTGTGGTATCAAACTTCTCACCACTTGTCATCCACCTAAATTGGCTTTAGAGATTAATCATGGATTATTGTCTTATATGGGCGAGAGCCCATCTACAATCCAACATAATATGGTGTACCCCGACACCGTTAAAGATTGATTCTTCTGATTATTGTCTTATATTGATAGCTCTTGAGGAAAGGCATAAATCAGCAATTATTGATTGTTTTATAAGATATTCCAATAGATAATCGCCCCATACGTTGCAAACCGTATACATATTCTATTGACCTTCTCGTTCCACGCTCAATGATACTTTTTACAATTAATGCGATTCTTTTGTCCAATACTCGATGATATTTTTCATAATTAATATGACTTTTTCATCCAAATAATGTTCTCTTCATAATCAACAATATTCTCCCATTCAATGCTCAATTAGTGGTACTTCTCATAATTAAGATGGCCTTTTGTCCAAATAATGATTCTCTTCATAAATAATGTGATTCTCCCATCCAATGCTTGATGATCCTTTCCATGATTATCGTGATTCTTATGTCCAAAAAATAATACTCCCTAAGATCAAACTTACTTGTCGCTCAAACAAATGTCTCTAGCACTAAAATACGTCTAGATACATCAATTGAAACGACAAGTAATATGGACCAAAGGGTAATATGGACAAGTAATATGTGCCTAAATATTGATAGCTCTTGAAGAAAGGCATAAATCAGCAATTATTGATTGTTTTATAAGATATTCTAATAGATAATCGCCCCATACGTTGCAAACCGTATACATATTCTAGTGACCTTCTCATTCAACGCTTAATGATACTTTTTACAATTAATATGATTCTTCTGTCCAATACTCGATGATATTTTTCATAATTCATATGACCTTTTCATCCAAATAATGTTCTCTTCATAATCAACATTATTCTCCCATTCAATGCTCGATTAGTGGTACTTCTCATAATTAAGATGACCTTTCGTTCAAATAATGATTCTCTTTATAAGTAATGTGATTCTCCCATCCAATTCTTGATGATCCTTTCCATGATTATCGTGATTCTTATGTCCAAAAAATAATACTCACTGCGATCAAACTTACTTGTCTCTCAGACAAATGTCTCTAGCACAATGGGAGTAACATAGGTAGTAACATCACACATGTCTAGATAAAATAGATGATGTAACAAGCAATAAATGAAAAAAAGGAGGCATGTGGCAAGACTAACCACAATGGGTAGTAATATAGACTAGTAACATTCTCATGTTACTAGTCTATGTTACTATCTCTATAGTGAGAAGTAACATATGTGTGGTAATATGCAACACTTCATTTATTAGACTATAGACATATCTTGGCTTATATGTGTGATGTTACTCATACTACTAGTAAGTAGCTATGTTACTGCTTTCCTCTTTTTCTTCATTTATTACTTGCCACATCATATACTTTATCTAAATATGTGTGATGTTATTATCTATGTTACTCCCATTGTGGATAGTCTAACATAGCTAGTTACTAGTAGTATGAGTAACATCACACATATTAAGGCAAGATGAGTCTATAGCCTAATAAATGAAGTGTTGCATATTAACACACATATGTTACTTGCACTATAGAGGCAGTAACATGAGAGTGGCGTTTTGGCTCCTAGGTGCATATGCACCCATTGTCGAAATCCAAATTCCTAGAAGTTGAAAAATTCGAAACAAAAATCCCGCGTGTATATCCGGACATTTTATGTGCGTTCACAAGGTTTCTGTGAAAAACGACGTTTTTTGTGGCTTGTGTAAAAAAGACAATTTCTGATGCTTCATTCTAACTATTCACGAGGCATTTCTTTATCTTTTTTACACAAGCCACAAAAAACGTCGTTTTTCACTGAAACCTTGTGAACGCACATAAAATGTCCGGATATACACGCGGGATTTTTGTTTCGAATTTTTTAACTTCTCGGAATTTGGATTTCGACAATAGGTGCATATGCACCTAGGAGCCAAAGGCAATTACCGCAGTAACATAGACTAGTAACATAGGCATGTTACTAGTCTAAGTTACTCCCCATTATGGTTAGTCTAATTAACATGATCCTCCCGCCAAATGCCTGATAGTAGTACTTTTTATAAAATAATGTCTAGCTATTTAATATGCGTAATTAACTGTCTGACTAATTAATCGTACTCCCTCCTTTCCTAAATATAAGGCGTGATTGACTTTGCACGGTCTTTGATGCACAACTTTGACCACTAATATATATCAAAGTACATGGATTGAACATGTATAAATGACATCATCATATTTTTCTTGCAAAATAATTTTATTTCATATGTCTGTATACTAATTTTATAGACATACAATACGTGAAAATCATAGTTAAAGTTGTGCAACGAAGACCAGAAAAATCAATCGGCGCCTTATATTTTGGGAAGGAGGGAGTAAGCAACATGGGCGAGGCAAAGCTTGTGGAAGAGTTAATTGAAATGATTTTCGAGCATTAATGGCCGCGTGCGAAACAATGAAATGAACGAAATGACTACATACTCCTATTTAATCCAATGCAGTAATTATAATGCATACATGTGCGACCAATAAATGACCTAGAACTCTTACACGCATTTGCGACTTTTTTTCTAATTCTTGCATGTAATGATTTAATACATCTTAAAATATAAACAAATTGAAACTTATAAACAAAAAAGTAAGTTCTTCAAATAAAACTATAAACCGGAAAGGGAGAGAGTACCTACATACTCCCTCTGTTGGGGTATACAAAGCTCATTTTGTTTGTCTTAAATTAAAATATTTTATGTTTTATCAAATTTACCAGGAGAACATTGAATGTCTACATTACCATTCTATATATCTATCTAGAATTGTATATTTTCATATTTGTATTTATATAAAGTTACAACATGATTTTTTTCTTGAAAACATAAATAAATTTAGTTTAAAAATCAATTGAGCCTTGTAAACCCGAAGATAGGATATCACGGTTTCGAGTCAGCATGTTGTGCCACATGTCGCGCCTCGTCTCTAAAAAAGTTAGGGATCCCCTGCTTCCCGCCGATCTGCCTCGCCTCTGGTGGCCTTAGGGCCAAGCGGGCATGATGGACCCCGGGCTTGCTGATGGGAGGACTCCATTTTGAAGTGTTTCTTCGTGATTTGTTATGGTTTGTGTCCTGCTCAGGAATGTGAGATGGCGGCGGCTCCCTGATGCTAGAATAAGGTTCTCCTCGCCTAGTCCCGTTTCGGTGGGGCATCTATCATTGTCGGTGGTCATTTTGAGGTGTATCCGCTGGATTAATCATTGGTGGATTTCCTTGGGTCTGGTCATTGTTCGTCTATGTTCATCCTTTCAATCTACGCTACTCTCGGCGGCGGTTGTTGTTCTGGCCCGTTTCTCTAAGGGGTTGCACGACGACTTCCCGAGGCTATATACTATAACTTGTTTTGTTTGGCTACGACGAGGGAAGGGAGGGGGCAGGATGACGACGGTGCGCGTTCGGCGGCTTCCGTGCTTGTAGTCGTCATTAGGTGTTTCTGGCATGATGATTGAAAATGATTTGATTGGAAGTTTTCCAAGAAACCTAGAGCATATAAATTTCGGATCCATCGCATTTTATTTGTGTAAGAAAAACGTCTCATTTGCATTGGGGGGGGGTCAATAAATGAGGCACACCTACACGTTAATAACACGGTCAATGAAACCGGGACCCACTGACAAGGTGCCCTGAGCAGAAGTAGTGACTGCAATGGCCCACACATCAGTCCCTGACAGGTTAGCATCCGGTTAACCCTCCCCGCGCCCCCGCTCTCTCTCTATCGGAGGAGGAGGTCATCACAAAGACGAGCGCGCAGGCGGTGGACGTACGGACGCGGTCAACGGCGCGGACCGCCATGTCATTGGTTGGAACGTCCTACGTGGCGCGTACCTCCGCTGCCACCTCTCCGTCCCCGCCCTCCTCTCTCTCCTCCTCGGAAGCCGCGCCACCACCTCCGTCGCTCGCTCCAGATCTCGACCGAATCGACTCGCGCCATCCACTCTCTCTCCTCTTTTATTGGGGCTTGCATGCCTCAACCACAGTCGCCTCGTCCCGCTCGCGCGCCACCCTTTTGCATGGCCGGAGCACCCTTCTACCCGGGTAATAGCCTGCACCCTCCCCTCTCTCTCTTCGCTTCACTCTCATCTCCGTCGACGCAAGTCTCTAGGTATACGACAACGGGGCCTCCTACGCGACTGGGCCGTGGGTCCAGGCCCAAGTGGCTCCCATGCGTAAGCGTGATCTTATGCGTCCATGCATGCATCGATCGCCTTGGCTTTGCGTTGCTTTGCTGCCTGGCGTGAGGCCAAGCAAATGGCAGGGGGATGGGACGGTAGAGGGAGACGATGGACCATAGAGTTGACTTTATATCTTTGTGTGGATTTGGTCAATCTTTCATGCCTGCCTAGCTTATCCCTAGGAGTATATATACACATTGTTTGTTCGTTCTTTCTCATCTTGGAAAACGAAGACTTGCCCTGCGTGGAGTTAGGCTAGGCTACGATGGCTAGCGTAGCATGCAGCTAGAGCTATAGCTAGTATAGCCTTGGATATGCATGCGTTGCACCGAGCATCGGAAGGCTCAAAACGCATCACGCCTGCTTCTGCTTGTGTGCAAATGTGGCGACATGACACTTACTTGCTGAATGACTACTAGGCCGTCACTAGCTACTGGACTGACTCGACTATTCCCAGCTGTTGCGATGGTAAATTGGCATTCATTATGCACAGATCGTGTGTTGGACCCAAGCTGTACGTCCCGGGCCGGGGCAGCTCAACACAACACGTATGCACTAGTGCCAGTGCAACTAATTACCGTTATTGTATTAGATTTCTCTTGTATTACCGTTATCTCTGCCTATCTATCCTCCGCGTACGTACGTACGTGATTAACTACTCCACGATGCGCGATGCAAACCCTAAACGATTGATTACTTCACGAGAAGAGAGATCTAGCACTAGGCTAATGATGCTTTCCAGGAGACAGGAGGTCCATGGCAAAGAAAAACAATCACAGACGACTCGCTCGGTAGATGATCCAAACCCGACTAAATTAAGGCTTCTCCGGTCGGCTGATCGTACGGTTTAACCCCGTGCTGGTTGGTGCATGCCAATTCCCTTCTCGATCTACAAGCTGAAGCCGAACCACTAAGGAAAAATCCTGGCTGGGCCTTCTCCTTTGTTTTATCCAACCGACGAAGGAACCATGGTAAAGTTTTCGGGCGAGCAGCGCCACGAGCCATTGTTGTTTGCATGCGATTGCCCGAGCCCACTCTTTCGAGTCAAAACACACCGAGTCGCCTGGGAATTCTCAAACAATCGTGCGTGATGCCCCCGAAACTAAAGCTCGCTTGATCTGCTTGCCTCGCCCCGGGACCGGCGCTGCAACTTGCCACCGCCCGCCGGAGACCTCAGTTTTGTTGCTGCTGACAGGACAAAATCCCACCTGAAAACGCTCTGCATCGGTCGCTACTCCCGCACGATTGTATGTAAACTTAAAAACACAGTACGTACATTGTGTTTCTCTGTCCAGTGCCCACAAGCGCACACGAGTGCATGCATCGTGTTGCTGCTGTCACTAGCGCCAGCTCACTCTCCCGGCCGATCTGCGTATGCAGTGGCACATCGATCACGGGGATGCGTCCCTGTAAACAAATCGACATGCCATTTTGCCCAACTTCTCGGGCCCTGATCTACCGTACGAGCACACACGCAATTTCTAGTTAAATCTTGTACTGTGCTCCTAACTAAGGTCTGCACGTAGTCCTACGGATATGTAAATTTTTGTGGTCAAAGCACGAGGGCCGACACGCACCCGCACGCGCGCACGGCTCGGCTCGGTATCCGTTCATTTTTAGCTTAAGATCGGTTGGTGCATCACCACGACCGCGTATATATTAACGTTCACTGGTACTAGTACCACCCCGGCCGGCCGGCCGGCCGTTAAAGCGGCGCAAGCGTTGAGAGTGTTGGTCCACTAACCAGTGTCGTGGAAGAATGGACGCCAGTCTGCCGTGCGCCTCAAAGAGTCCGACACATGAAATATAGCACAAGTACACATAGCCAGAACAGATGCACAGTCTCTCCGATTTTGTGCGTCTCCGTAGACACAGCTAAAATATCGTATTATTAAAACAAAGGTTCTCTTCAGATGAAGAAAAATCTAATATAGTACATTCCAGTCTTTTTACCCCACTTGAGAAAATTGGTGAAACCTTCTACCCTATTTATCAGGAACTCCTCCAAAGTGTACCGTTTAAGAAAAAATGTTGTAGTTTTTAAACGTTTCAAATTTTGTGGTGACCTGACATCGATTATGGGTGGGGAAATTGGATCGATGCGAAGTGGTCCGGTAGCTCCGGGGCGAAGATGAGGTGCATGTAAAGGCCGGTGCAAAGGAAGATGAAGGGGGACGTCTTCTCCATGAAGGGGGCATCTGGAGGGAGGGTAGATCCTGCCCGAACCACACCAGTCTCATGACGAAACGAGGACGATTGTGTCTACTGCTACTTCCAATGTTTTTTGGTGCGTTACATAGAACTCTTGGCGGGACTCACAACAAAGCAAATTTGAAATTGTTTTTTAATGAACTTGTTAAAATTCAGTGTTTTGGTGAATCTCTGCTAAAAATAAGGTAAATGGTGTCAACAAATAGTATTCTTGAACTTCATTCAAAATATTGCAAGTATCTAAAGCTGATTACTCGGAGTTTTAGTTATGCATTGTCATGGCGTGTTTTAGCTAGATGCATCCTTGTGTCCATATTTTCTATTTTTTCCTGACAAGCAAAAGACTTACCATCATCATTAGAGCATTACTAGTAGTGCCCTCAAACCCTCAAGCCCTTAAAAATAACCGTTTTTTTACAGTTTTCGCCGGAAAAATGCCGTAGACTAGAACCTCTAAACCCTCAAACCCGTAAAAAAATTTAGAGGTCCAACCCTCAAACCAATTTGCAATCTGTAGAAGTAGGGGTTGAGGGGGAAATCTCCCCCCAACCCGCACTCCTCTTCGTCGCTGCCTCCTCGTTCGCGCGGGAGGCAACCGCTCCCTTCCCGCCCGCGTCCCGGCGCCCTCCTCCTCGTCGCCGGCCATGGAAGGCCCCTCCACCGCCGCGCCCCCGCCCGCCGCGGCCACCGTTCCCGCCCCGCCCGTCCCGCCCGCGTC
>NC_041385.1:707280893-707291654 GCF_002162155.2 Triticum dicoccoides | reverse complement strand
CCCGCGCCGGCACCCACCCCCGCTCCCGCCCCGGCTATCAAGAAGAGTCGGCAGAAGGCGGCCTCCCTTGGGCCGCGAGGGGCGGCCTCGAAGCCGCGGAAGAAGCCTGCGGCGCGGAAGAAGCCGGCGGCGGCCGCCGTCGCCCAACCTCCTCCCGCCGCGCACGAGGTGTTCGAGGAAATGGCAAACCCATCCTCGTTCATGGACCTCCTCCAAAACGCGGAGGTGGACCTCGGAGCTCCGCCTCTAGAGCCCTTTAGGGTTGGTGACGACTTGGAGGAGAAGGAGGAAGATGAGGAGGAGGTGGGGGATGACGAGGAGGAGGTGGCCGAGATAGGGGAGGAGGCATTCACCGCCGCTTCCCGCCCACACGCGCGGTCGACAAACTCATGGTGGAGGAGAAAGAGCACATGATGATGTCCAAGAAGGACATGGATCAAGACCAATTGCAATGGTGGAAGGACTACAAGGAGGACATCGCGGAGAGGAAGAGGATGTTTCGTGTTGCGTCCTCTACTTTTCGAGGTGACACTCCGATGAGTAGTTGTGGTGATGGCGGTGTGTACGACTCCATCGGTGGCGATGGAGATGCTTGATGGAGCCCGCTTGTGGTCTAGGAGATGGCGCCGAGGTGCAACTTTTGGTGATGGTGCCGATGAAAGGAGGAAGATGATGATTTTGTGATGTAAACTATTAAACCATGCATCAATGATTGTCATTTGGTAGTTTGTTTGGAAGTTGATTGTGTTCTTGTTGTCATAAATTATGAGATGCCAAATGATAGATTTAAAGGTTGGGGTTGAGGCAAAGACTAGAACCCTCAAATCCAACCCTTAAAGCAGTTTACGGGTTGGGTTTGAGGGTTCTAGTATTTGCCACTGTTTTTCAACCCTTAAAAGTGTCAAAAAGTGGCACAACTCAACCCTTAAAAGTGCTTTTTAGATTTGAGGGTTTGAGGGTTCTACTAGTAATGCTCTTAAAGGAAGAATGGAAGTTAATTTGTGGAAAACACGACGAAAACCATTACAAACACATCCACAAAAACAGCCATCATCGAACATGACGTTACATGGAGCCCAGCCGAGCTGGCTATCGATGTTAACGCCACACACATAATAGAGAAGGGAGGTTCCGCCACAAGTATCCATAAGTGTCATCATCTTCCCTCATCGCCGAAGATCCAACGACTTTGGCATCACTGTGGGCGACCAAGAGTGAAGTGATCATCGCAACGTTGATGCACAAAATCAACATCGACTCATGCCAAATAGTCAATCACCATGTGAAATCTCCGTTAATTTTCCTGAAGTTCTTGGAAAGACTAGAACCGTTATTGGCAAGGTAGCACAAAACAATTTTTTTGCGTTGAAACAATTTATCATTTATTCATATGATGTTCGTACGCAACTTTGATTTGGCGCACAATTCATGCTATGTTCAATTTATCAACACCAACAAGTATACAAATTTTGTTTGGTAATTTGTTGGGTGGTATTCACCATAATTTGATGGGGCAAATACGCGTGAGGATTTGTGCAATTCTTTGGGAAATTTAGAATTGGCAGATTGAGCGTGTTTTTAACGGTCCATTTTTTCCGAAAACATTACAGGTTATCTTCAAAGCTACATTGTAAATCTGTACATGGCAATCATTACAAAGTGTGGAACTGTGGATGCACAAAGGCTTAAGGCCTTTGGGTGCAACTGTGTGAAAACAACTGCATGTTTTTGTAACTAGTTTGGCCAGCGTATATCAGTAAGACTGGTCGTATTGAAAGTATCATAAGCGGTATCATGCATGTTAACTAGACTTTTTGAATAATATGGGACACAAATTAATGAAGAAACAGAGGATGTGATATCATATCATATGATACCGTATCACATTAAATGTTATACTACTTTGTGCAATACATGTCAATTAATAAGGCAACCTAAGATACTAACTTGTGACATTATGTATTACGAAAGTAATATCATATGCATGATACTAGTATTTGATACTTCCCATTACGACTAGCCTAACAGATTACATATCATATCTTGTTTATGACTATTATAGTCGTGTTTTGTTTTAAACCTTTTGGTAGTGATGACTTGGACTTATTTTATTTTATAGTTAATAAAACGCATGTGTCCAACGTATGAAGCAGAGTCTGGGTTATCCCTTTTCGAAAAAAGTGCATGTGTTTGTGTGTGAGGTGCATATGCGTCGAGTTATTTTGGTTCGCACTATCAACAAAAACAAGTCTAAATTGTGGGTCGTTGCAATCTTAGCCACTGATGAAATTTTCGGTCAATTCTGCTAATTTATTTGTCTCAGAGTGTTTGCAACATTGTAATGTTTTCGTCAACCCAGTGCGAACAAATACTAAATTGACTAAACAGAAAACGTTGTTCCCCACTTTCCTTTATACATTTACTCACCTTTGTTGTCTTGTAACAACATTGTTCAACAATGATAATATTTTTTAAAATCATGGTATTCAGAAGAAATATGGAATCTTGCATTGGATATCAACGATGGATCGACATTTCAATGTCAGCTGAGCAATAAGAATCCTTAGACGACATCATAAATTGTAGCTCAAATTTTTGTTAGGAAAGTAAGTCACAAAACATCCAAAAAAACATGTGTGTGTCTTATATTTTGAAGGGGGTTGCTAACTCTCATCTATTAGATGAGAAATAAGAGCATCTCCAATAGCATGCGTATATTTGGATGTCTATACAGGGCCGGGCGGACAAAATCCGGGGCCCTGTGCGAAACTAAAAAATGAGGCTCCATGTCACTAAAAACTGAACTACGAGCAATTATAATGTATATATATCAAGCAGAATTTTTTTATAATGTATATAATATAATGTCTTACAAAACAATTGGACGTATAAAAAATCATACCTATTCAATTCCCGGTTGCTATTTATTTGAAAAACTTCATTCTTTTAGTATTCTTTGAAATGAAATCTTCAATGATATCCTCGTAATCAATCTTCTCCAACACTTCACTCTCAAGTGCTACTGTGACCAAATCGTTGAGTCTTTGTTGTGTCATAGTAGTACGCATATAGGACTTCAATAGTTTCAACTTAGAAAAACTTCTTTCTGCCGATGCAACTGTCATAGGAATTGTCAACAGAACTCTATATCAATCTGTTTAGAATCAAGAGAATCCCAGTTTCTTGGGTCAAATATATTAAACTGAAAAGAATCATCAACATCCTCACGAGATGAACTATTCAAGTTAACATCAATATGATCGTCCTCTGCCTCCACATTACCCGTCTCTGGCTGACCATCTCTAGAATCATTGTAAGGAACCATTGCAAGCGCAAGGGTAGAAGGATCAACCGACTGATTACCGGATGACACTTGCGGTGTTTTTTTTAACAAATATGTCCATTCCACCTTTATAAGATGTATCAATCAAATTCTGTTCTCTATCTTTTCTCTTGCGCTTAGAGGCACCAGACTGATGTTTCCCCATGATGATTTACTTAAATCTATATTATTGAAACACAAGATTAAAAAATACAATTGAAGTTATACATTAGCATATATCAATTAAAGATCACGCGTCAGGATTTGGCAGTTAGACGAACCGTCTAACTCACCTAGTTTTCGGTCATGTCTGGTTGAACTGCTACACTGTGAGTGTGATCTCTAATGAAGACGCGAAGTAACGATCCCTGCTAAAAATTTATTCAAAAATTAGGAATTATGAGTAGGAACCGAAGTTAATTGAAAAAAGGACTCGCTAAGCACTAGGAGACTGGAGTCAGTAAAAGATCAATTCGACGATGCATCGAGCCAACGAGTATGAAATATGGGAGAGGAAGTCAGGAACAGGAAGGTCCGATGAGGCGAAGGCGACGAGACGATCCCTGGATCCCGTTTCAGTACCGTCGCCGACTCGCCCGGTCGCCGACGCGACGGTTTCGCGATCGAGAACAGGGGCCTGATTGAGAGTTCGAGACGATCGAGACGACGGTCTCGCCGGATCGTTTTTTTTACGGACGATCTGTTTCCATCTCACGAGATCTGTTTTTCCATCTTACTCACGATCAGGAGCCTCGGGTGATCGATGCGGTAGAGCCAAGAGTAGCGCTCGATGGCCACAACTCCAACCCCTCGTAGCCCAGTGCGGACTTGATCTGATTTTTTTTACGAAATACTAGGCCTACATATAAAATTTGGGCCCCCAAAAATTATGGGCCCTGTGCGGGCCGCACACTTGGCACAACAGTGGGCCCGGCCCTGTGTCTATATATTCATATAGATAATGGTCTAAAAAGATTCCCTCATATACACATCCAGTTTTGCATCAGAACGTCTATATACATGGACCATGACAGGTGGGCCGTTGCTGGGGAAAGGAAGAAATCATGACTACAACTGAGTTTAGACAACACCTTCACATTGTCCAGGCATGGACATTATCGAGGTCAATTTAAAGGATGTGTATATTTGGACGACCATATAGACAAATTGTTGGACGTCTGTTTTGGGCTCATGTTGTGGAAAACGATATAGATATCCATATAGACAAGCTATTGGAGATGCTCTAACCAAGTCAAATCTAAGTCCTGCGTCATTTGGTGTTACGCAAAGATTGGTACAAATTTCCCTTTGTCTTTTTGTTTCTTTAATCAAATGGTGTAGAAGTTAGATGAGACTTTGTTAATTGTCATCTTGATAGAATTAGCAAATTCAATTTTGAAGCTAGAGGCGTGTCCTATTATTTTGTACTACAACGTAATTTGGAACCCAAATTATTAGGATTGTTTTAGAACGTAAACTCAGGATAATTTTAGAACATAAAGTCAGGTGTTGCGTTTGTCCACATTAAACAACTACTTCGAGGTTTAGGACCCAACAGTATGTGAGTATTTTAGGACCTACTACATCCATCCTACTTTATTGGTCCCCTTTTGCAATTTGTGCTAAAATATAACCTCAAATTTAACTAATAAAATTGTAATGCATATAACAAAAAATAATATTATTAAAAACTATGTTCAAATACAAATCAAATAAATATAATTTTTAATGACATGCATTATTATTTTTTTAGTTAAATCTATGATCAAAATTTGACACAAAATACTAAAAGGATCAGTAAACCAAGACGAAGGTAATCTTGACTTTATACTCCATTGAACTACTAACTGCTGCTAAATTTCATTGATTATAAATCATCCAACGAATGCTTTCCTTTGGTTTGACTTGAAACATTACCCGCATGAGTACTACGAAATGGGCGAGAGAGAGAGAGATGGTGAGATCTGATCAAACCTATCATTACCATCACAGGCTGTCGAAACTCGGAGTACGTAAAACTTGTAATTAATGTAACGAACGAAAGAACGCATGAAGAAGAATAGTCCAGCCAGCTAGCTCCAAGTTTCAAAGAGAGAAACTTAACTTCAAATCTAAAAACCACAAGAACACGACTCCCCCTGCTGCATGCATCCAGCTAGTACGAATGAATGACGACGGCGATGATGATGATACCTCTCTCGATCGAAACCACACACATCAAATCGCTTCTTTTCTCGAGTCATTTCATCTCACACACTCCTGTCGTCGTTCAATCTCCATTCACATGCCATAAATGTTGTGTGACCCTTCGCTTCACTCGCTGATCCGCCCCAGAGATATGCCATGGCAGCAACCACCATCATTGCTCGGCCACTTCTCGAAGCAAATGCTAGGCTGGCTGGCTCGCCGCGTGCCTATAGGACCTAGTCGGTGTACCCTAGGCGCTGTAGCTCCTCGCCGAGCCCACCGTCGTCGCCGTCGTCGCTGCTGCCGCTCGCGCCTTGGACGTCCTCGTCGGCGTGGGTGGACATCGTCGAGGACGCGCCGTCGCCGGACGACGAGGGCGGCGCCATGAGCTCCAGCGCCAGCGGGTCCACGCCCGCGGCCTGGCCCTTCCGCGGCGAGGACGGCGACGGCATGGGCGAGCGGGGGACGAGGAGCTCCGGCTCGGTGAGCTGCCTGCCGTCGCGCGGCGGCGAGAAGACCACGGGTAGGTACTCGTCGCTGTCGCAGGGGAACTTGGAGTTCTTGAAGTGGTCCTTGAGCGCCTCCAGGCCCTGTGTGCATCACGCTCATTGGTTAATTAACACGGCGAGCTACGTAGTACTGCTGTGGCATAGGTGAACCTTGTCAAGATTCATGGCATGCAGATGCGGTACACGAGAGTACGTACCTGCACGCGCGCGTACGTGACTTGGCAGATCTTGCGCGAGTTGTACACCTCCCATGGCTGCTTGTGGAACGCCTTGTACAGCCGCACGGCCGCCTCCGGCGTGGTAAGGTTCACGAACCCGTAGCCCACGTTGCACTTGTTGCTGCATGCCACAACAAAATTTAGACGTTCATTTGAAGATATAATACGAGTGATTAATTTAGAGCTAGTACTACCAAAACCTTGGAGTAATCTGCCAAGGAAGAGCTACACTATTTTATACTCTAGTTTAGTTGGAGAGGTCAAAAGCTTTTGGAGCTACCAGTAGAATTTTTTTTACTATAGATGTGAAGCTGGCTTTGGGCAGAAGCGCACCAAGTTCCTCTTGTCATTGGGCACTGATGGCAGGTCTCTTCTCAGCCTTTGCTTCGTGCAAGCGGAAAGTTGGCAGCCAAACAAGACACAAAAGAAAGTGTGCTTGAAATTAGCCAACACCAATTTTCATACTTTGAACACCACAAAATACATGAACGCTTTTACATCCGATGCAACTTTTCACCGCTACTCCATGATTCTCTCACCCAAAGGTTTGCTTTTATCCATGTCGTGCTAGCCTTGATATGGAAGCGCATGGCATGCCAGCAGGGAGGGCTGTGCAAAGCAAGAAAAGCAATTGGCAGGGTGGGAGGGAGGGAGGAGGATCCTAGAGAGGCAGCAGATGTGCGAGAAAAGAAAGACAGGCGAACACAGGCCCCTTTCTGATCGATCAGCCGGGCCAGGCGACGCATGCAACCAAAGAATTCATTGCATCAAAACGAAAAGGATCCGGTGCCATCTCCAATTTCTTTTCCATTTGGGCTAATAAGACCATGGCACAACAATGCTGGCGCAGACCAGGCAGCACAGGGCGTGGTAGTAGTACCAAAAGATGACCCCCTCCACCCCACACAAGCTCAAACAGCCGGCCGGCTAATGGCCAAGAACTTGTCCTGGTTTGTACCAATTTTGTAATTTTGTAGCCTCCACATTTTTCTACCACAATTGAACGACCTTCTCATACTAGAACAATTTTTATTTTAAGTTGTAAATTGAGCGTGTGTTCGTGGGATTGGGCGCCATAAAATATGAATGCAGCAGCTTATAGTCGGGGGACTCACTTGAAATCTATGGGGAGGTAGAGGAAATCGTAGGAGGAGAAGGGCTCGCCGCCGCCTTCGCCGGCGTCGATCTTCTTGTTGTACTCGATGCAGTGGTTGTCCAGCATGTTGAGCAGCAGCTTCTGGCTGCGACGAACAAGAGATCACCATGTCAGGCACACAAGGCCGAGCACGAGCTAGGCAAATCCTTCACACAATTCTAGCATGCGCCCATGAAATATAGTACTAGTAGTAGTAGCATTGTTGCGGCAAATGCGGAGGATGACACGACGACCTGTACTTGTTCGGTATGTTCCTGATCATCACGGTGGTCCTCGTCTCCGCTTCTTGCGTGTCCGTGTCGGCGGCGGTGGTGGCGTTGCTGTCGGCGGCAGCGGCGGGCTGTTTGAACTCGAAACGCGTCTCCCACCCGCCTCTCCAGCTCTTGGGGCCTCTCCAGCTCCCCACGCGGATGACTCCTTTCTGTGGCTGCTGCTTGCCGGACGCCGACGCGGTCGCCGCCGCCTCGGAAGCCGAAGCCGGAGACGACGACGTCGTGTCAACGACAATTGTGGCTTTCTTCCCGCCCTTGCCCTTGCCCTTCCGTTCTTGGCTTGTACCACCCTTGGACCGATCGCCCGCGTTAGACCTGGAGGAGCACCTGCTCGTGGTAACCACCTCTCCCCTCGCCTTGCCCGTGCCGGTCGACGACGACGACGGCTGTTTCGCCGGAGACGGCAAGGGACGCCACGCCGCTTGCAGCCTGGGCGGTGTCGGGACGATGGGTCGCGGCGACACGAACCCGCGCCTTCGTGCAATTCACATATTTTAGTCGACGGACTGGATGGGCAAGTGAGGGGCAAGGCGGTGCGCAGAGAATTACCTGCGTGCGCCGGGGATAGAAGGGCGCGTGAACTCGAGGATGAAGCGGTGGCCGAAGAAGTCCCGGCCGTTGAGCTCGGCGAGCGCCCGGGCGGCGTGGCGCGTGTCGAAGAACTCCACGAATTTGTGGTTCGGCCGCTGCGCGGACTCCCTCACATCCTTCAAGGGACCTGCAAACAAACACCAGTCGGGCATTACAGGAGAATTGTGGCGAGAAGTGTTCGGTGGCTCGGTGCGGTGGTGGGTGCGTACCGTAAGCTTGGAAGGCCTGGCGGAGCTCGGAGAGGGAGACGTCCGGGAGCGAATTGAGCACGACGAGGGAGCCGCGGTTGGCGCCGTCGTCAGGGAGGGTGGAGGCAGCGGCGAAGTGAGCCCATACGGCCTGGCCGAGGACGAGGCCCCGGCAGTCGTCCTGGTGCCAGTCCCACGCCGGCGGCTGGGGTGGCCAGGCGGTCGTGGCGGCGTACAGCTGGCTGAGGCGGCACTGCTGCCGCATGTGCTGCTCGCGCACCGCGGTGACGGCGTTCTCGGCGGCGCGGAGGTCAAAGAAGTGCACGGTGGCCACGCCCTCGGACGCCAGCGCCGGTGCGTCCACCGTGCGCACGTCGCCAAAGGGCGCCATCGCGCGCGCCACCTTGATCTCCGGCGTGTGTGGCGGCAGCAGGCTGAGCACGACCGCGCGGCTCGCCGGACCGTCGACCGCCGTCGCGGCTACCGTCGGCACGGGGAGCCCAATCTGCGGCGGAATCGCGACGGTCTGCGGCTGTGGCATGGGCATGGCCATGGCCATGGCCATCGGCGGCGGCATGACCGGGAACGGCGGCGGGCAGTAGAGCTGGTGCGGAAGCGACAGGAACGGCGGGGGCGGGTAGGGCGCGCCAGCACTAGGGTAGTACTCCTGAGCTCCGGCGTCCAGAATGTTTTGAGGAGCTCCCGGCATGCCGGCCATGCCACCACCGCCTCCTCCCACCCCGTCCATGGCACGTGCAGGCCGAATTGGAGCAGCGGCGGCGGCGCTAGGCGGAAGATCTAGAACATTCTTGGGATTAATTCTCGGTCGTGGCTGCAAACCGCGATCAAGAAACTAGGCTAGAATTGTACTTGAGCGGTCCCTCTCTCTCTCCCCCTCGCCCGCCTGGCCCTTCTTGCTTAGCTGTGGACTGGGTTGGGTGGAGTACCTGGGGCTGGGGGGAAGAGGAGAGAGAGGGGCGGGGAGCTCTTTTTATGGAAATGGTCGCGGGAAAAGAAAGCAGGTGGGCTTTTATTTGGGAGTCTACAGGAACAAGGGGGAGGGAGGGAGAGCGGCTGGTCTCGGGAGGAAAAAGCGCTGCCTCCTGCGCCCGCTGCGGTGTCTTGTGTTGTGCGGCTCGGATCTTCTGTGACGCCAGAACGTGTTCATCTTTCGGGGACATGGATGATTCCGAGAGTTTGTTACAGCTGTTGTGTCATGTTGCACTGATCTTCTAGCTGCTGCACTGATTAGATAAGTTCACTGTAAGAAATTCTACTGTAAAAATGAAGGGGGAAATGTAAAAGACTCTCGATATTGCAACTTTAAACAACTCTAGGTTATACCCAAAAAACGCATGCCCCTACGAAAACAGTATACGTCTCGCCCTAAAATGGATTTGTGATACCGCGTGGCATTGGACGAAACAGATCCGGTAAAAATTATGAGCATGCTTGGATACGTTTTAGTCCCATGACTAAAAGTAATGGGACTAAAACTTGCTAGTCTCACCCATGCTTGGATCCAAGTACTAAAGAGACTAAAATCTAGTTATTGAGCATTTATTATCCTCCAAACCCTCCAATCCAGAACTAAGGAGAGGAATTAAATGAGGAGAGAGAGAGCTAATACATATTTTAGTAGGTTTCCCATGACTAAAAGATTTTAGCCTCAAGACTAGTCCTAGCCTCTCTTTAGTCAGGGGTGCTTGGAACTTTAGCCTCTAAAAGAGACTATTTTTAGTCAGACTAAAAATAGTCCCTTGTATCCAAGCACCCTCTATTTCGATCAGACGGGAACCCACTAGTCACTAGTTGAATTTATGACAAGGTCCATAAAAAATAGCACAACA
The DNA here is from genome assembly GCF_002162155.2 of Triticum dicoccoides. Lineage (NCBI taxonomy): Eukaryota > Viridiplantae > Streptophyta > Magnoliopsida > Poales > Poaceae > Triticum > Triticum dicoccoides. Next base: position 707,281,361 of record NC_041385.1, on the reverse strand, counting down.
CACCCTAAAATCAAAAGCTAGATTACAATTGGTTCCCCGGAAGACCTCAACGAAGCAACTCGCCATGAGCACACCGGGGCGCCCAGACCGGAATGAGGGCCCAACCGGTGCTCTGCAACAAAGCGCATTGCACGGGCGTGGGCTTGGTTGGCACCGACAGCTGGGCAGCGAGAGCGCCTACGACAACGGACTTGGGCAACAACACGGGCTTAGGTGGCACTGACAGACAGCTGGGCAGCGGCAGCACCTACAACACAGACTTGGGCAACGGCGCGGGCTTGGGTGGCGCCGACAGCTAGGCAATGGCAACGCCTACGACAACAGACTTGGGCAGCGGCGCGGGCTTGGGTGGCGTCGGCAGCTGGGCAGCGGCAGCGCCTACGACAACGGACTTGGGAAGTGACGCCGGCTTGGGTGGCGCCGATAGCTGGGCAGCGGCAGCGCCTACGCCAACAGACTTGGGAAGCG
>NC_041385.1:707250662-707280259 GCF_002162155.2 Triticum dicoccoides | reverse complement strand
CGACGCGGGCTTGGGTGGTACCGGCAGCTGGGCAGCGACAGTGCCTACGACAACGGACTTGGGAAGTGGCACCGGCTTGGGTGGCGCCGGCAGCTGGGCAGCGTCAGCGCCAACGACAACGGACTTGGGAAGCGGCACAGGCTTGGGTGGCACCGGCAGCTGGGCAGCGGCAGGGCCTACAACAACGGACTTGGGCAGCGGCGCGGGCTTGAGCGGCATCTGCGCCTACGACGCCGGACAGAAATAGTGGATCGGCAGCGGCAGCGCGTCCTCGGCCTACACCCGCGCCCTCCATGGGGCCGAACGCCTCTTTGTGTCGTGGGGGCCCTGTTGCAAACCTCCACGACCATAGGGGGCGGCGGGCGGCGGCGACGCTGGGCTCGTCGACGTTGGGATCAACCCAGGTGGAGCGGTTGGTGCTGAAATTTCCATCCCATCAAGGATAGAAAAAAATGTGAAAGAAGAGGAAAAACTGGAGGTATGGCGGACGCTGATACGTCTCCAACGTATCTATAATTTATGAAGCATTCATGCTATTATATTATCTGTTTTGGATGTTTATGGGCTTTACTTTACACTTTTATATCATTTTTGGGACTAACCTACTAACCGGAGGCCCATCTCATATTGTTGTTTTCTTGCCTAATTCAGTGTTCCGAAGAAAAGGAATATCAAACGGAGTCCAAATGGAATGAAACATTCGGTAAAGTTATTTTTGGAACGGAAGCAATCCAGGGGACTTGGAGTGCACGTAAAGGAAGCTTCGAGGTGGCCACAAGGCAGGGAGGCGCGCCCACCTCCCCTGGGCGCGCCCCCCACCCTCGTGGGCCCCTCGTGGCTCCCCTGACCGACTTCTTTCGCCTATATATCTCCATATACCCTAAAAACATCGAGGAACAGAATAGATCGGGAGTTCCGCCACCACAAGCCTCTATAGCCGCCAAAACCCTCTCGGGAGCCCTTTCCAGCACCCTGCCGGAGGGGGAACCCATCACCGGTGGCCATCTTCATCATCCCGGCGCTCTCCATGACGAGGAGGGAGTAGTTCACCCGCGGGGCTGAGGGTATGTACCAGTAGCTATGTGTTTGATCTCTCTCTCTCTCTCTCGTGTTCTTGAGGTGATACGATCTTGCTGTATCGCGAGCTTTGCTATTATAGTTGGATCTTATGATGTTTCTCCCCCTCAACTCTCTTGTAATGGATTGAGTTTTCCCTTTGAAGTTATCTTATCGGATTGAGTCTTTAAGGATTTGAGAACACTTGATGTATGTCTTGCCGTGCTTATCTGTGGTGATAATGGGATATTCACGTGATCCACTTGATGTATGTTTTGGTGATCAACTTGCGGGTTCAGTGACCTTGTGAACTTATGCATAGGGGTTGGCACACGTTTTCTTCTTGACTCTATGGTAGAAACTTTGGGGCACTCTTTGAAGTACTTTGTGTTGGTTGAATAGATGAATCTGAGATTGTGTGATGAGTATCGTATAATCATGCCCACGGATACTTGAGGTGACAATGGAGTATCTAGGTGACATTAGGGTTTTGGTTGATTTGTGCCTTAAGGTGTTATTCTAGTACAAACTCTATGATAGATTTAACGGAAAGAATAGCTTCATGTTATTTTACTACGGACTCTTGAATAGATAGAACAGAAAGGATAACTTTGAGGTGGTTTAGTACCCAACCATAATCTCTTCGTTTGTTCTCCGCTATTAGTGGCTTTGGAGTGACTCTTTGTTGCATGTCGAGGGATAGTTATATGATCCATTTATGTTATTATTATTGAGAGAACTTGCACTAGTGAAAGTATGAACCTTAGGTCTTATTTCCTAGCATTGCAATACCGTTTACGCTCACTTTTATCATTATCTACCTTGCTGTTTTTATAATTTCAGATTATAAATATTCATATCTACCATCCATATTGCACTTGTATCACCATCTCTTCGCCGAACTAGTGCACCTATACAATTTACCATTGTATTGGGTGTGTCGGGGACACAAGAGACTCTTTGTTATTTGGTTGCAGGGTTGCTTGAGAGAGACCATCTTCATCCTACGCCTCCCACGGATTGATAAACCTTAGGTCATCCACTTGAGGGAAATTTGCTACTGTCCTACAAACCTCTGCACTTGGAGGCCCAACAATGTCTACAAGAAGAAGGTTGTGTAGTAGACATCAAGCTCTTTTCTGGCGCCGTTGCCAGGGAGGTGAGTGCTTGAGGGTTTATCTTTAGATCTTGCAATCGAATCTTTTTGTTTATTGTTTTATCACTAGTTTAGTTTATAAAAGAAAACTACAAAAAATGGAATTGAGTTTGTCTCATACGCTTCATCCTTTTAATATCTTTCGTAAGTATGATGAAAAGGAAAATTGTGCTCAAGTGCTAAAAGAAGAAGTCTATAAAATGCTTGGTACTAAATCTTTGAATGATGAGCATGATTGCAATGTTGTTAGTATGATCTCTTTGAATATCCATAGTACTAATGATGATTGCACTAGTTATGATGAAAATGTCTCCTATAAGCATGTCGATTTTTGTGGAGTGCATTGGGTTTGCAAGTACACACCAAATAGGGAAGATAGATATTGCAAGAGGCATAAGCATTTAGAAACTAAATTGTTGCAAGAAAGGCTTGATGTTTGTGCTGAAAAATTCAATATTTTTCGCCATCCTTGTGAACTTTGCAATGAACATGGTCATTTAAATCTCCAATTCAAATTGTTTCATGATCGAATGGTGTCCAAAAATTGTGATAACTTGATTACCCTTGAGCATCATAAATAGCTTAGTCTTCTTTTGGGGTATGAAGAAATGAAACGTATAACTGAGGGTATTCCAAAATTTAATCTTGATAGATTTCTTGATTTTGATCTAGAGAAGATTTATATGTTTTGTGTGGTGAATTGCATTGAAAATCCTTATATTGCCAATTACATAAAGAAAAGAAAGCAAATAGAAGATGAAGAGAACACTAATGAAAGGGAAGAGACTTCCCAATATCCTCCCGTTATTTCTTATGATGAATCAAGTAACAAGGAGGAGCTTTCTATTCAACCAATCTCATCAATAAGGAGCTCAGAGAAGAAGGTTGAACCCACACATAATGTGAAGAAGGAAAAGAGAAGACGGAGCATCAAAGGTAGAAAGGTATCTCTCCCAATTGATGTTGCTCCTACTACTCATTGTGATGATGATAATTTCTATACCATTGGTGCTATCCATACTATTAATGATGAGAGTGATTATGCTTATGATATGAAAAGGCCCAATCTTGGGGAAGGTATGTTTGATCAGGATGAAATATTTGAGAATATGTTTGCTGAAATTAATGTTTGTCCCAAGCTTGGGGATGCTACGTTTAATGAAGATGATATTTTTAGCCTCCCAAGTTTTGATATGCAAAGTTGTTATGATGATAGCATGCCTCTTACCTATGATGATTATATTAATGAAAGTGGGTTTGGAAGAGTGTCAGGTCCCACTATTTTGGAGGATGTTGAATCTTATTGTGATGAATATGAAAGTGGATTTGGAGAGGTCATGACTTTATTTAGTGATGATTCCACTATCCTGGAAGAGGTTTCAATCGATTATGATGAGAACAAAGTTGCTACTTATGATGATTATTGTGATGAAACTTATGCTATTAAAAGTAGTGATGATTATATTTATAAAACTTGTCACGATTATGATTACCCTTTTTCTGAACATTACTCTTTTAATGTGGAAACAATTTATAGTATTCGAGTCTCTTACGATACTCCCACTAACCCGAATGAGAAGAATTTTGCTTATGAGGAGAGTAGTAAATTTTCTATGCAAGTAGATCATGAAAAGAATGCTTTAGGTGCTTGTTATATTGTTGAATTCATTCATGATGCTACTGAAAATTATTATGAGGGAAGAACATATGCTTGTAGGAATTGCAATAATATCAAGTTTCCTCTTTATGTGTTGAAAATGTCGAAGCTATGCTTGTTTTACCTTCCTATGCTAGTTGATTATTGTTCCTATAAGTTGTTTGCTCACAAAATCCCTATGCATAGTAAGTGGGTTAGACTTAAGATGTTCTAGTCATACTCTTTCATGATGCTCTCCTTATGTTTCAATTCTTATCTTTTATGTGAGCATCATTGAAATCATCATGCCTAGCTAGGGGCGTTACACGTTAGTGCTTGTTGGGAGGCAACCCAACTTATTTTTGTTCCTTGCCTTTTGTTCCTGTTTAGTAATAAATAATTCATCTAGCCTCTGATTAGATGTGGTTTTATGTTTTAATTAGTGTTTGTGCCAAGTAGAACCTTTGGGAAGACTTGGGTGAAGTCTTTATGATCTTGTTGTAAAAAACAGAAAGTTTTGCGCTCACGAGATTAGCTGCCATGTTTTACTGGAGAGTGCTTTTAAGTTGATTATTTTCACAGATGATTAATAGACAAATTCCTCAGGTCCACCAATTTTGTTTCAGAATTTTTGGAGTTACAGAAGTATTCGAATGATACAGATTACTACAGATTGTTCTGTTTTTGACAGATTCTGTTTTGGGTTAATTATCCTTTTGCCCTCAGTGGTGTCTCTGTGCTCAGTTTTGCCCTCAGATGCAAATTGTGCTCAGTTTTGCCCCTAGTCCATGCACAGCTACTATGACGAGGCCAAACAGCCATATTTGAGTCCATTCCGTCCGCCAGCGTTAGTGGTTGTGGGTCCGAAGCTTACACGTGGGACCGCGTGGACGTGGGTCCGGAGCTGACATGTAGGCCCATGCAACTAAATCCCCAAATCATTCGTAGCTCACTCTGCCCATCCGCTTCCCCGCCGGCCGGCTGACCTGCACCGCCACCGCCACTTGCGTCGCGACCAGCACCTGCCCCGCCACTAGCTGCACGCCTACACCGCTACCTTTCAGCGCCTACGCTCCACGGCTACGTGCGACGCCCACCACCTTCCTGCGATGCCATGGGTGGGGCGCCCGCCACCTGCTCGACCCGCGGCGCGGCCTCCTTCCGTGCGCCCGGCCGGAGCGCTCAAAGGTGGGGGGCTGCTGGACCTATTTGAACTAGGAGGAAGAACCCTAGGGCGAAATGGAGAGCAGCGGCGACCCGAAGTATTTGGCAAGGCAGACATCGGGCCGGAGATCCACCGCATCCACGACTGGGTTCCCGAGGGGTAAGTCTTGCCTCCTGTTTAGATTGAGCCTAGTTGTGCATTTGAACACTCGATTCGAGTAGGTTTGCCCAATTAGTGTGCTGATTGCGTCTCTGTTTTTCGCCGGTTAGGATGGAGTTGCGGTTTGCTTTCTTGATGCACATTAGAAGGGACGGGTACACGTTCGATGCAAAGGGTCAGAATAAATACCAAGGATGTTTTGATTATCGGTTGCCAATGGCTAGTAATTGGAGTTTCAGACAATTTGGGGAGGTAATTTGTAGCCAATATCCTTGGGGTTTGCTTGATGAAGTGGTATACAAATACTATGATGGGGAAAAGAAATGGGTGATAGTTAGTAATGATGAAGAGCTACCTACCACGTTTGTTAGGCATAAAGAGAAAGATAATTTTCATGTGAGGCTACAAGTTGATGTGCTTGAGCAGGCATTTGGACCTAGGATGACGGGTGCAACATCTCGGGGAGAACCAAGTCGTCGTAATGGCATCTCTAGCGAGAACAGTTCAGTTGGTGCACGGCGACATGGTGGCTCGACAAGTGTGGGCAATAGTAGTAGGTCCCCCTTGAAGTGGAGCCTGATGACTACAATTCTGGGGTTGATGAAGAGAAGCTATATTCTGATGTTATTCGGAATTTACGATGGGCACCTCGGGCTGATAACCAAGATGAGGCTCACAATGCAGTCCATGTGGATGATGACGTGGTGGGTGAGGACGAAGACCTTGCAGCTGTTGAATGGGACCCTTTGAACCCTCATATGGAAGAAGGTACAGTTTTTGCATCCATGAATGAGTGTAGAAATGCACTTGTGACATACTGCATCAAGGTAGAACGTACTTTCAAAGTTGACAAGAGCGATCAAGTACGTTACAGAGTGCACTGTCCGACTGAGGGTTGTCCATGGAGGCTGCTCGCATCTAAAATGCGAAATAGCAATAATGTTCAAGTCAAAGTGAACCCTTTTAAGCACACATGCCAGGAATCAACCCTTGGGAAGGATACAATCAGTAGAGACAAGTCAAGATGGGTGGCAGAAGAAGTAAAGAAGTGGGTGAAAGAAAACCAGCAAGTGGGTCCAAAGGAATTGCAGAAGAACATCAAAGATAAATTCAAGATAGATTTACCATACATGAGGTTGTTCAATGGTAAACAACATGCTATGGATTCTATTTATGGTAACTGGCAGGAAAGTTTCCAATTATTGTATTCATTCAAAGGTGAAGTGGAGAGGACAAGCCCAGGTAGTATTGTAGATATTGATCACCACACCGTGGAGTACACGTTAAGGGGAGTGACAAAGACCAAGGAATGCTTTAGGAGGGTTTTTGTCTGCTTTGACGCTTGTCGCCGGGTTTTTTTGGTAGGTTGCAAGCCTTATTTGGCTATTGATGCCACTTTTCTCAGAGGGAGGTTTAAAGGACAGTTAGTAGCAGCTTGTGCAGTTGATGCACACCGTTTTGTATTTCCAGTTGCCTACGGTGTGCTGGAGACAGAGTCTGAGGAGAGCTGGACTTGGTTTTTGCATAATCTGCGCCGGGCTATTGCACATCCCAATGGGTTGGTCATTCATACAGATGCGTGCAAAGGTTTAGAAGTGGCCGTGGACAATGTGTTCCCTGGAGTAGAGCATAGGGAATGCATGCGTCACCTTGCTGCCAATTTCATGAAGAAATTCAAAGGAAAGGTGTATACCGACAATTTATGGCCAACATCTTTGACTTGCAGTGTGAAGAAGCACAACTACCACTTGAGGCAGTTATACATGAATCCCAAAGTGAAAGAATACTTGGAAACACACCACTCCAAGTTATGGGCCAGAAGCCAATTCAGTGAACTGAGCAAAGTTGACTATGTGCACAATAATCTAGCAGAGTCTTTCAACTCAACGAGCCGGAAACAAAAGGGTCATCATGTGGTGGATTTGCTGGACAGGATAAGGATAGAATACATGCAAAAATTTCATTATCATGCAGGAATAGCCGAGGCAAAATTCATGGGCCACATTATCATCCCTGTCATGATGAATGAACTGAAGCAGAAAACAACAGGCTTGGAAATGAACATGACTCTTTGCTCGGGTACCACAGCAGAGATATCATATTTGGATAAAGAGAAGAGGGAATGGAGATATCCAGTGGATTTAGAAGCTAGAACTTGCAGTTGTAGGCAAATGGCAGATAACTGGGTTGCCATGCATTCATGCCTTGTTTTTCATCACTTCTCTCCCAGGTCCAGCAGGGAACATTTAGCAGTATGTGCATGATTACTAATCTGTTGCAAGGTTCAAAGCCACATATGCTTATGCCTTGCCTGCTATGGAGGGGAAACAACAATGGGACTGATGGGGAACGTTGCATAAAATAAAATTTTCCTACGTTCACCAAGATCCATTTATGAGTTCATCTAGCAACGAGAGAGAGAGATGCATCTACATACCACTTGTAGATCACGTGCAGAAGCATTTAAGAGAACGGGGTTGAGGTAGTCATTCTCGTCGTGATCCTATCACCGGAGATCCTAGCGCGGAACGGACGACACCTCCGCGTTCAACACACGTACGGTCAGTGTGTTGTCTCCTCCGTCTTGATCCAGCAAGGGGGAAGGAGAGGTTGATGAAGATCCAGCAGCACGATGGCGTGGTGGTGGATGCAGCAGGACTCCGGCAGGGCTTCGCCAAGCAACTACGGGAGGAGGAAGAGGTGTAGCAGGGGGAGGGAGGCGCCAAGACTTAGGTGCGTCTGCCCTCCCTCCCCCCTCCTTTATATAGGCCCCCAGGGGGTGGGGGCGCCGGCCCTAGAGATCAGATCTCCAAGGGGGGGGGGCGGCGGCCAGGGGGTGGAGTGCCCCCCAAGGCAAGTGGGGTGTGCCCCCACCCTAGGGTTTTCAACCCTAGGCGCAGGGGGGGCCCAAGGGGGGGCGCACCAGCCCACTAGGGGCTGGTTCCCCTCCCACTTCAGCCCACGTGGCCCTCCGGGATAGGTGGCCCCACCCGGTGGACCCCCGGGACCCTTCCGGTGGTCCCGGTACAATACCGGGTGACCCCGAAACTTTCCCGATGGCCGAAACAGCACTTCCTATATATAATTCTTTACCTCCGGACCATTCCAGAACTCCTCGTGACGTCCTGGATCTCATCCGGGACTCCGAACAACATTCAGTTTGCTGCATACTCATATTCATACAACCCTAGCATTACCGAACCTTAAGTGTGTAGACCCTACGGGTTCGGGAGACATGCAAACATGACCGAGACGGCTCTCCGGTAAATAACCAACAGGCGGATCTGGATACCCATGTTGTCTCCCACATACTCCTCGATGATCTCATCGGATGAACCACGATGTCGAGGATTCAAGCAACCCCGTATACTATTCCCTTTGTCAGACGGTATGTTACTTGCCCGAGATTCGATCGTCGGTATCCCAATACCTCGTTCAATCTCGTTGCCGGCAAGTCACTTTACTCGTACCGTAATGCATGATCCCGTGACCAGACACTTGGTCACTTTGATCTCAATGATGATGCACTACCGAGTGGGCCCAGTGATACCTCTCCGTAATACGGAGTGACAAATCCCAGTCTCGATCCGTGTCAACCCAACAGACACTTTTGGAGATACCTGTAGTGCACCTTTATAGTCACCCAGTTACGTTGTGACGTTTGGTACACCCAAAGCACTCCTACGGTATCCGGGAGTTACACGATCTCATGGTCTAAGGAAGAGATACTTTACATAAGAAAAGCTCTAGCAAAACGAACTACACGACCTTGTGCTATGCTTAGGATTGGGTCTTGTCCATCACATCATTCTCCTAATGATGTGATCCCGTTATCAACGACATCCAATGTCCATAGTCAGGAAACCATGACTATCTGTTGATCAACGAGCTAGTCAACTAGAGGCTCACTAGGGACATGTTGTGGTCTAAGTATTCACACGTGTATTACGATTTCCGGATAATACAATTATAGCATGAATAAAAGACAACTATCATGAACAAAGAAATATAATAATAATCCTTTTATTATTGCCTCTAGGGCATATTTCCAACAGCCTCCCACTTGCACTAGAGTCAATAATCTAGTTACATTGTGATGAATCGAACACCCATAGAGTTCTGGTGTTGATCATGTTTTGCTCGCGGAAGGGGTTTAGTCAACGGATCTGCGACATTCAGATCCATATGTACTTTGCAAATATCTATGTCTCCATCTTGAACGTTTTCACGGATGGAGTTGAAACGACGCTTGATGTGCCTGGTCTTCTTGTGAAACCTGGGCTCCTTGGCAAGGGCAATAGCTCCAGTGTTGTCACAGAAGAGAGTGATCGGCCCCGACGCATTGGGTATGACTCCTAGGTCGGTGATGAACTCCTTCATCCATATTGCTTCATGCGCTGCCTCCAAGGCTGCCATGTACTCCGCTTCACATGTAGATCCTGCCACGACGCTCTGCTTGCAACTGCACCAGCTTACTGCTCCACGATTCAACATATACACGTATCCGATTTGTGACTTAGAGTCATCCAGATCTGTGTCGAAGCTAGCATCGACGTAACCCTTTACGACGAGCTCTTCGTCACCTCCATAAACGAGAAACATGTCCTTTGTCCTTTTCAGGTACTTTAGGATATTCTTGACCGCTGTCCAGTGTTCCTTGCCGGGATTACTTTGGTACCTACCTACCAAACTTACGGCAAGGTTTACATCTGGTCTGGTACATAGCATGGCATACATAATAGATCCTATGGCTGAGGCATAGGGGATGACACTCATCTCTTCTTTATCTTCTTCCGTGGTCGGGCATTGAGCCGAGCTCAATCTCACACCTTGCAATACAGGAAAGAACCCTTTCTTGGACTGATCCATTTTGAACTTCTTCAAAATCTTATCAAGGTATGTGCTTTGTGAAAACCTATGAGGCGTCTCGATCTATCCCTATAGATCTTGATGCCTAATATGTAAGCAGCTTCTCCAAGGTCCTTCATTGAAAACGCTTATTCAAGTAGGCCTTAATGTTGTCCAAGAATTCTATATCATTTCCCATCAAAAGTATGTCATCTACATATAATATGAGAAATGCTACAGAGCTCCCACTCACTTTGTTGTAAACGCAGGCTTCTCCATAAGTCTGCATAAACCCAAACACTTTGATCATCTCATCAAAGCGAATGTTCCAACTCCGAGATGCTTGCACCAGCCCATAAATGGATCGCTGGATCTTGCATACTTTGTTAGCATTCTTAGGATCGACAAAACCTTCCGGCTGCATCATATACAACTCTTCCTTAAGATAACCATTAAGGAATGCCGTTTTGACGTCCATCTGCCATATCTCATAATCATAGTATGCGGCAATTGCTAACATGATTCACACGAACTTAAGCTTCGCTACGGGAGAGAAAGTCTCATCGTAGTCAACCCCTTGAACTTGTCGATAACCCTTAGCAACAAGTTGAGCTTTATAGATCGTAACATTACCATCCGCGTCCGTCTTCTTCTTAAAGATCCATTTGTTTTCTATCGCTCGCCGATCATCGGGCAAGTCAGTCAAAGTCCATACTTTGTTTTCATACATGGATTCTATATCGGACTGCATGGCTTCTAGCCATTTGTTGGAATCTGGGCCCGCCATCGCTTCTTCATAGTTCAAAGGTTCACCATTGCCTAACAACATGATTTCCAGGACAGGGTTGCCATACCACTCTGGCGTGGAACGTGTCCTCTTGGACCTACGAAGTTCAGTAGCAACTTGATCCGAAGTACCTTGATCATCATCATTAATTTCCTCTCTAGTCGGTGTAGGCACCACAAGAACATTTTCCTGAGCTGCACTACTTTCCGGTTCAAGAGGTAGTACTTCATCGAGTTCTACTTTCCTCCCACTTACTCCTTTCGAGAGAAACTCTTTTTCCAGAAAGGATCCGTTCTTGGCAACAAAGATCTTGCCTTCGGATCTAAGGTAGAAGGTATACCCAATGGTTTCCTTAGGGTATCCTATGAAGACGCATTTTTCCGACTTGGGTTCGAGCTTTTCAGGTTGAAGTTTCTTGACATAAGCATCGCATCCCCAAACTTTTAGAAACGACAGCTTAGGTTTCTTCCAAAACCATAATTCATACGGTGTCATCTCAACGGATTTAGATGGTGCCCTATTTAAAGTGAATGTAGCTGTCTCTAGAGCGTATCCCCAAAATGATAGCGGTAAATCGGTAAGAGACATCATAGATCGCACCATATCCAATAGAGTGCGATTACGATGTTCGGACACACCGTTACACTGAGGTGTTCCAGGCGGCGTGAGTTGTGAAATGATTCCATATTTCCTTAAGTGCGTACCAAATTCGTGACTTAAATATTCTCCTCCACGATCCGATCGTAAGAATTTTATCTTTCGGTCATGTTGATTCTCTACTTCATTCTGAAATTCCTTGAACTTTTCAAAGGTCTCAGACTTGTGTTTCATCAAGTAGACATACCCATATCTACTTAAGTCATCAGTGAGAGTGAGAACATAACGATATCCTCCGCGAGCCTCAACGCTCATTGGACCACACACATCAGTATGTATGATTTCCAATAAGTTGGTTGCTCGGTCCATTGTTCCGGAGAACGGAGTCTTGGTCATTTTGCTCATGAGGCATGGTTCGCATGTGTCAAATGATTCATAATCGAGAGACTCTAAAAGTCCATCAGCATGGAGCTTCTTCATGCGCTTGACACCAATGTGACCAAGGCGGCAGTGCCACAAGTATGTGGGACTATCGTTATCAACTTTACATCTTTTGGTATTCACACTATGAATATGTGTAACATTACGTTCGAGATTCATTAAGAATAAACCATTGACCATCGGGGCATGACCATAAAACATATCTCTCATATAAATAGAACAACCATTAATCTCGGATTTAAATGAGTAGCCATCTCGTATTAAACGATATCCAGATACAATGTTCATGCTCAAACTTGGCACTAAATAACAATTATTGAGGTTCATAACTAATTCCATGTGTAAATGTAGAGGTAGCGTGCCGACGGTGATCACATCGACCTTGGAACCATTCCTGACGCGCATCGTCACCTCGTCCTTCGCGAGTCTCCGCTTATTCCGCAGCTCTTGCTGTGAGTTACAAATATGAGCAACGACACCGGTATCAAATACCCAGGAGTTACTACAAGTACTGGTAAGGTACACGTCAATTACATGTATATCACATATACCTTTAGTGTTGCCGGCCTTCTTGTCCGCTAAGTATTTGGGGCAGTTCCGCTTCCAGTGACCCTTACCTTTGCAATAAAAGCACTTAGTCTCAGGCTTGGGTCCATTCTTTGACTTCTTCCCGGCAAGTGGCTTACCGGGCGCGGCAACATCTTTGCCGTCCTTCTTGAAGTTCTTCTTACCCTTGCCCTTCTTGAACTTAGTGGTCTTATTGACCATCAACACTTGATGTTCTTTCTTGATTTCAACCTCTGCTGACTTCAGCATTGAAAATACTTCAGGAATGGTCTTCACCATCCCCTGCATATTGTAGTTCATCACAAAGCTCTTGTAGCTCGGTGGGAGCGACTGAAGGATTCTGTCAATGACCGCCTCGTCCAGGAGGTTGATCTCCAGCTGGGACAGGCGGTTGTGCAACCCAGACATTTTGAGTATGTGCTCACCGACAGAACTGTTTTCCTCCATCTTACAACTATAGAACTTGTCGGAGACTTCATATCTCTCGACCCGGGCATGAGTTTGAAAAACCATATTCAGCTCCTCTAACATCTCATATGCTCCGTGTTTCTCAAAACGCTTTTGGAGCCCCGGTTCTAAGCTATAAAGCATGCCGCACTGAATGAGGGAGTAATCATCAGCACGTGACAGCCAAGCGTTCATAACGTCTTGGTTCTCTGGGATGGGTGCTTCACCTAGCGGTCCTTCTAGGACATATGCTTTCTTGGCTGCTATGAGGATGATCCTCAGGTTCCGGACCCAGTCCGAATAGTTGCTGCCATCATCTTTCAGCTTGGTTTTCTCTAGGAACTCGTTGAAGTTCATGTTGACATGAGCGTTGGCCATTTGATCTACAAGACATATTTTGCAAAGATTTTCGACTAAGTTCATGATAATTAAGTTCATCTAATCAAATTATTTAATGAACTCCCACTCAGATTGACATCCCTCTAGTCATCTAAGTGTTACACGATCCGAGTCGACTAGGCCGTGTCCGATCATCACATGAGACGGACTAGTCATCATCGGTGAACATCTCCATGTTGATCGTATCTTCCATACGACTCTTGTTCGACCTTTCGGTCTCTTGTGTTCCGAGGCCATGTCTGTACATGCTAGGCTCGTCAAGTTAACCCTAAGTGTTTATGCATGTGTAAAATTATCTTACACCCGTTGTATGGAACGTAAGGATCTATCACACCCGATCATCATGTGGTGCTTCGAAACAACGAACTTTAGCAACGGTGCACAGTTAGGGGGAACACTTTCTTGAAATTATTATAAGGGATCATCTTATTTACTACCGCCGTTCTAAGTAAACAAGATGCATAAAACATAATAAACATCACATGCAATTATATAAAGTAGTTACATGATATGGCCAATATCATATAGCTCCTTCGATCTCCATCTTCGGGGCTCCATGATCATCTTCGTCACCGGCATGACACCATGATCTCCATCATCATGATCTCCATCATCGTGCCTCCATGAAGTTGCTCGCCAACTATTACTTCTACTACTACAGCTAACGGTTTAGCAATAAAGTAAAGTAATTACATGGCGTTAAATCATTGACACGCAGGTCATACAATAATTAAGACAACTCCTATGGCTCCTGCCGGTTGTCATACTCATCGACATGCAAGTCGTGATTCCTATTACAAGAACATGATCTCATACATCACAATATATCATTCATCATTCATCACAACTTCTGGCCATATCACATCACATGACAATTGCTGCAAAAACAAGTTAGACGTCCTCTAATTGTTGTTGCATCTTTTACGTGGCTGCAATTGGGTTCTAGCAAGAACGTTTTCTTACCTACGAATAACCACAACGTGATTCTGTCAACTTCTATTTACCCTTCATAAGGACCCTTTTCATCGAATCCGCTCCAACTAAAGTAGGAGAGACAGACACCCGCTAGCCACCTTATGCAACTAGTGCATGTCAGTCGGTGGAACCTGTCTCACGTAAGCGTATGTGTAAGGTCGGTCCGGGCCGCTTCATCCCACAATACCGCTGAAGCAAGAAAAGACTAGTAGTGGCAAGCAAGTTGACAAGATCTACGCCCACAGCAGATTTGTGTTCTACTCGTGCAATAGAGAACTACGCATAGACCTAGCTCATGATGCCACTGATGGGGAACGTTGCATAAAATAAAATTTTCCTACGTTCACAAAGATCCATCTATGAGTTCATCTAGCAACGAGAGAGAGAGAGAAGCATCTACATACCACTTGTAGATCGCGTGCGGAAGTGTTCAAGAGAACGGGGTTGAGGTAGTCGTTCTCGTCGTGATCCTATCACCGGAGATCCTAGCGCCGAACGGACGACACCTCCGCGTTCAACACACGTATGGTAAGCGTGACGTCTCCTCCGTCTTGATCCAGCAAGGGGGAAGGAGAGGTTGATGAAGATCTAGCAGCACGACGGCGTGGTGGTGGATGCAGCAGGACTCCGGCAGGGCTTCGCCAAGCAACTGCAGGAGGAGGAAGAGGTGTAGCAGGGGGAGGGAGGCGCCAAGACTTAGGTGCGGCTGCCCTCCCTCCCCCCTCCTTTATATAGGCCCCCAGGGGGGCCCAGCCCTGGAGATCAGATCTCCAAGGGGGGCGGCGGCCAGGGGGGTGGAGTGCCCCCCAAGGCAAGTGGGGTGCGCCCCCACCCTAGGGTTTTCAACCCTAGGCGCAAGGGGGCCCAAGGGGGGGTGGCGCACCAGCCCACTAGGGGCTGGTTCCCCTCCCACTTCAGCCCACGTGGCCCTCCGGGATAGGTGGCCCCACCCGGTGGACCCCCGGGACCCTTCCGGTGGTCCCGGTACAATACCGGGTGACCTCAAAACTTTCCCGATGGCCGAAACAACACTTCCTATATATAATTCTTTACCTCTGGACCATTCCGGAACTCCTCGTGACGTCCAGGATCTCATCCGGGACTCCGAACAACATTCGGTTTGCTGCATACTCATATTCATACAACCCTAGCGTTACCGAACCTTAAGTGTGTAGACCCTACGGGTTCGGGAGACATGCAGACATGACCGAGACGGCTCTGCGGCCAATAACCAACATCGGGATATGGATGCCCATGTTGGCTCCCACATACTCCTCGATGATCTCATCGGATGAACCACGATGTCGAGGATTCAAGCAACCCCGTATACTATTCCCTTTGTCAGACGGTATGTTACTTGCCCGAGATTCGATCATCGGTATCCCAATACCTCGTTCAATCTCATTGCCGGCAAGTCACTTTACTCATACCGTAATGCATGATCCCGTGACCAGACACTTGGTCACTTTGAGCTCATTATGATGATGCATTACCGAGTGGGCCCAGTGATACCTCTCCGTAATACGGAGTGACAAATCCTAGTCTCGATCCGTGTCAACCCAACAGACACTTTCGGAGATACCTGTAGTGCACCTTTATAGTCACCCAGTTACGTTGTGATGTTTGGTACACCCAAAGCACTCCTTCGGTATCCGGGAGTTACACGATCTCATGGTCTAAGGAAGAGATACTTGACATAAGAAAAGCTCTAGCAAAATGAACTACACGATCTTGTGCTATGCTTAGGATTGTGTCTTGTCCATCACATCATTCTCCTAATGATGTGATCCCGTTATCAACGACATCCAATGTCCATAGTCAGGACCATGACTGTCTGTTGATCAACGAGCTAGTCAAATAGAGGCTCACTAGGGACATGTTGTGGTCTAAGTATTCACATGTGTATTACGATTTCCGGATAATACAATTATAGCATGAATAAAAGACAACTATCATGAACAAAGAAATATAATAATAATCCTTTTATTATTGCCTCTAGGGCATATTTCCAACAGGGACATGGTGGACCCTGGATTCAAGCTTTGCGCTCCAGTTCTGAAGAGAGCAACATGTAGACCAAGGAAGAGTCGAATCAGACCTCGCAACGAAGGAGCTGGACTTGGAGCGAGGAAGCGTAAGTGCACAAGATGTGGTGGGTCTGGTCATTTCGGTAAGTATTGTGATAACACAGTAGATCCAGCGTTCGGAGAGAGTTTTGATGAAGGCTTCGATGAAAATGTTGGTCAGCAGCCGGTTGCCTCAACAGACGATGAAAATGATGGACAACAGCCGGTTTCATCAGATGAGGATTTTGACGAGGTTCGAAATGATGATGGTGAACAGCCACATGATTTTGACGATGATCCAAAATATCCTCCAAATAATGATTCAAGTGAGGCTCCAAATGGTGATCCAAGTGAGGCTCCAAATAGTGATCATGGTGATCCAAGTGAGGCTCCAAATGATGATCATGGTGATCAAGTGAGGCTCCAAATGATGATCATGGTGATCCAAGTGAGGCTCCAAATGATGATCCAAGTGAGGCTCCAAATGGTGACCAACCTTCTATTGTTGTGAGTTCTGCTAGGTATGTAAATCTTACAAGGGTCAAATACTACTGTACATTTATGGGTCACTTGACATGATCTCATTACCCTTTATGTTTTGCACAGCTCTATGATAGGTTTGAAGAAGACGCACAAGGTACCGACAACCAAGAGGAGAAGAGAAGAAGCAATGAGCACAAGGTGCACGAGGAGCAAAGTGCTGGCAAGAAGCTCAAGGAATAGACAGAAGCCCGAACGCTATATATGAATAATTATGAAACATTATGAATAATGTTGTATTTCTGTTGGATGATGTTGGACCTATGTTAGAACTATGTTTGACATGATGTTTAAATCTGTTGGATGATGTTTGAATGAGCACATGGTTTTTCCTTTTTTTAATTTTTTTGAATTTTGTTTTGCTCATTTGAATTCTTGTCAAACCTAACTTTGACCAAGATTTAAACAAGTCTAAAACATCAAAATGAAGAACTAAGCCTGGATCGTTCTTAGTCAATCCAAAATGAAGCTGTGGTGAGGTTTTTGAATTTTTCATGAAAAATGTGCTAAAATGAGGGGTCCAAAGGTAGGGTAAACGGCCTCATTTCTAAGCAAGGTTTTTTTCGACCTTGTCTAAATACGCCAAATAACTTTCATAAACATATATTCTATATATACAGACTATGTGCGCTGGTTTTTCCATTCTTCCATTTTTTTAAAATTTGTTTTGCTCATTTGAATTCTGTTCAAACTTAACTTTGACCAAGATTTAAACAAGTGTAAAACATAAAAATGAAAAACTAAGCCTGGATCCTTCTTAGTCACTCTAAAATGAAGTTGTGGTGAGTTTTTTGAAATTTTCATGTTTATTTCCCCAAAACACTTCTGTTTACTTCATACAACAGAGTTTGAGATACTCGAGATATCATACAATACACATGAACTTATCGTTTAAATGTATGTAAACCTTTTTTATCAACTTAAATCGTTAGTATATGACATAAGAAGACTATGTGCGCAGGTTTTTTATTTTTCTGATTTTTATTTAATTTATTATGCTCATTTGAAATCTGGTCAAACATAGCTTTGACTGCTCCAAACCCCTCCCAAACCCCGCTAACCCTAGCGCTGATCCAGGACCATTCATCTAACCCTAGCGCTGAACAAGGGCCGTTGATCTAACCCTTCTAGAAGGAATCTGCGGGGAGGAGGGGGGCGATCCGCGAGATGCAATCTGATTGGCTGGGAGATTCTTTTTTTTAAACAAATATCGGGCGCGCTGGATGGATCATTGGGCCATCTCGTTATCTGGGCCTGAGACCGCAGTAAATAGCTCGTCTCAGCCTTTCCAGGCCTTGCATGCATGCATGGGAGGCGGCGACGTGTATAGGCTGCGACGTGGGTTTGCATGTGCAGGAGGCTGCGACGTGCATAGGCTGCGACGTGCATGCATGCGAGCGAGGCGAGCGAGGCGCGCTAGGCACGCTAGGCTAGCGAGGCCAGCTAGGTGGTTCAGCGAGTCAAATGCGCCGTCTGGTCAAAGAGCTATGCAGTGAATCAAATGCACGCATGTGCCCCATGCATCATTTTTGTGCAAAAATTTAAGAGTGCAAAGGATTATGGATACACACACGCATTCAGATTCACACACGTACCATTCTCATCCTTTCTCTCTTCCTCTCCCACCCACAGGCCTATAAATGGGGTGCGTATCTTCCTCTCCCACCCATAAGCCAGATTCGATCCATTCTCTCCAACTTCAAACACCCAATCGGCCGAGCCCTCCCCAAGCGAGACCATGCAGTTCAACGGGCCGACCTTCAGCCGTCCGCCTGTCGTGCCGGAGCTGCGCTACCCACCAGGCGTGCTCGTGGAGAGGGAGCCCCGTGTGTGGGCTATTTCAAGGTGGAGGGGTTCCGTCGAACTCACCCGCGCCTTCCTCAGAGCCGGCTATGCCCACCTCCCACGTTGCTCGCCGAGGATGTTCACCCTCAACGAGGTTCGTGACCGCGGTGGCATCCTCCTACTGCTCACGGTCACCTTCACCAACCCGTTTGACACGCGCGAGCTCCTCGGCCAAGTCTTTTGGTGCAGCTGCGAGGCCATCTTCTTCACCATCTACAACATCTACACCAACTACGAGAACATCTTCCCCACTCCAGCCGGGATGCACTCCCTTCCCTACGATGAGGAGGAGGAGGTGTGAAGATGAAGACGGAGTTGAAGGGGCGCGCACGGCCAAAGTGGAAGGAGGAGGTCAAGATGAAGATTGTTTCGTTTTTTATTTGTTGCTTTTCTATGTCGTGTCGTGTCGTGTCATGTTTCATCATGTGTCCGTGAACTATCTGTGAACTTATTATTGTAATGGTACTTGTGTTGCATGTTATCTAAGTTATTTATTAGGGTTTATTATGTGTTTTAAAAAATGTTCGTGCCCAAGCATATAATTTCTTCCCTAAACCAAGTCATGAAGCTCGAGAACTGGTGGTTTTCATTAATGAAAATCGGAGGGGGTGAGAAGCCCTCCGTTCCATTCAAAAAAATAAGTCATGAACTAAAATGCAAATTTATTCCGTTTAAATCCTAAACCAAGTGCCACTCTAACACTAAACCAAGTGCCACTCTAACCAAAACCACATGGCAGTGCAAACATACGTTTTCAACCTTCCAGCCCTCCAAAATTTCAGCGCAAAACAAAGGAAAACCACTCTCACGCATGTGCAAACATTCACGGTCTCACTATATATTTTTGACAAATTTCACAGTCTCACTATGTATACATTCCTTCCCTACCCATGTCAAACTCTTGCCATCTGTCCTAGCGGTTACCAGCGCAGCCCTAAACACCACAAACCCACGCGGTCTTGGGTTCGAGTCCCCTGCCGCACCAATTTTTTGTGCATTTTCCACCCTTCATTTTTTAGACAAATTATTTTTTACTCAATGTAATGCCCTTAAAAATGTTCATTTATTTTGGCACTAGGTGTAAACCTCTACTAGAGTTGAGGCACATTTTCCATGACATTTTGGTCTTTGATTTAAATCATGGTGTATTTGAATTGGATTACGTAAATTGCTATTAAATATTTAACAACTCCAAAAAAATTCTAACCTTAATTATTTGACTCTGGAATAATTCATTAGTTGCATTTCATTGATCAAATGTTTCTGAATTCCTCATTTCTTCTCCTTTTTTCAACATATTTAAATGTTTGTCACTTCTTCTCTTTTTTTTTCAACATTTAAACAACTTTGACCAACATATAAACTAGGTGAATTTCTCATACAATTTCAAGATTACAAATTCCTCCATAATTCATGCCTTTCCATACATTTTCAACATTACAACCAGTGCGATTACCATACCTACAAATGCCCAAAAGTATTTGCAAATGGGTATTGCTAGTGCTTGATCTTCAAGCTTCCTAACCTTCTTCTTCAACATCCTAAGCTCAACAGCTAGCTCTCTGTCAGTGCGTGCTTCGCCCTCCATCTCTTCTTCCGGAGCTCGTGCTGCGGCCACTGCGGTTTGGGGTAGCATGCGCAACCATTCTTCATGCTCTTCTTGCAGTTCATTTATCAGAGTCTTGGCCGGAGCATTGACCCAAAGAAAGAAGCATGTCACCTGCATGAACACGGAACAGATCAACCCATTGCTCAAAGATCCCGACCACGAAAATGGTGCAATTGCCCCGATTCTTACCCCATTCTCGCTGCACATGTAGAACAGACAATTCTGGTTCCTCGATGTGTGAGAAACCCTCCGATCAACGCTCGCCCGGCACAACAAACACACGAAGACATGCATCTCCACACGCGCCCGGCTCTGCATCTACGAGGTGGCGCGGGAGCTTGCGGAAGACATGGAGCTCGGAGCCGAACGAGATCTCAACGCCGCCGCGCCCTCCATAGCTAGCTTCCCACCGCCGTGCCCTCCACAACTAGCTTCCCACCACCGTCGTGCTCTCGCTCTCTCGCCGTGGTCAGCGCCGTGCTCTCTGTCGCCGTGGCCACCGCCGCTGCCGCCCGCTTATGTAGCACACTCGCAATGGCTCTATGCTCAACGGCTCTCTGCTGGGTCCCGCAAGCCACGCGTGCAACGGTCTGAATAAAATTGGCCGCCTCTGCCGCCTGGTCCCACCTGTAAGGGCCGAGTCAAAACGTTGACCTGACGGAGATGCCAAAGTTCACAGAACGAGTTAGTGCGCACGAACTAGGGGCAAAACTGAGCACAATTTGCATCTGAGTGCAAAACTGGGCAGATGGACACCACTGAGGGCAAAAGGATAATTAACCCTTCTGTTTTCTATGTGTTGTTTGATTATTTTGATGTATCTATGAGTAGTATCGGAGGGTATGAACCATAGAGAAGTTGGAATATAGTAGATATTACACCAATATGAATTTAAAATGATTTCACAAAAGTACCTAAGTGGTGGTTTTATTTTCATATACTAATGGAGCTTACGAGTTTTGTGTTGAGTTTTGTGTTGTGAAGTTTACAAGTTTTGGGTAAAGATTCGACGGACTATGGAATAAGGAGTGGCAAGATCCTAAGCTTGGGGATGCCCAAGGCACCCCAAGGTAAAATTCAAGGACAACCAAGAGCCTAAGCTCGAGGATGCCCCGTATGGCATCCCCTCTTTCGTCTTCGTTCATCGGTAACTTTACTTGGAGCTATATTTTTATTCACCACATGATATGTGTTTTACTTGGAGCGTCATTTTCTTCTTTTATTATTTGCTTACTGTTATTTAGAATAATGTTTTGCATCTCTATTTTCAATAAAAATGTCAAGGATAGCCTTTACCATGCTTATTTTGCAAGTATACATGTTGCTGTTTCAAAACAGAAAGTTTACCGCTGTTACAAAAATTCCCTAGAAAAGTCAGAGAATGATATAATGTTGAAACCTTTTGCATATTGAGATCTGATAAATCTTCTAGAGCGTAGTACTTTTCTCATAATTTTTGGAGTTAGGGAAGTATGATGAATCTTGCATTCTTTATAGACTATACTATTTTGGCAGATTGCTGTTACGTTTGCATTGTTTCCATATGTTTGCTTGTTTAATGATTCTATTTGAGGATAGGGGTATTAAATATGCAGAGAAATTTAGTATGCAATGTTAAAATAATAATTTTTGTGATTTGTTACAGTAGAAAATGATAATGTTTTTGCATTGGTTTATACTAACTTATCTCACAAGTTCTTGTTGAGTTTGGTGTGGATGAAGCTTTCGAGATTTATGAAACCGAGATATAAAAGGAATTAAGGAGACACAAAAGCTCAAGCTTAGGGATACCCAAGGCACCCCAAGATAATATTTCAAGAAGTCTTAAGCATCTAAGCTTGGGGATGCCCCAGTGGGCATCCACCTTTCTTCTTCAACAATTATCGGTTAGTGTCGGTGTACTAGATTAGGGGTACCCTAGTACCCCGAACTTGTGCACGGGCAGTTGCAGCACCCCGCGGCAAAGGCTTGCCGGGTGATCGCCAAGTTCCCCCAAGGTTCCCTTGGAGCCATCCAAGAACAAAGTATTTAAGCTAAGGAGACAAGACCCCGGCAAGAGGAGCTTGCCGGGAAGGCCAACCAGGGCGCTCCAATGAACTTGCCGCGACGCGCCACGCGCTCCGGCAAGGCAACAAGGCCCCGGCAAGAGGAGATTGCCGGGAAGACAAACCAAAGCACCTCAAAGCCCGGTGAGCGACAAGCTTCCGGACCCGACAAGATAACAACAGCGGCAAGGCGCTTGCCGCGGCAGGCGGCCACTCTGCGTCCATGCTCCAGCACATCCACCAACGTGTCGCTCTGGAGGCCTCTCCGGACGTACATGGCGGGAGGTTGCGCAGCCAGCGGTGCGCAGTGGCATGCGAAGCTGACAAGATCGCCATCGTGGCGAACGGTGGCGCCCCTAACGGTCCTTTTCTGCACTGTTCGGGCGACTCAGACGGGCATTCAATGCCCTTGTCCCCTGCCGTCAGGGTTAGGTAGGGTGCACTGTACAAGCAACTGTATCAACTACCTCGCTTTTTACATTTTTACCCTCCTCTGCGTTGCCACCTGTCGGTGACCCCTTTAGCGTATAAAAGGAGGCCCATGCGCAACGTAGAGGGGGTTCGGCTCATTCGGTTCGGAGCCTCAAACAGTTTGCTTCAATCCATTGATAGCCCAGAGAACATCACACTCTCGCTTTGGAGAGCAAGAACACCAGATAATACAATCAGACAAGCAGCAGTAGGAGTGTTATCTCTCCGGAGATCTCCGAAGCTGGGTAAACTGCTCGTATGCCTCGCCTCGATCTGCTCTTCGTGCGATCTCCGCCCCCCCACCAAACCGAAAGGGGCCCGGTCCGCCGGCCCCATAGGTGTTCAAGGATCAGCTTTCCCCGACATCTTTGGCGCGCCAGGTAGGGGGCTTCGAGATTGTGTGAACCTGATCCGATGTTCACACGAGCTAGATCTTCATTCCCTTCATCAACATGCCACCGAAGAAGAAGACTTCGGCGGCAGCCGCTCCGTCCACGTCATTTCCGCCACCGTTGGAGCAAACAGGTGGTGGAGTGGACGCCGGCGGAAGAACAACCGTCGATGAGGGTGCTCACAGTGCTGCTAAGTCCAAGGACAAGGCTGCACAAACCTCGGCGACTATACAAGTTCCGCACCACTCTCAAGAGGCGCAAGATCAACATCATCATGGCGCTCGCAGCACCATGCGCATGTTAGACCAAGGCCAAGCTGGTGGATCTCGGGCCGCTCAAGACCAGCATGCACGCCAGCGTGCTGGCATGAGCGGGGCACGGTCGCCTGGATGGGATACTGCTCCTTCTAACATAGTTAGAAGTTCGAGCACGTCCCGCTCCTCGCGCCGTCCGCCACTGCCACCCACCACTCCAGCAGAAGCTTTGGCGCGAGCTCAACTTCTCTTAGATTACCCTCCAACGTCGGACAAGATCGACGAATGGAGGGCCACCATTTAGAGTCTCATCGGCTACGCCAACGGCGACACTCCACGGCGGCCGAGCGCGTCGCCGCCACCGCAGGACCGCCGGACGCGAGCCGGTGGCGACGAAACGGGCGGAGGTGCAACTACCATGCAATCACCGCCCCGAAGGCCAAGATCGCCGACTCGCCGGATCCACCTCGACAGCGACTCCACTGCATCGTCGGATCCACGAGCTCGTCGCGATCAGCGCCAAGTTCTTCATGATCGACAACAAGAAGATGCTCGAACCCGCATCGAGCACCGAAGAGAAGCGCGACGTCAATCCGACAAGCGCGCTGGGCCCTCTGTTGACATGCAGGCGCCAGGGGAACCAGGCGATCTGCCGTACGTGGTAGGTTGTCCCGCGTTCACTCGTGAGCTGTGGCAAGTCCAGTGGCCCAGTACAAAGAACTTCAAGCCAGACGTACCGGAGAAGTACGACGGCAAGAAGCATCCATCAGAGTTCCTCAGCATCTACACCATTGCGGTGCAAGCTGCCGGGGGACGAGATGACAAGATCCTTGCCAACTATTTCCCGCTGGTGCTCAAGCCCAACGTCAGATCCTGGCTCATGCACTTGCCGGACAACTCCATATCCTCTTGGGCTGATCTGTGCCATCAGTTTGTCGGCGCCTTTACCGGCGGACACAAGCCTCATGGCCAGGAGAGTGATCTTCATTTGCTCGCCCAGAAGGAAGGAGAGCCCCTGCGCAAGTTCATTCAGAGATTCAGTAGCGTGCAGCACAACATCCCAGACGTCCACCCTGCCGCGGTGATCAGCGCGTTCCATCAGAACGTGCGGAACCGCAGGATGCGGGAGGAAATGACGATGTGCAAGATCAGGGACATCAGTGAGTTATATGCACTGGCCGACAAGTGCGCGCGTGCTGAGGAAGGAAGGAGACTCCCCGGAGAAAATATAGGAGCAGGAGGATCTGACAGCGAAGATGCCGCCCCGACAAGGAAAAACCGGTGGCGGAACAACAGAAGGAGGAAAGGCAAAGAAGTTCTAGTTGTTGAGCAGTCCGGCAACGGTGGCGGCGCCAAGGAAGCCAAAGCTGGTGACTCCGGCAAGGAGGTTGCCGCGGAGGTGGCGGTCGCCGACAAGAAGGACGGCACCAACAAGCAGTATTGCAAGATTCACCGCACCAAGGGCCATGATCTTCAGAACTGCAAGAAGGTCGAGTAGCTCGTTGAGCAACAGAAAGCTGAATACGAGCGGCGCGACAAGGAGAAGGCCCGGGAAGGAGCTGGTGGATCCGGCAAGAAACGTCCCGGCCGAGGAGGACGCCGCGGAAAGGCCAAGCAGCGGCAAGGAGACAGACCTCCTCGCGGCCGCGACAAGGATGAAGATGACGGCAATGATGAAGATATGGATGATGAGGAGACCGATGAGCAGGAGTTCCAAAAAGCTACAGAGGTCCTGTGCGTTGACGGTGGTGCTTCTCTGCATGCCTCGCACCGCCAGCTCAAGCAGTGGATGCGGGAGGTTAATGCAGCAGAACCACCCGTCGAGTCACGCAGGCCTCTGAAATGGTCCAGCACGCCTATCATCTTTGATATTGAGAACCACCCGGATCGCATAACTGCGGTCGGGTGCTTGCCGATGTTGGTTTCACCAACAATCCGCAACCTCAAGGTCACTAAGATGCTAGTTGACGGCGGGGCCGGTTTGAACTTGATCTCCTCCATGGTGCTCCAGAAGCTCCAGATCCCTGACAGCAAGCTCGAAGAGACCGGCACATTTCATGGAATCAACCCGGGAAGAAGCAAGCCAAAGGGAAAGATCACGTTGCCGGTAACATTTGGCAGTGAGCTGAACTTCAGGACTGAGAGAGTCACGTTTGACGTTGCCGACTTTCCATTACCTTACAATGGAATCCTTGGCCGTCCGGCGCTCGCCAAGTTCATGGCAGCCTCTCACTATGCGTACAACGTATTGAAAATGCCAGGCCCAATAAGTGTCATCTCTGTCCCTGGCAACAAGAAGGATGCTCTTATCTGTGCCGATAAGATCTACCGGGAAGCAGCAACTGCAGCAGAACGGAGGACACTTGCCGCTGAAGCTCCCGGGGGGAAGAAGAAGACCAAGTCCGGCAAGAGCTCTGATGCCCACTCCGGCAAGCGCACCTCTTCGGAGTGCTGCGCTACCGTCGAGGACGCACCATCGAGCTCCACCAGCAAGTGCAAGAAGACAATGACAGCTCCGCCTGAGACTAAGAAGGTGTCCGGCAAAGAGGATGGCACTGGTGGTACTTTCACCATCAACGCCACTCTTGACCCCAAATAGGAAAGCGCGCTCGTTGCTTTCCTGTGGGCGAATGTCGACGTGTTTGCGTGGCAACCGTCTGATATCCCCGGTGTTCCCAGGAAAGTGATTGAGCACCACCTTGCCGTCTGTCCTCATGCGCGGCCCGTCAAGCAGAGAGTCAGGAAGCAGGCAGTTGAGCGCCAAGAATTCATCGTAGAAGAAATCAAGAAGTTGGAAGCAGCAGGCCTTGTCAGAGGAGTAATCCATCCCACGTGGTTGGCCAATCCTGTTGTTGTGCGCAACGCTAACGGGAAATGGAGACTTTGTATTGACTTCACTGATGTTAATAAAGCTTGTCCCAAAGACCCATTTCCCTTGCCGCGTATTGACCAGATTGTTGACTCCACAGCCGGATGTGATTTGCTTTCATTTCTTGATGCATACTCAGGGTACCATCAGATCTTCATGGCAGAAGAAGATGAAGAGAAAACCGCATTTATCACCCCGTGTGGCACGTACTGCTTCGTACGGATGCCGACAAGATCAAAGCCATCGAGCAGATCGAAGCACCAAGGCGCGTCAAGGATGTACGAAGGCTTGCCGGTTGCGTGGCTGCTCTCAGCAGGTTTATCTCTAGATCTGCTGAGCACGCCCTGCCATTTTTCAAAATTTTGAAAAAGGCAGGTCCAATGAAATGGACTCCAGAAGCGGAGGCTGCGCTGCAGGACTTGAAGAGATACCTGTCCTCCACTCCAACACTTGTCGCACCTAAGCCGCAAGAAAAGTTGCTGCTGTATATAGCAGCAACCAATCAAGTGGTTAGTGCTGCGTTAGTGGCAGAGAGGGAGACGGATGATGAGCCAGCAACCACGGCAGATCCATCCAGCGACAAGCAGGGGGCTTCGCCGACAAGCTCTGGTCCCGACATACATGAGTTTGCGCAGGAGCATGATAAGATGCCAAGGAGAATGGTGCAGCGCCCAGTTTACTTTGTCAGTTCCCTTATGCAGGGGGCTAGATCAAGGTACTCTGGTGTGCAGAAGTTGCTTTTCGGCCTCCTCATGGCCTCGAGAAAGCTGCGCCATTACTTCCAAGCACATGAGATCACAGTCGTCACTCGCTTTCCGCTGAAGAGGATACTGCAAAATCCAGAAGCAACGGGCAGGATTGTCGAGTGGGCGCTGGAATTGTCAAGCTTTGGCCTCAAGTTTGAGAGCACCTCAACAATCCAAAGCAGAGCATTGGCAGAGTTCATAGCAGAGTGGATGCCAACCCCAGATGAAGAAATTCCAGAAACGAGCATCCCCGTCAAAGAGGCAAGCAAAGAGTGGCTGATGTACTTTGATGGTGCCTTCTCGCTGCAAGGCGCCAGTGCAGGCATGCTGCTTGTCGCACCCACCGGAGAGCACCTCAAGTATGTAGTCCAGATGCATTTTCCCAAAGAGCAAGCAACCAACAATACTGCAGAGTATGAAGGATTGCTTGCCGGTCTCAGAATCGCAGCAGACCTTGGGATTAAGAAGCTCATTGTCAGGGGTGACTCACAGCTTGTCGTCCGACAAGTAAACAAGAACTACCAGAGTCCGTTGATGGAAGCGTATGTCGATGAAGTGAGGAAGCTGGAAGAGCACTTTGACGGCCTACAAATGGAGCATATCCCAAGAACTCAGAATGATATTGCTGACGGCCTGTCAAAGTGCACCGCACTAAAGTTACGTGTGGAACCAGGGATCTTTGTGCTTAGGCTGACTCAACCATCCGTAACACCATCAACTGGACAAAGCAAGAAGAGGAAGTTGGTTTCCGGCGACTACTTTCCGGCAGAGCTCCCCGAAGCCGCCGACAAGAAAGTCCCCAAGATCAGCACCAGAGATGCTGAGGGGCAGTCTGCTCCGGCAAGCCTTATGGTTTGTTCCGTTGAAGCAGACGCTCCCGACAAGTTTTGCTCCGGCAAGCTTGCCGAGGAACATCAAGCTCCGGCAGGGCCGCAAGTCCTTGCTGTAGAGGCAGATGTTCCCGCAGCAGCAGATGTGCCTTTAATCCTTGTTGTCGAGCCACAAGCTCCAGCATGGGCACATCAGATTGTCCATTTCCTTCAGACAGGAGAACTTCCCGAAGAGCAAGAAGAAGCGGAAAGAGTAGCCCGGCAGTCAAGTATGTACCAGTTTGTCGATAGCATACTGTACAGAAGAAGACTCAACGGTGTGAAATTGAAGTGTATTCGCCGGGAAGATGGACAAAAGCTGTTGGCGGAAATACATGGAGGCATATGTGGCCACCACATCGGCGAAAGAGCACTTGCCAGCAAAGCTTTCCGGCAAGGTTTCTTTTGGCCGACAGCCCTCCAGGATGCAACTGCACAATAACCAAGTGTGAAGCGTGCCAGTTCCACTCCAAGCAGATACATCAGCCAGCTCAAGCTCTCCAGACGATCCCTTTATCCTGGCCATTTTCGGTCTGGGGGCTCAATATCCTCGGCCCCTTCGGGGGCTTTGAGTACTTGTACGTCGCAATTGACAAGTTCACAAAGTGGCCGGAAGTACAGCTAGTGAGGAAGGTGACAGCACAGTCATCAGTAAAGTTCTTCAGGTCGATTGTTTGCCGTTTCGGGATTCCCAACAGGATCATCACCGACAACGGCATGCAATTCATGAGCCGCACCTTCATGCAGTACGTCCAAGACCTTGGCGCCAAGGTCTGCTTCGCTTCTGTTGCTCATCCGAGAAGCAACGGTCAAGCAGAGAGGGCAAATGCTGAAGTGCTGCGCGAGCTCAAGACCAGAACTTTCGACAGGCTGCACAGGTGCGGAAGGAACTGGATCGAGGAGCTGCCGGTGGTTCTTTGGTCGATCAGAATGTCGCCAAATCGAGCCACTGGCCAGACACCTTTCGCTCTAGTCTATGGAGCAGAGGCAGTTCTCCCCACGGAACTCGTATACGCATCACCTCGAGTGCTCGCTTATGATGAGCTTGAGCAAGAACAGCTGCGGCAAGACGACGCGCTGCTCCTTGAGGAAGATCGTCTTCAGGCTGCTGTACGAGCTGCTCGATACCAGCAAGCTTTGCGCCGCTATCATAGCCGCAAAGTTAAAGCCAGAAGCTTCGAGGAAGGCGACCTTGTTCTTCGGCGCGTTCAATCCGCCAAGAATTCCAACAAGTTGATGCCGAAGTGGGAAGGCCCTTATCGGGTGAGACGAGTCACAAGGCCTGGCGCTGTCCGCCTTAAGACCAAAGATGGCATTCCAGTGAGCAACTCCTGGAACATAGAACATCTTCGTAAGTTTTTCCCATAAGGCGCGGTTGCCGGAACCCGTTCCGGCAACCACCTTTTGTACAAGTCTTGCCGCTGTTGCATGTAATCCTTTGTACAAAGCCGGGCGTAGACCCCGTGCATAAGTAAAACCCCATGTGCTCCACACAGCTTGTCCATTTCATGCGTTAGTTCCTTTCTTGCATGTGATTATCTGACACTTTGTGCAGCACTTACATCCGGTAAGCAGTAACGAGCCGAAGTGCTCCATATTATTATTTTCTCTTCTTTCCTTTTCTTTTAAAGGAAAAGAAGGTCCTCTCGCACACAAGT
>NC_041385.1:707223508-707250221 GCF_002162155.2 Triticum dicoccoides | reverse complement strand
TTCAAACAAGGACCTGCCTTACCGGGAAGCAAATAACAGAAAAGCTAAGTTGCCAAAGTTTGAGCAATCACTTTTTTAATTTTTGAGTTATCTTCCTCGAACGACCCTGCTTTGTATGGAAAACCTGTGCGCGGAGGAACCAACTCGTGGCTAGTTGCGCCCTTACTTTGTTTCGAGTCCGCTCAACAGCTTAAGCGTGCTGCATCTAGTCATGACAAGGTTTCTTGTCGGAAGCAGCGCCGCCAGCAGGCTGCTGAAGTTCCGCACTCAGCGCTCGCGGCTCGGGTGCCTGCGCCGACAAGTTCCCTAGAAGCGTAGGGTGAAAACATACAAAGGAAGGAATCTAGTAGAGGAAATAACATTGCAATTGATAACAGAAATAAAGTTATATTACAAAGATAACTTATCGCGGCTCTAATAGACTGTTTTCATGACATGACTAGCAGCGGCAAGGGAAAAGAAGAAATGGGCGGCCTAATCTACGCGCCCGCCCTCGACTCGCTTGATCTCGCTCACCTTGTCCACAATGGGTGCGACAAGGGCCTTGAGTGCGTCCAGATCAGCGTCACGCGGCAAGGATCGGAGGATGTTGGTGAAGCTGAGGCCTGGGTTGCGGAAGGCCACCTTCATCAGCACCTTCTGGAGAACCCCAGCGCAGATTTTGCGCGACTCGTCGGCCAGCTGCTTTGGGATCCTCTCCCGGAGCCGATGGAGTACCGTCGCCACGCCCTTGAAGAATAGACTGAGCTTGGCACTGGGTTGAAGGCTCTCGTCGGAAGGATACCCAAAGTCCTCCATCCCCAGCTGCGCCAGCTCCTCATTGATGACGGCGGCAGTGTTCACCAGACCCTCGGTCCAGTGCTCCACTGTGTCTCTGAAGGAGTTCTGAGTGACTGCAATGCTCTCCAACAGCGCGGCGTCAGCCTTGACCTTCTCCGCCAAGGTCTTCTCCCGCTCCTTGGCGGCCTCCAGCGTCTGCGTCAGCATGGCCAGCTTCAGCTCCAGGTCCGCTTTGGAATCCCTGGCGGCGCTGAGCTCTTTGCCCCTCTCAGCGAGAAGGCCTTGCAGCTCACCATGGGCGGCAGCATCCTTCTCGCGCTCATGCTTGAGCGCGGCAAGCTCCTCGCCACTCTTCCCAATTTCGGCCTCCAGTCGCGCCACCTTCTCCTCTAGTTCCCTCTTGGCGGCCTCTGCAGTTGCCGCGGCATCCTTTGCCTCCTTGAGCGCCCCGCCAAGTGCTCGCTCGCGCTCGACAAGCTCTTCCTCGTAGCTGTCGAGGAGGGCCTTCCGCTGCACTAGCTCGCCTTCTTGCGCGGACTGCTTCTCGGCAGCCAGCCTTTGTTCCTCTTCAGCCTCGGCCTTCTCGAGAAGAAAGGCCGTGCGCTCCTCGTCTACTCGTTCCCGCTCCTGCGCCAGGGATCGAAGAGCTTCTTGATTTTGGCTCCGGAGCTCCTCCGCGCGCTTCTCCATGTCAACTCCCGCCTTCGCGACAAGCGCTTCCCGGGAAGCCAGCTTGGCTTGCCGGGTGCGGTAGAGTGACAGCAGCTTCCGCAGCAGCTCCTCCTCCTCAGGCTCGCCACTCCTGCTGCCGGGTGCGTCAACCAGTGACAGCCCAACAGAGGCGAGCACCTCCCCTTCAAAAGTCTCCCCCTCGACTAGCGCCCTGGAGCTCGACGCCCAGGGTAGCTTGATGAAGATGTTGTCACCGGCCTGCAAGTAGGCGCCGGGCTGGGGCTCCTCGGAGTCCGGCTCCGCGAAAGCGGCAGAGGGTTCGGCGGTCGGTGCAGCGCCCGGCGCTCCTGCGGCCTCAGGGTCGTCAGTGCGATCGCCTGATCCCTCGCCGGCTTCCGCAGCAGCAGCCCCGGCGGCCTCCTCGCCGGTGGTCTCATCAGCACCGGCACCTTCCCCGCCGGCGCCCTCTGTCTCCATTGGCTCAGCCGAAGATGGGTCTGAAGAACGAAGAAGGGAGGAAAATCAATCAAAAATTCAAGGAAAGAAAAACAGAAAAAGCAAAACCCAAGGGAAAGTTTTTGAGCGAGTGGATTACCTGCGCCAAGATCTTCAGTTGCGGCCTCGGTCGCCGCAGGATCAGCAGTGCCGTCCCTTGCCGGAGAGTCCCCCCTTGCTGGAGAGCGCTCCCTTGCCGGGGACTCCTCCCTTGGCGGCGCAGTCGAAGCAGGTGGCACTTCGGGATCGGCCTCCGGGCGCTCCTGATGAGGCTGCTCTGCTCCTGCACAAGTCAACAAGCAAGATATCAACAAAGGAAAAAGCACTCAAGCGCGCCCGGCAGCAGAAGGATAAATTATGAACTTACGCTGGGGGCTGCGCTGGGGGCTGCTTCGAGGGGTGATTGCCGGGTCCGTCAAGGTGGTCTCGGACCCACCTCCTGCCGACGCGATGGGGTCATCCTCGATGATGATCACCGCGGCCTTGGCCCTCTTCACCGCTCTCTGGGCCAGTGTTCTGAAAAGAAAAGAGTCCAGATTGGAGCAAGTCAGATACAAGATATAAACAGCAAGATTGAAGGATTATAAGAGCACCAAAGGAACTCACTCTTCTTCCTCCTCGTCGGAGCTGAGCGCGGAAAGATCAAAGTCCGGCCCTCCTCCGGTGCGGCGAGGTGGAGGAGTAGGATCCCTTGCCCGCTTGGCAGGGGCGGCGGCGGTGGCCCGGGAAGAGCCCGCTCCAGTTGCCGCTGTTGCGTGAGGCGCTCCCGCGGCAACATTGCTTGCTGCAGTAGAGCGCGTCGCGCGGCTCGGTGGCTGTGGAGCCGGCTGCCGCCCTGCTGCGTCCCCGGCCCTGCGAAGGCGCCTCCTTGGCAGGGCCGGGGGCTCCGCCTGCGGCAAGCTCTCTGAAGGCTCAGTCTCCTCCTCGCCGGCCTCGCTCGACTCGGCTTCAGAACCGGCAGGCTCCTCCTCGCCCATGAACTCCGCGCGTTCGGCAAGGTTTGCCGCCTCTGCAGCCTCCGCCTCCTCCACAGTGAACCCAAACACACCCGCAGCAGCTGGGGCCGCAGCCTCTTTCGCCCTAGTAGCGATGAGCTGCAGCTCCTCGTCGGTGGTGTCACAGGTGAGGCTCTTCTGCTCGTCGGCGCGGACCGGCAATTCCTCCAAGGTGTCGAAGAACGCTCGCACAACGTCGTCCGCAGGCTCTTGCCAAGTTGGGACGATGCCGTGTGAATCGCACAACGGCATCATGGCGCGGATCCGGTCAAGCGAAGAGTTATTGCACAAAGGAACTACGCCCCTCGGCAGTGTGAATGGATGCTGGGGGTCGCGTTTGAATAATTCCAAGAGCATTGCGTCCAACTCCAAGACAGTGAAGTTGTAGTTGAGGCCCGGCCGCAGCCTCATGATGTCCGCTGAATTCTTGAATTCCCAGGCGGGCCTCCTCCTCTCCTGTAGGGGGGCAATGCGGCGGCGGAGGAAATCTGCCCCGACAGCACCTACGGTGAGCCCGGCAAGCCTGAGGCGAAGAATCCTAGTGATGGTGATCTTCAGCCTCTCGTCTTCCGGGGCCATGTTGCTCCAGTCATTGCCGCGCACTATTGGAGTTTGGCGCACGGCGGTGAAGGGCTGCGGATCTTCCTCGACTATCCAACACCACTCCGCTCTCCACTCCTCCCACTTGCTGCGAAGCTAACCCTCCAAGTAAGCCTCTTTCTTGCCGACTCTCGAGACCCAGGAATCCCTCCGGCAAGCGGCTCTCCTCTCTCTACCCGAGGTATGAAGAAGTGGCGGAAAAGGGCTACACTAGGGTGGACTCCGACAAAGTTTTCGCACAAGTGTGCGAAAACTGCCATGGTCAAGACAGCATTGGGGGTGAAGTCAAGGAGGCGGAAGCCATACGTGTTCATAATGTCACAAAAGAACTCCGAGAAGGGCGGGCAGAGCCCGCAGTAGAAGAATAGCGGGAAGAACGGGTACCCATTTGGAGCCGACTCTGAGGCAGCGGCCGGGAGTACCCTCGTGCGCGGATGCGCACGCGTCTCCGTCGCCCAAAAGAGGTAGAAGTACTCCCTCAGCTCCTGCACGCCGAGCTGGGGGGTGAAGATCGCCCGCTCCTTCCGCAGCGCCGCGAGCCGCTGCGCCTCGGCCGACTTCATGCCCTTTCCCTTGTCGGCTTTCGGGGCCATGGCAGAGGTGGTGGAGAAGGTCGACGGCGTGGTGATGCTGGTGGCAATGGGGGGGGGGCGGAACGCTGCTCTCTCGGCTTCGAGAAGAAGGGGGGAGCGGCGGAGTTTGTGAAGAAGGAGTAGCAGCAAACAGCGAGGGGGGACGAACTGCCCCTGTTTCCTCTGCTTATAAAGAGGGACGGGGCGGACGTTTCGCCCTTCCGCTTAAACAACCACCCACGATCTCTCCCACGATGCCGCATTCAACGCGTGCCATTATGGGAGAGTGCGGTGGATACGGAACAAGATTGGCGTGGCCCAGCCCGCGTGTGCCCGTGCCCTGTATTGGGCCTGGCCCAACAGCGCTCGGCACCGTGTCTGGCCCAGGCCCGGGGGCTCCTGTCGGTGTACTAGATTAGGGGTACCCTAGTACCCCGAACTTGTGCACGCGCAGTTGCAGCACCCCACGGCAAAGGCTTGCCGGGTGATCGCCAAGATCCCCCAAGGTTCCCTTGGAGCCATCCAAGAACAAAGTATTTAAGCTAAGGAGACAAGACCCCGGCAAGAGGAGCTTGCCGGGAAGGCCAACCAGGGCGCTCCAATGAACTTGCCGCGACGCGCCACGCGCTCCAGCAAGGCAACAAGGCCCCGGCAAGAGGAGCTTGCCGGGAAGACAAACCAAAGCACCTCGAAGCCCGGTGAGCGACAAGCTTCCGGACCCGACAAGATAACAACAGCGGCAAGGCGCTTGCCGCGGCAGGCGGCCACTCTGCGTCCACGCTCCAGCGCATCCACCAACGTGTCGCTCTGGAGGCCTCTCCGGACGTACATGGCGGGAGGCTGTGCAGCCAGCGGTGCGCAGTGGCATGCGAAGCTGACAAGATCGCCATCGTGGTGAACGGTGGCGCCCCTAACGGTCCTTTTCTGCACTGTTCGGGTGACTCAGACAGGCATTCAATGCCCTTGTCCCCTGCCGTCAGGGTTAGGTAGGGTGCACTGTACAAGCAACTGTATCAACTACCTCACTTTTTACGTTTTTACCCTCCTCTGCGTTGCCACCTGTCGGTGACCCCTTTAGCGTATAAAAGGAGGCCCATGCGCAACGTAGAGGGGGTTCGGCTCATTCGGTTCGGAGCCTCAGACAGTTTGCTTCGATCCATTGATAGCCCAGAGAACATCACACTCTCGCTTTGGAGAGCAAGAACACCAGATAATACAATCAGACAAGCAGCAGTAGGAGTGTTATCTCTCCGGAGAGCTCCGAAGCTGGGTAAACTACTCGTGTGCCTCGCCTCGATCTGCTCTTCGTGCAATCTCCGCCCCCCCACCGAACCGAATGGGGCCCGGTCCGCCGGCCCCATAGGTGTTCGAGGATTAGCTTTCCCCGACAGTTAGTATCGGTTGAACCTAAGTTTTTGCTTCTTCACATGAGTCGTGCTATCCTTGAAATGTCATTTTGTTTTGTTTTGCTTGCTGTTTGATTGAAATACCAGGATCTGAAATTAAATGAGAGGGAGTCTTCACTTAGCTTCATAATTATTTAACTACTAATTGATCTTCACTTATATCTTTTTGGAGTAGTTTGTCATTTACTCGTGTGCTTCACTTATATCCTATGAGTAAATGGTTGAATGAGTTGAATGTCATAAATCTGAAATTATACATGTTTCATATGCTTATCCCATGGGGAGTAATGACTTCACATATAATAAGTATAGGTGGAAAATTTATTGAAAGTTAAGAAACATAGTATTGGTCACTTGAACAATTCATGTAAGAATATTGAAGGAAGAGAGGGTTCACATATAAACATACTATCTTGGGCATCTTCTATGATTGTGAGCCCCATTAATTATTTTCAAACTTGAGCAAATTAGTTGAAGTTGGACAAGGAAAACAACATAATGAGTTATGCTTGGGTATATGTGTATAGAAGTTATATTGTTATAGATCCTCCAACATGTGGTGCTTGTTATTTAGAATCCTTTGCTAGCCTAAATATCTGTACTAAGCGGGAATAGTGCTTGTGCATCCAAATCCCTTGAACCAAGTTTCTTCCATGAGTGTCCACCATACCTACCTATATGCGGTATTTACCTGCCGTTCCAAGTAAATTTGCATGTGCCAAACTCTAAACCTTCAAATAATAATCTGTTTTGTATGCCCGAATCGCTCATGTAGCGACTAGGGGCTATCAGTATCTTCCATGCTAGGTGGGTTATTCTCACAATGAGTGGACTCCGCTCATCATTCACGAGAAAAATGGCTGGTAACTGGGATGCCCAGTCCCATGATCAAAATATCAAAATCAAATAAAAAATAATTGCAAACAAAACTCCCCCAGAATTGATGTTAGTCGGGGGAACCCGTTGTTTCGGGCAAGGCATGGATTGATGATTGTTGGTGGAGGGGGAGTAAAAACTTTACCATTCTATTTGGGAACCGCCTATAATGTATCTAGTATGGAAGATATTGGGAACTCTTAGTTGTTATGTTGACAATGAAAGCATACCTCTCAAAATTATTTTCATCTCTATTTTAAAATCGAGCTCTGGCACCTCTGCAAATCCCTGCTTCCCTCTGCGAAGGGCCTATATTTTACTTTTATGCAAGAGTCAGTAGTATTCCTTCTCATTCCAATCTACTCTTTAGTTGGCAAGCATCATGTGATGGGGAAAGATATAAGCATATATGGCCATGCAAATATATTTGATCATGAATTATTATTGTTGACAATTATCTGTATGATAAGTGAGTTGGGAGGCGAAACACTAAGCCCCTATCTTTCTCTATGTTCGATGGATGCTATTTGTCCTAAGAATATGCTTTGAGTGGTAGCAATCATGGAAGACTATATGATTGTTGAGTATGTGGAGTTTGCTAAATCAAAGCTCTCACATAGACCCTTCCTGAAAATAAGATGAATTGTAATTGTTTGATGACTGAAAATGAAGTTTGCTAGTTTTCAAAGAAAGTTTATGGTCTATGCTTTAACATGTGAATAGCTTGTTACTTGATCTTGAGAAGTTTTATGAGATGAACTACTGTTATGACATATAATCATGCTAGAAAAGGTGATTGAAATTATCATTGATCAAACTTGTGCACATGCTAGCATTCACAATTCATAAATTCTTTCTTTTATCATTTACCTACTCGAGGACGAGTAGGAATTAAGCTTGGGGATGCTGATACGTCTCCAACGTATCTATAATTTATGAAGCATTCATGCTATTATATTATCTGTTTTGGATGTTTCTGGGCTTTACTTTACACTTTTTGTATCATTTTTGGGACTAACCTACTAACCGGAGGCCCAACCCATATTGTTGTTTTCTTGCCTATTTCAAAGAAAAGGAATATCAAACGGAGTACAAATGGAATGAAACCTTCGGGAAAGTTATTTTTGGAACGGAAGCAATCCAGGGGACTTGGAGTGCACGTAAGGGAAGCTTCGAGGTGGCCACGAGGCAGGGAGGCGCACCCACCTCCCCTGGGCGCGCCCCCACCCTCATGGGCCCCTCGTGGCTCCCCTGATCGACTTCTTTCACCTATATATCTCCATATACCCAAAAAACATCGAGGAACAGAATAGATCGGGAGTTCCGCCGCCGCAAACCTCTTTAGCCACCAAAAACCTCTCGGGAGCCCTTTCCAGCACCCTGCCGTAGGGGGAACCCATCACCAGTGGCCATCTTCATCATCCCGGTGCTCTCCATGACAAGGAGGGAGTAGTTCACCCGCGGGGCTGAGGGTATGTACCAGTAGCTATGTGTTTGATCTCTCTCTCTCTCGTGTTATTGAGGTGATACGATCTTGATGTATCGTGAGCTTTGCTATTATAGTTGGATCTTATGATGTTCCTCCCCCTCTACTCTCTTGTAATGGATTGAGTTTTTCCTTTGAAGTTATCTTATCGGATTGAGTCTTTAAGGATTTGAGAACACTTGATGTATGTCTTGCCGTGCTTATCTATGGTGACAATGGGATATTCACGTGATCCACTTGATGTATGTTTTGGTGATCAACTTGCGGATTTAGTGACCTTGTGAACTTATGCATAGGGGTTGGCACATGTTTTCGTCTTGACTCTCCGGTAGAAACTTTGGGGCACTCTTTGAAGTACTTTGTGTTGGTTGAATAGATGAATCTGAGATTGTGTGATGCATATCGTATAATCATGCCCATGGATACTTGAGGTGACAATGGAGTATCTAGGTGATGTTAGGGTTTTGGTTGATTTGTGTCTTAAGGTGTTATTCTAGTACGAACTCTATGATAGATTGAACGGAAAGAATAGCTTCATGTTATTTTACCACGGACTCTTGAATAGATAGAACAGAAATGATAACTTTGAGGTGGTTTCATACCCTACCATAATCTCTTCATTTGCTCTCCGCTATTAGTGGCTTTGGAGTGACTCTTTGTTGCATGTTGAGGGATAGTTATATGATCCATTTATGTTATTATTGTTGAGAGAACTTGCACTAGTGAAAGTATGAACCTTAGGCCTTGTTTCCTAGCATTGCAATACCGTTTACGCTCACTTTTATCATTATCTACCTTGCTGTTTTTATAATTTCAGATTACAAATATTCATATCTACCATCCATATTGCACTTGTATCACCATCTCTTCACCGAACTAGTGAACCTATACAATTTACCATTGTATTGGGTGTGTCGGGGACACGGGAGACTCTTTGTTATTTGGTTGCAGGGTTGCTTGAGAGAGACCATCTTCATCCTACGACTCCCACAAATTGATAAACCTTAGGTCATCCACTTGAGGGAAATTTGCTACTGTCCTACAAACCTCTCCACTTGGAGGCCCAACAACGTCTACAAGAAGAAGGTTGTGTAGTAGACATCAAGCTCTTTTCTGGCGCCGTTGCCGGGGAGGTGAGTGCTTGAAGGTATATCTTTAGATCTTGCAATCGAATCTTTTTGTTTCTTGTTTTATCACTTGTTTAGTTTATAAAAGAAAACTACAAAAAATGGAATTGAGTTTGTCTCATACGCTTCATCTTTTTAATATCTTTCATCAGTATGATGAAAAGGAAAATTGTGCTCAAGTGCTAGAAGAAGAAATCTATAAAATGTTTGGTACTAAAACTTTGAATGATGAGCATGATTGCAATGTTGTTAGTATGAACTCTTTGAATATCCATAATACTAATGATGATTGCACTAGTTATGATGAAAATGTCTCCTATAAGCATGTCGATTTTTGTGGAGTGCATTGGGTTTGCAAGTACACACCAAATAGGGAAGATAGATATTGCAAGAGGCATAAGCATTTAGAAACTAAATTGTTGCAAGAAAGGCTTGATGTTTGTGCTGAAAAATTCAATATTTTTCTCCATCCTTGTGAACTTTGCAACGAACATGGTTATTTAAATCTCCAATGCAAATTGTTTCATGATCGAATGGTGTCCAAAAATTGTGATAACTTGATTACCCTTGAGCATCATAAAGAGCTTAGTCTTGTTTTGGGGTATGAAGAAATGAAACATATAACTGAGGGTATTCCAAAATTTAATCTTGATAGACTTCTTGATTTTGATCTAGAGAAGATTTATATGTTTTGTGTGGTGAATTGAATTGAAAATCCTTATATTGCCAATTACATAAAGAAAAGAAAGCAAATAGAAGATGAAGAGAACACTAATGAAAGGGAAGAGACTTCCCAATATCCTCCCGTTATTTCTTATGATGAATCAGGTAACGAGGAAGAGCTTTCTTTCAACCAATCTCATCAATAAGGAGCTCAGAGAAGAAGGTTGAACCCACACATAATGTGAAGAAGAAAAAGAAAAGACAGAGCATCAAAGGTAGAAAGGTATCTCTCCCAATTGATGTTGCTCCTACTACTCATTGTGATGATGATAATTGATATACCATTGGTGCTATCCATACTATTAATGATGAGAGTGATTATGCTTATGATATGAAAAGGCCCAAGCTTGGGGAAGGTATGTTTGATGAGGATGAAATATTTGAGAATATGTTTGTTGATATTAATGTTTGTCCCAACCTTGGGGATGCTACGTTTAATGAAGATGATATTTTTAGCCTCCCAAGTTTTGATATGCAAAGTTGTTATGATGATAGCATGCCTCTTACCTATGATGATTATATTGATGAAAGTGGGTTTGGAAGAGTGTCAGATCCCCCTATTTTGGAGGATGTTGAATCTTATTGTGATGAATATGAAAGTGGATTTGGAGAGGTCATTACTTTATTTAGTGATGATTCCACTATCCTGGAAGAGGTTTCAATCGATTATGATGAGAACAAAGTTGCTACTTATGATGATTATTGTGATGAAACTTATGCTATAAAAAGTAGTGATGATTATATTTATAAAACTTATCATGATTATGATTCCCCTTTTCCTGAACATTACTCTTTTAATGTGGAAACAATTTATAATATTCGAGTCTCTTATGATACTCCCACTAACCCGAATGAGAAGAATTTTGCTTATGAGGAGAGTAGTAAATTTTCTATGCAAGTAGATCATGAAAAGAATGCTTTAGGTGCTAGTTATATTGTTGAATTCATTCATGATGCTACTGAAAATTATTATGAGGGAGGAACATATGCTTGTAGGAATTGCAATAATATCAAGTTTCCTCTTTATGTGTTGAAAATGTCGAAGCTATGCTTGTTTTACCTTCCTATGCTAGTTGATTATTGTTCCCATAAGTTGTTTGCTCATAAAATCCCTATGCATAGGAAGTGGGTTAGACTTAAATGTGCTAGTCATACTCTTCATGATGCTCTCCTTATGTTTCAATTATTATCTTTTATGTGAGCATCATTGAAATCATCATGCCTAGCTAGGGGCGTTAAACGTTAGCGCTTGTTGGGAGGCAACCCAGCTTATTTTTGTTCCTTGCTTTTTGTTCCTGTTTAGTAATAAATAATTCATCTAGCCTCTGGTTAGATGTGGTTTTATGTTTTAATTAGTGTTTGTGCCAAGTAGAACCTTTGGGAAGACTTGGGTGAAGTCTTTATGATCTTCTTGTAAAAAACAGAAACTTTTGCGCTCACGAGATTAGCTGCCATGTTTTACTGGAGAGTGCTTTTAGGTTGATTATTTTTGCAGATGATTAATAGAGAAATTCCTCAGGTCCACCAGTTCTGTTTCAGAATTTTTGGAGTTACAGAAGTATTTGAATGATACAGATTACTACAGACTGTTCTATTTTTGACAGATTCTGTTTTGGGTTAATTATCCTTTTGCCCTCAGTGGTGTCTCTGTGCTCAGTTTTGCCCTCAGATGCAAATTGTGCACAGTTTTGCCCCTAGTCCATGCGCAACTACTATGATGAGGCCAAATGGCCATATTTGAGTCCATTCCGTTCGCCAGCGTTAGTGGTTGTGGGTCCGGAGCTTACACGTGGGACCGCGTGGACGTGGGTCCGGAGCTGACATGTAGGCCCGTGCAACTAAATCCCCTAATCATTCGTAGCTCACTCTGCCCATCTGCTTCCCCGCAGGCCGGCTGACCTGCGCCGCCGCTGCCACTTGCGCCGTGACCAGCACCTGCCCCGCCACTAGCTGCACGCCTACTCCACCGCTACCTTTCTACGCCTACGCTCCACGGCTACCTGCGACGCCCGCCACCTTCCTGCGATGCCATGGGTGGGGCGCCCGCCACCTGCTCGACCGGCAGCGCGGCCTCCTTCCGTGCGCTCGGCCGGAGCGCTCAAAGGTGGGGGGCTGCTAGAGCTATTTGAACTAGGAGGAAGAACCCTAGGGCGAAATGGAGAGCAACAGTGACCCCGGAGTATTTGGCAAGGCAGGCATCGAGCTGGAGATCCGCCACATCCACGACTGGGTTCCCGAGGGGTAAGTCTCACCTCCTGTTTAGATTGAGCTTAGTTGTGCATTTGAACACTCGATTCGAGTAGGTTTGCCCAATTAGTGTGCTGATTGTGTCTCTATTTTTCGCTGGTTAGGATGGAGTTGTGGTTTGCTTTCTTGATGCACATTAGAAGGGACGGGTACACGTTCGATGCAAAGGATCAGAAGAAATACCAAGGAGGTTTTGATTATCGGTTGCCAATGGCTAGTAATTGGAGTTTCAGACAATTCGGGGAGGTAATTTGTAGCCAATATCCTTGGGGTTTGCTTGATGAAGTGGTATACAAATACTATGATGGGGAAAAGACATGGGTGATAGTTAGTAATGATGAAGAGCTAGCTACCATGTTTGTTAGGCATAAAGAGAAAGATAATTTTCATGTGAGGCTGCAAGTTGATGTGCTTGAGCAGGCATTTGGACCTAGGATGACGGGTGCAACATCTCGGGGAGAACCAAGTCATCATAATGGCATCTCTAGCCAGAACAATTCAGTTGGTGCACGGCGACGTGGTGGCTCGACAAGTGTGGGCAACAGCAGTAGGGTCCCCCTTGAAGTGGAGCCTGATGACTACAATTCTGGGGTTGATGAAGAGAAGCTATATTCTAATGTTATTCGGAATTTACGACGGGCACCACGGGCTGATAACCAAGATGAGGCTCACAATGCAGTCCATGTGGATGATGACGTGGTGGGTGAGGACGAAGACCTTGCGGCTGTTGAATGGGACCCTTTGAACCCTCATATGGAAGAAGGTACAATTTTTGCATCCATGAATGAGTGTAGAAATGCACTGGTGACATACTGCATCAAGGTAGAACGTACTTTCAAAGTTGACAAGAGCGATCAAGTACGTTACAGAGTGCACTGTCCGACTGAGGGTTGTCCATGGAGGCTGCTCGCATCTAAAACGCGAAATAGCACTAATGTTCAAGTCAAAGTGAACCCTTTTAAGCACACATGCCAGGAATCAACCCTTAGGAAGGATACAATCAGTAGAGCCAAGTCAAGATGGGTGGCAGAAGAAGTAAAGAAGTGGGTGAAAGAAAACCAGCAAGTGGGTCCAAAGGAATTGCAGAAGAACATCAAAGATAAATTCAAGATAGATTTACCATACATGAGGTTGTTCAGTGGTAAACAACATGCTATGGATTCTATTTATGGTAACTGGCAGGAAAGTTTTCAATTGTTGTATTCATTCAAAGGTGAAGTGGACAGGACAAGCCCAGGTAGTATTGTAGATATTGATCACCACACCGGGGAGTACACATTGACGGGAGTGACAAAGACCAAGGAATGCTTTAGGAGGGATTTTGTCTGCTTTGAGGCTTGTTGCCGTGTTTTTTTGGCTGGTTGCAGACCTTATTTGGCTATTGATGCCACTTTTCTCATAAGGAGGTTTAAAGGACAGTTAGTAGCAGCTTGGGCAGTTGATGCACACAGTTTTGTATTTCCAGTTGCCTACGGTGTGCTGGAGAGAGAGTCTGAGGAGAGCTGGACTTGGTTTTTGCATAATCTGCGCCGGGCTATTGCACATCCCAATGGGTTGGTCATTCATACAGATGCCTACAAAGGTTTAGAAGTGGCCGTGGACAATGTGTTCTCTGGAGTAGAGCATAGGGAATGCATGCGTCACCTTGCTGCCAATTTCATGAAGAAATTCAAAGGAAAGGTGTATACCGACAATTTATGGCCAGCATCTTTGACTTGCAGTGTGAAGAAGCACAACTACCACTTGAGGCAGTTCTACATGAATCCCAAAGTGAAAGAATACTTGGAAACACACCACTCCAAGTTATGGGCCAGAATCCAATTCAGTGAACTGAGCAAAATTGACTATGTGCACAATAATCTAGGAGAGTCTTTCAACTCAATGATCCGAAAACTAAAGGGTCATCATGTGGTGGATTTGCTGGACAGGATAAGGATAGAATACATGCAAAAATTTCATTATCATGCAAGAATAGCCGAGGCAAAATTCATGGGACACATTATTATCCCTGCCGTGATGAATGAACTGAAGCAGAAAACAACAGGTTTGGAAATGAACATGACTCTTTACTCGGGTACCACAACACTGATATCATATTTGGATAAAGAGAAGAAGGAATGGACATATCAAATGGATTTAGAAGCTAGAACTTGCAGTTGTAGGCAATGGCAGATAACTGGGTTGCCATGCATTCATACCTTGTTTTTCATCACTTCTCTCCCAGGTCCAGCAGGGAACATTTAGCAGTATGTGCATGATTACTAATCTGTTGCAAGGTTCAAAGCCACATATGCTTATGCCTTGCCTGCTATGGAGGGAAAACAACAATAGGACATGGTGGACCCTGGATTCAAGCTTTGCGCTCCAGTTCTGAAGAGAGCAGCAGGTAGACCTAGGAAGAGTCGAATCAGACCTCGCAGCGAAGGAGCTGGACTTGGAGCGAGGAAGCGTAAGTGCACAAGATGTGGTGGGTCTGGTTATTTCGGTAAGTATTGTGATAACATAGTAGATCCAACGTTCGGAGAGAGT
The DNA here is from genome assembly GCF_002162155.2 of Triticum dicoccoides. Taxonomy (NCBI): domain Eukaryota; kingdom Viridiplantae; phylum Streptophyta; class Magnoliopsida; order Poales; family Poaceae; genus Triticum; species Triticum dicoccoides. The sequence goes on along the minus strand of NC_041385.1, from coordinate 707,235,713 downwards.
TTCGATGAAGGCTTCGATGAAAATGTTGGTCAACAGCCGATTGCCTCAACAGATGATGAAAATGATGGACAACAGCCGGTTGCATTAGATGAGCATTTTGACGAGGTTCGAAATGATGATGGTCAATAGCCGCATGATTTTGACGATGATCCAAAATATCCTCCAAATAATGATTCAAGTGAGGCTCCAAATGGTGATCCAAGTGAGGCTCCAAATGATGATCATGGTGATCCAAGTGAGGCTCCAAATGATGATCATGGTGATCCAAGTGAGGCTCCAAATGGTGATCCAAGTGAGGCTCCAAATGATGATCATGGTGATCCAAGTGAGGCTCCAAATGATGATCATGGTGATCCAAGTGAGGCTCCAAATGATGATCCAAGTGAGGCTCCAAATGGTGACCTACCTTCTGTTGTTATGAGTTCTGCTAGGTATGTAAATCTTGCAAGGGTTAAATACTACTGTACATTTATGGGTCACTTGACATGATCTCATTACCCTTTATGTTTTGCACAGCTCTATGATAGGTTTGAAGAAGATGCACAAGGTACCGACAACCAAGAGGAGAAGAGAAGAAGCAATGAGCACAAGGTGCACGAGGAGCAAAGTGATGGCAAGAAGCTCAAGGAATAGATAGAAGCCCGAACGCTATATATGAATAATTATGAAACATTATGAATAATGTTGTATTTCTGTTGGATGATGTTGGACCTATGTTAGAACTATGTTTGACATGATGTTTAAATCTGTTGGATGATGTTTGAATGAGCACATGGTTTTTCCTTTTTTTGATTTTTTTTGAATTTTGTTTTGCTCATTTGAATTATGGTCAAACCTAACTTTGACCAAGATTTAAACAAGTCTAAAACATCAAAATGAAGAACTAAGCCCAGATCCTTCTTAGTCAATCCAAAATGAAGTTGTGGTGAGGTTTTTGAAATTTTCATGAAAAATGTGCTAAAATGAGGGGTCCAAAGGTAGGGTAAACGGCCTCATTTCTAAGCAAGGTTTTTTTTCGACCTTGTCTAAATCAGCCAAATAACTTTCCTACACATATATTCTATGTATTCTATATATACGGACTATGTGCGCTGGTTTTTCCATTTTTTGATTTTTTTAAATTTGTTTTGCTCATTTGAATTCTGGTCAAACTTAACTTTGACCAAGATTTAAACAAGTGTAAAACATCAAAATGAAAAACTAAGCCTGGATCCTTCTTAGTCACTCTAAAATGAAGTTGTGGTGAGTTTTTTGAAATTTTCATGTTTATTTCCCCAAAACACTTCTCTTTACTTCATACAAGAGAGTTTGAGATACTCGAGATATCATACAATACACATGAACTTATCGTTTAAGTGTATGTAAACCTTGTTTATCAACTTAAATCGTTAGTATATGACATAAGAAGACTATGTGTGTAGGTTTTTTATTTTTCTGATTTTTATTTAATTTATTATGCTCATTTGAAATCTGGTCAAACATAGCTTTGACCGTTCCAAACCCCTCCCAAACCCCGCTAACCCTAGCGATGAACCAAGACCATTCATCTAACCCTAGCGCTGAACAAGGGCCGTCGATCTAACCCTTCTAGAAGGAATCTGCGGGGAGGAGGGGGCCGATTCACGAGATGCAATCTGATTGGCTGGGAGATTCTTTTTTTAAACTAATATCAAGCGCGTTGGATGGACCATTGGGCTGACTCGTTGTCTGGGCCTGAGACCACAGTAAATAGCCCGTCTCAGCCTTTGCAGGTCTTGCATGCATGCATGGGAGGCGGCGACGTGCATAGGCTGCGACGTGGGTTTGCATGCGCGGGAGGCTGCGACGTGCATAGGCTGCGACGTGCATGCATGCGAGCGAGGCGAGCGAGGAACGCTAGGCGCGCTAGGCTAGCGAGGCCAGCTAGGTGGTTCAGCGAGTCAGATGCACCGTTCGGTCAAAGAGCTATGCAATGATTCAAATGCATGCACGCGCCCCATGCATCGTTTTTGTGCAAAAATTTAAGACTGCAAAGTGTAATAGATACACACACGCGTTCGGATTCACACACGCACCATTCTCATCCTTTCTCTCTTCCTCTACCACCCACAGGCCTATAAATGGGGTGCCTATCTTCCTCTCCCACCCATAAGCCAGATCCGATCCATTCTCTCCAACTTCAAACACCCAATCGACCGAGCCCTCCCCAAGCGAGACCATGCAGTTCAATGGGCCGACCTTCAGCCGTCCGCCTGTCGTGCCGGAGCTGCACTACCCACCGGGCGTGCTCGTGGAGAGGGAGCTCCGTGTGCGGGCTATTTCAAGGTGGAGGGGTTCCGTCGAACTCACCCGCTCCTTCCTCAGAGTCGGCTATGCCCACCTCCCACGGGGCTCGCCGAGGATGTTCACCCTCAGCGAGGTTCATGACCGAGGTGGCATCCTCCTACTGCTCACGGTCACCTTCACCAACCCGTTTGACACGCGCGAGCTCCTCGGCCAAGTCTTTTGGTGCGCCTGCGAGGCCATCTTCTTCACCGTCTACAACATCTACACCAACTACGAGAACATCTTCCCCACTCCAGCCGGGATGCACTCCCTTCCCTACGACGACGAGAAGGAGGTGTGAAGATGAAGACGGTGTTGAAGGGGCGCGCACGGCCAAAGTGGAAGGAGGAGGTCAAGATGAACACTGTTTCATTTTTTATTTGTTGCTTTTCTATGTCGTGTCATGTCGTGTCATGTTTCGTCATGTGTCCGTGAACTGTCCGTGAACTTATTATTGTAATGGTACTTGTGTTGCATCTTATCTAAGTTATTTATTAGGGTTTATTATGTGTGTTAAAAAATATTCGTGCCCAATCATATAATTTCTTCCCAAAACCAAGTCATGAAGCTCGAGAACTTGTGGTTTTCATTAATGAAATTGGAGGGGGTGAGAAGCCCTCCGTTTCATTCAAAAAAAAGTCATGAACTAACATGCAAATTTATTCCGTTTAAATCCTAAACCAAGTGCCACTCTAACACTAAACCAAGTGGCACTCTAACCGTGGCAGTGCAAACATACATTTTCAACCTTCCAACCCTCCAAAATTTTAGTGCAAAACAAAGGAAAACCACTCTCACGCGTGTGCAAACATTCACGATCTCACTATATTTTTTTAACAAATTCACAGTCTCACTATGTATACATTCCTTCCCTACCCATGTCAAACTCTTGCCATCTGTCCTAGCGGTTACCAGCGCAGCCCTAAACACCACAAACCCACACGGTCTTGGGTTCGAGTCCCCAGCCGCACCAATTTTTTGTGCATTTTCCACCCTTCATTTTTTAGACAAATTAGTTTTTACTCAATGTAATGCCCTTAAAAAATTTTCATTTATTTTGGCACTAGGTGTAAACCTCTACCAGAGCTGAGGCACATTTTCCGTGACATTTTGGTTTTTGATTTAAATCACGGTGTATTTGAATTGGATTACTTAAATTGCTATTAAATATTTAACAGCTCCAAAAAATTTCTAACCTTAATTGTTTGGCTCTGGAATAATTCATTAGCTGCATTTCATTGATCAAAAGTTTATGAATTCCTCATGTCTTCTCCTTTTTTTCAACATATTTAAATGTTGGTCACTTTTTTTTTCAACATTTAAACAACTTTGACCAACATTTAAACTAGGTGAATTTCTCATACAATTTCAAGATTACAAATTCCTCTATAATTCATGCCTTTCCATACATTTTCAACATTACAACCAGTGCGATTACCATACCTACAAATGCCCAAAAGTATTTGCAAATGGGTATTGGTAGTGCATCCTAAGCTCAACAGCTAGCTCTCTGTCAGTGCGTGCTTCGCCCTACATCTCTTCTTCCGGAGCTCGTGCTGCGGCCACTGCGGTTTGGGGTAGCATGCGCAACCATTCTTCATGCTCTTCTTGCAGTTCATTTATCAGAGTCTTGGCGAGAGCATCGACCCAAAGAAAGAAGCATGTCACCTGCATGAACACGGAACAAATCAACCCATTGCTCAAAGATCCCGACCACGAAAATGGTGCAATTGCCCCGATTCTTACCCCATTCTCGCTGCACACATAGAACGGACGATTCCGGTTCCTCGGTGTGTGAGAAACCCTCCGATCAACGCTCGCCCGGCACAGCGGACAGACGAAGATAGGCATCTCCACACGCGCCCGGCTCTGCATCTGCGAGGTGGTGCGGGAGCTTACGGAAGACATGGAGCTCGGAGCCGAAGGGGATCTCAACACCGCCGCGCCCTCCACAGCTAGCTTCCCACCGCTGCGCCCTCCACAGCTAGCTTCCCACCGCCGTCGTGCTCTCGCTCTCTCGTCGTGGTCAGCGCCGTGCTCTCTGTCGCCGTGGTCACCGCCGCTGTTGCCTGCTTATATAGCACACCCACAACGGCTCTATGCTCAACGGCTCTATGCTGGGTCCCGCAAGCCATGCATGCAATGGTTTGAATAAAATTGGCCGCCTTTGCCGCCTGGTCCCACCTGTAAGGGTCGAGTCAAAACCTTGACCTAACGGAGACGCCAAAGTTCACAGAACGAGTTGGTGCGCACGGACTAGGGGCAAAACTAAGCACAATTTGCATCTGAGGGCAAAACTAGGCCGATGGACACCACTAAGGGCAAAAGGATAATTAACCCTTCTGTTCTGTTTTCTATGTGTTGTTTGATTATTTTGATGCATCTATGAGTAGTATCGGAGGGTATGAACCAAAGAGAAGTTGGAATACAGTAGATATTACACCAATATGAATTTAGAATGATTTCACAAAAGTACCTAAGTGGTGGTTTTATTTTCATATACTAATGGAGCTTACGAGTTTTGTGTTGAGTTTTGTGTTGTGAAGTTTTCAAGTTTTGGGTAAAGATTCGATGGACTATGGAATAAGGAGTGGCAAGAGCCTAAGCTTGAGGATGCCCAAGGCACCCCAAGGTAATATTCAAGGACAACCAAGAGCCTAAGCTTGGGGATGCCCCGTATGGCATCCCCTCTTTCGTCTTCGTTCATCGGTAACTTTACTTGGAGCTATATTTTTATTCACCACATGATATGTGTTTTACTTGGAGCATCATTTTCTTCTGTTAGTATTTGCTTACTGTTATTTAGAATAATGTTTTGCATCTCTATTTTCAATAAAATGTCAAGGATAGCCTTTACCATGCCTATTTTGCAAGTATACATGTTGCTGTTTCAAAACAGAAAGTTTACCGCTGTTGCAAAAATTCCCTAGAAAAGTCAGAGAATGGTATAATGTTGAAAGCTTTTGCATATTGAGATCTGATAAATCTTCTACAGCATAGTATTTTTCTCATAATTTTTGGAGTTAGGGAAGTATGATGAATCTTGCATTCTTTACAGACTATACTGTTTTGGCAGATTGCTGTAATGTTTGCATTGTTTGCATATGTTTGCTTGTAAAATGATTCTATTTGAGGATAGGGGTATTAAATATGTAGAGATATTTAGTATGCAATGTTAAATAATAATTTTTGTGATTTTTTACAGTAGAAAATAATAATGTTTTTGCATTGGTTTATACTAACTTATCTCACAAGTTCTTGTTGAGTTTGGTGTGGATGAAGCTTTTGAGATTTAGGAAACCGAGATATAAAAGGAATTAAGGAGACACAAAAGCTCAAGCTTAGGGATACCCAAGGCACACCAAGATAATATTTCAAGAAGTCTTAAGCATCTAATCTTGGGGATGCCCAAGTGGGCATCCACCTTTCTTCTTCAACAATTATCGGTTAGTATCGGTTGAACCTAAGTTTTTGCTTCTTCACATGAGTCGTGCTATCCTTGAAATGTCATTTTGTTTTGTTTTGCTTGCTGTTTGATTGAAATACCAAGATCTGAAATTCTTAAATGAGATGGAGTCTTCACTTAGCTACATAATTATTTAACTACTCATCGATCTTCACTTATATCTTTTTGGAGTAGTTTGTCATTTACTCGTGTGCTTCACTTATATCCTATGAGTAAATGGTTGAATGAGTTGAATGTCATAAATTTGAAATTATAGATGTTTCATATGCTTATTCCATGGGGAATAATGACTTCACATATAATAAGTATAGGTGGAAAATTTATTGAAAGTTAAGAAACATAGTATTGGTCACTTGAACAATTCATGAAAGAATATTGAAGGAAGAGAGGTTTCACATATAAACATACTATCTTGGACATCTTCTATGATTGTGAGCCCCATTAATTATTTTCAAACTTGAACAAATTAGTTGAAGTTGGACAAGGAAAACAACATAATGAGTTATTCTTGGGTATATTTGTATAGAAGTTATATTGTTATAGATCCTCCAGCATGTGGTGCTTGTTATTTAGAATCCTTTGCTAGCCTAAATATCTGTACTAAGCGGGAATAGTGCTTGTGCATCCAAATCCCTTGAACCAAGTTTCTTCCATGAGTGTCCACCATACCTACCTATATGCGGTATTTACCTGCCGTTCCAAGTAAATTTGCATGTGCCAAACTCTAAACCTTCAAATAATAATCTGTTTTGTATGCCCGAATCGCTCATGTAGCGACTAGGGGCTATCAGTATCTTCCATGCTAGGTGAGTTATTCTCACAATGAGTGGACTCCGCTCATCATTCACGAGAAAAATGGCTGGTAACTGGGATGCCCAGTCCCATGATCAAAATATCAAAATCAAATAAAAAATAATTGCAAACAAAACTCCCCCAGAATTGATGTTAGTCGGGGGCACCCGTTGTTTCGGGCAAGGCATGGATTGATGATTGTTGGTGGAGGGGGAGTAAAAACTTTACCATTCTATTTGGGAACCGCCTATAATGTATCTAGTATGGAAGATATTGGGAACTCTTAGTTGTTATGTTGACAATGAAAGCATACCTCTCAAAATTATTTTCATCTCTATTTTAAAATCGAGCTCTGGCACCTCTGCAAATCCCTGCTTCCCTCTGCGAAGGGCCTATATTTTACTTTTATGCAAGAGTCAGTAGTATTCCTTCTCATTCCAATCTACTATTTAGTTGGCAAGCATCATGTGATGGGGAAAGATATAAGCATATATGGCCATGCAAATATATTTGATCATGAATTATTATTATTGACAATTATCTATATGATAAGTGAGTTGGGAGGCGAAACACTAAGCCCCTATCTTTCTCTATGTTCGATGGATGCTATTTGTCCTAAGAATATGCTTTGAGTGGTAGCAATCATGGAAGACTATATGATAGTTGAGTATGTGGAGTTTGCTAAATCAAAGCTCTCACATAGACCCTTCCTGAAAATAAGATGAATTGTAATTGTTTGATGACTGAAAATGAAGTTTGCTAGTTTTCAAAGAAAGTTTATGGTCTATGCTTTAACATGTGAATAGCTTGTTACTTGATCTTGAGAAGTTTTATGAGATGAACTACTGTTATGACATATAATCATGCTAGAAAAGGTGATTGAAATTATCATTGATCAAACTTGTGCACATGCTAGCATTCACAATTCATAAATTCTTTCTTTTATCATTTACCTACTCGAGGACGAGCAGGAATTAAGCTTGGGGATGCTGATACGTCTCCAACGTATCTATAATTTATGAAGCATTCATGCTATTATAATTCAGACGTGGGCAGAAATATATAGCTCCATGCAAAAAGAATTATGGGATGGGCCATTTTACGGTACCTAGTCGGGACGATTTTTCTCCCGGTCTTGTAAAACTGTGGTTATTTTGTGGGAAGGGGCGGTGTATGGTATCTTCTGGATTTGCTCTGATAAGAAATTACCACTACTTCCGCTTTTAAATGTACCTATAGATTTTGGGAAGTCAAACCTTATGGACTTTGACCAAATTTATAGAGGAAACTATTCATATATGCAATATCAACTACCAAATATGTAGTACATGAATATGTTTGATGATGTATCTAATGATATATGTTTAGTATTCTAGATATAGTTGCTTTTCTCTATAAATCTGATGAAAGTTGTAAAAATTTGACTTTTTAGAAAATTTATAGGCACTACATTATGAAATAAAGGGCTTAGAGCATTTCCAACACGCACCCTCAAACCACCCGCAATAGTCCGGGCCACGTAGTTCAGATGTGTTTTGTCATCCCACGTGGTCCTATATCGGTCTGCTCGGCTGTCCGGGCGTCTTTTTGCCCCTAAAACGGAAGCAAATCAGCGCGGGAGGGGGGGGATCCGGGCCACTTCCGACAAACCTGGACTACCCAAAATCCTCTCCCTCGCCTGCACGCTTTCCCGTCTGAAGCCGGCTACCGCATTCATGCCGCTCTAGAGCGCCCGCTCCGCATTGACCCCGACCCAGATCGGACGTGACCTCTCCTTGCTATCTGTGCCAGTTAATTGACGGAGAGAAATTTACTCGATCAAGATTGTCAGAGTCATGGTTCTTATTCGGATCGGATCTCTCATGGTATGGTCGCAGATCATGCAGTCTTAACTATTAGGATAGTAGAAATGCAGATTGTACAAACAAAAATTGTAGTTTGGATCATAGAGTCATACAATCATATACCAGACTCGCGATTTTGGCAACCTTGACTGGACGGGACGAGACAAATATCTACCACAGTCGTTGGATGCATGTTTGTCCGCTTGGCACCATTAAATAGGCTCGTCGTCCGAGAAAACCAACTCTAACGCCCGTGCATTGACGCACCCGGACGCTTGGCCTCACCGGCATCCACTATTTAAAGGCAACCACACCCGACTCATAACACACCACAACCCATCCGCTCCACATCGTCATCCTGTACACAACATCCACCATGACAGCGAGCAAAATGCATTGTGGAGAGCCTCTCGACAGAGCGGAAACTCGAGGTGGCCGCCCTTGTGGCCTCCTGGCAGAGCCACCTTGCCATGCGGATAGAGGTTGACATGTCGACCAGGAAAGTCTCCGATGATGACCCTACGGTGGAGACGGGCTCCGGTGCATGTTGGCTTGACGATGGAGCAAGGGCAAGCACACTTCAACGCAACCATGTTGGACCTACGCCGATGCCTATGTTGGCATCTAGCAAATGCAGGATGAGCAACGATACAACCCATTCCTCCTCGTGCAACACTGGTCCAAATCTACGGCGAGCGTGCGAGCGAGGAAGTTGTGGCTGTCATGGCCGCGACGAACCCCAACTTCATCGCCGAGCAGCTGGTGCTCTGCAAGGCCGCCCGTACTCACGTGTAGCCCGCACCGTAGAGGCGGCACTGGTGGCATAGGCGATCACTGACGATAATGTGCCAACTGTGCGTCCTACATGCTGGGAAACAACATTTGGTCGTGCCAGTGGCACCAGGAGAGTGCCGGTCCATCCACGTCCATCGTCAACCTCACGCCCACCGGTGATGGACTGGTCACAGACTCTAACAAGGAGTAGCGCATGGGAGGCGACACGGCCTGAAGTCCCAAATGGGTCAGTCTATCTCCCATGTTCTACTCTTCCACATTGGTGATTGGACCTTCGCTTCGCGGGCTTATCAGCGCCGCTCATGGATATGGCGAGATGGACCCAGTGTCGGTGCTAAAATCGGTGTATCTCGAGTAGGGGGTCCCGAGCTGTGAGTCTAGGAACAATGGTAACATGAAACGAGGGAGGTAAAACCCTACATCATGCTTGGATTGTATTGATTCGATGGACAACAGAGTACAAGATGATCTACCTCGAGATCGCATGACTGTGTTATAAACCCTATGGCTTGTGTTTGTGTCCCTAAAGACTAATCCCTTTGGCTTATATATGCACCGGTAGTACCTAGGTTACACATATTATCGATTGCCAACTAAAGATAAACATGCTGACTACTAGAAGTTTCCTTGAAGTACACGCCAAGTCTTTGCAGGTTTCCATCCTGCTCATGCCAAGGGCAATAGCTTCGACAGTCCTTTCCTCGGTGATCGGCTGGTCATCAGCCCGGCCCATGGATGCAGGCCACACATGTTGACACCCCTTAGTCTAGCACACCGTCAGTAGCCCCTGAACTGGTCTCCAAAGCCAAGGACCATAGTTCCCTCCTTGTAATGACTTCTTTTATTGACGACTTTGGCTTGGCAGGTCATTTCCTCCTTATTTGAAGCTTGCTTGAATCCGAAGTTCTTCGATCCTTCATAATTACTGGACCTTCTTTTATGGTCGGTCCCGTCAAGCATGTATTTAAAATCTCAACCTTGGCAAAGAAAGAACAGGGTCTTCTTACAAAGAACCTCTTTTGCGTCTAAGGTCTAGAGTTAACTTAGCTTAAAAGACTTGCCACACAGGCGTGACCACTGAGAGGGTTCAAACCTTGACAACTTTATTGAACTGTCACCACCTATCGTGGGATTGGATCAATTGTCACAAAATGTATCATGGCTCGAGGCAGCCTTTCATTGGCATGTCTTATGAATATAGAGATTGTGCCTCGGCTTTCAAGGGATATTATCATCAGGTTGGTTAATCAATGCGTGTATAATGGCACAGAGGGTTGGGCAGCCCTCTCACACTCTTCCCTAATCCCCTAAAAGAAATGGTCAGCAAGGGGAAAGAGACTACGACCTCAACTGGTGTCAGCTCAAAGGGCAATGATTGCACTCCAATGTTATCGTGGGCACCATTGAGGAGCTCAGGGCTGCAAGATACATTCCTGCAATACCCAAGTGCCGAGCCCCAGTGGAGGGCGACACCAGCCATTCATCCTCCATCATCCTCACTCCCAAGAAAGGGGAAAGGGTGTTTTTGTTCCTCACCTCATCCGAGGTCAAGGATTCTCCATCCACCCCTTTGTGAGGGGTTTTCTTTTATTCTATGGGTTAAACTTCACCTAGCCCCAAACTGGATTCTCCGCATAGCCACCTTCACCACCATATGTGAGGTCTTTCTTCGCGTTGAGTCATACGTCTCCAACATATCTATAATTTTTGATTGTTCCATTCTATTATAGTATCAATCTTGGATGTTTTATATGCAATTATATATGATTTTTTGGGACTAACCTATTAACTTAGTGCCCAGTGCCAGTTGCTATTTTTTTTCTGTTTTTGGTTTTCCTGAATATCAATACCAATCGAAGTCCAATTGCCACGAAATTTTTTGGAGATTTTTTTGGAAAAAAGAGACCCTAGAGGTTCGGGAGGAGACTAGAAGATGAAGGAGGTGCCCACGGGGTACCAAGGTGCGCCAAGGGGGGGGGGTAGGTGCACTCTGGTGGCTTATGGGGTCCACATTTAGCTTTTTGACCAAATTCTGCCTCTATAAATTCTCTAAAATCGGTAAACTAATAGAGAGCCACCCAAAACCCTTTTTCCGCTGCCGCAAGCTTCTGTTCTTGAGAGATCCCATCTGGGGGCCTTTTCTGGCACTCCCTGAACGGGAAATCAACCTCGGAGGGGTTCTACATCAACCTTACTGCCCCTACAATGATGTGTGAGTAGTTTACCACAAACCTATATGTCCATAGTTAGTACCTAGATGGTTTCTTCTCTCTCTTTGATCTTTAATACAATGTTCTCCTTGGTGTTCTTGGAGTTTTATTCGATGTAATCATTTTTTGCGGTGTGTTTGTTGGGATCCGATGAATTGTGAGTTTATGATCAGTTTATCTATGAATATTATTTGAGTCTTGTCTGAACTCTTTGATGCATGATTGTTAAAGCTTTGTATTTCTCTCTGATCTATTGATTTGGTTTGGCCAGCTAAATTGATTTTTTTTGCAATGGGAGAGGTGATTTGTAATGGGTTTGAACTTGCGGTGCTGAATCCCAGTGAAAGAAAGGGACATGACACGTATTTGTATTGTTGCCATTAAGGATAAAAAGATGGTATTTATTCATGTATGAGTTTACTTTATCTACATCATGTCATCTTGCTTAAGGCGTTACTCCATTCTTTATGAACTGAACATTCTAGTGCATGCTGGATAACGCACTAGTAGAAAACAAGGCTTGGGTTTTGGCCAGATCAGAGCAACTGTCCTGGTCATGTTACGAACCGGGACTAATGGGAGCATCAGTCCTTGTTCAAGCGCTTAGGACGTCGGCTGGGCCTCGGCAGGCATCAGTCCCGGTTCGGCTGGGACCTTTAGTCCTGGTTCTTGAACCAACCGGGACTACAGGGCCTCGCTCCTGGTGCAACCCCTTTAGTCTCAGATGGTGTCTGGAACTGGGACTAAAGGTTAGTCTTCAGTCCCGGTTCTAGACACCAACCGGGACTAAGAAA
>NC_041385.1:707192856-707222882 GCF_002162155.2 Triticum dicoccoides | reverse complement strand
ATATGCTCGCCCCTGCCCGCCCTCTCCTCTGTATTTTGGACGGCCGGCGTGTGGGAGGTGTGTGCTACTTTGTTCGCACTTCCTATGCACATGAGGTGTTCGGTGAAATGCCCGAGCCACAAGTAATCTTTCTCCTCTCCAAGCTCGACCTCCAAGCTCCATTTCCCCAAGATTTGTCTAGGTTTGGCGGTACACCAACTATCCAAGTGTTCTAAAAGCTTAGCAACTTCATCCTTTCATCTCTCTAATGCTCTAGAAGTAGAGTGGTTTGTGTGTTTTTGTGGAGGAGTGTATGTGGGAGTTTATTTGATTTAGATGCACAATTTGAGTTCAAATTAACTTCTTCCAGTTTGCACATGTGTAGGGTGTTGTCCCGTCCCCATCCTCATCGACGTCGATCACCCGTGCCGATCTCGTCGCCGACACCACCGTGGTGAGAGTCTTGTTCTTATCTTATTTTTAAAATAAAAAAAATTCTTACTTGTATGATTTATATAGCTACTTGTATAATTTTCTTACTTGTATTATTGTTTGTTATTATATAGTGCCTTGGTTTTGGTATCCGCCCCCATCAGCTCTCGTCTAGTTTATCATTCGGTTATCGTATATTATATTTTATAACTATTTGTTTCATTTAGTGTTTATGACAATTATGCCGACCAACATGACATAAATGTTTTTATCTAGGAGGTATGTGAACCAGAAATTCCAACCGACCCTCTTATCGAGATGTGAAATTAGTTGAAAAAGAAAACAATTATTTGAAAGAAAAATTTAAAAGAATTGAAGAACAGAAGATGAAATTGGAGTTGCATGTTGCCGATGCCGTCGATCTACACAAGATCCAGATGGATGCAATGCGCTTGAAGATTAGAAAGATTAGAAAATATGCCATTGACAATGAGGCTTGGTGTCATTATGTTGTTGGATGAATTGTTACCTTAGTTGCGATTTTGATCGCATTTGTTGTTGCATTTAAATGTTTTACATAGTTGTATGCTAGGTAGTTTCAATGTATGTTTTAATTAGATGCTCTAGATAGTTGTATGTTGTTCTATGAGAACTATGTATGAACGTTATGTATTTATTTTTTCAGTAATAACATTTGATCACTATTGTACTTTGGTTTTAATGTGATGTTGAACTTGTATTAATTTGGTCATTTCTCAATTCACGATGTTCTGTAATGGTTTTTGATATACTTAATTATATAATGCATACAGATGAACCGGCAATGGATGTACGGTGACCGATGCACCTCCGAGTACATTACGGGCCTGCATAATTTTCTTGATGTGGCTGAGGCAAACAAGCATAATGGTTTTATGTATTGTCCATGTATTGTCTGTGGGAATGCGAAGGATTACTCTTCCTCGAAAACCCTTCACTTCCACCTGCTAGAGAAGGGTTTCATGCCACACTATAATGTTTGAATCAAGCACGGAGAAAGAGGGGTTATGATGAAGACAATGAAGAAGAAGAGGATGATGGAAACTATTCTATGTTCCCTGAATACGGTGATACTGCAATGGGGGAAGTTGAAGATCAAGAGGCACCACATGTGCCTGGTGATGATCTTCGTCAGTCATTGTTGATGCACAGAGAGAATGCGAAAGTGAAAGGGACACATTGAAGTTCGATCGCATGTTAGAGGATCACAAAAAACCGTTGTACCCAAATTGCGAAGATGGCAACACAAAGCTCGGTACCACACTAGAATTGCTACAATGGAAGGCAGAGAATGGTGTATCTGACAAGGGATTTGGTTCTCTACTGAAAATAATGAAGAAGAATCTTCCAAAGGATAAGGAACTACCTGACAGTATGTACACAACAAAGAAGGTTCTCTGCCCTATAGGATTAGATGTGCAGAAGATACATGCATGCCCTAATGACTGCATCCTCTACTGTGGTGAGGAGTATGAGAATTTGAATGCCTGGCCGGTATGCACTCCATTGCGGTATAAGATCAGACAAGATGACCCTGGTGATGTTGAGGGCGAGCGCCCCAGGATGAGGGTTCCTGCCAAGGTGATGTGGTATGCTCCTATAATACCATGGTTGAAACGTCTGTTCATAAACAAAGAGCATGCCAAGTTGTTGCGATGGCACAAAGAAGACCATAAGAAAGACGGGAGGTTGAGAGTACCCGCTGAAGGATCACAGTGGAGAAAAATCGAGAGAAAGTGGCTGGACTTTGCAGGTGATGCAAGGAACTTATGGTTTGGTTTATGTGCAGATGGCATTAATCCTTTTGGGGAGCTGAGCAGCAATCATAGCACATGGCCTGTGACTCTATGTATCTATAACCTTCCTCCTTGGTTGTGCATGAAGAAGAAGTTCATTATGATGCTAGTGCTCATCCAAGGCCCTAAGCAACCCGACAATGACATTGATGTGTACCTTAGGTCATTAGTTGAAGGATGTGTGTGGGATGAGCACAAATAACAGGAATTTGACCTACGAGCGTTGCTGTTTGTGACCATCAATGATTGGCCTGCTCTTAGTAACCTTTCAGGAAAAACAACAAGGGATACCATGCACGCACACACTGGTTAGATGAGACTGAAAGTATATATTTGGACAAATGTAAGAAGAATGTGTACCTGGGACATCGTTAATTTCTTCTGACCAAGCATGCCTTAAGGAAGAAAGGCAAGCATTTCAAAGGCGAGGCAGATCACCGGAAGAAGCATGGCCTCCGTACTGGTGATGATATATTTGATATGGTCAAGGATTTAAAAGAAATCTTTGGAAAGGGTCCTAGCGGACAATCTGTTCTGAATGACGCTGACGAACACACACCCATGTGGAAGAAGAAATCTATATTTTGGGACCTACCCTATTGGAAAGACCTAGAGGTTTGCTCTACAATCGACGTGATGCACATGACAAAGAATCTTCATGTGAACCTGGTAGGCTTCTTCGACATGTATGGGAAGACAAAAGATACATCGGAGGCACTGGAGGACCAGCAATGTATGAACAAAAAAGACGACATGCATCCAAAGTAGTATGAAGGTCCTGCCAGCTATGCTCTTACCAAAGCAGAGAAGGAATTTTTTTTGAATGCCTGCTCGGTATCGAGGTCCCGTCTGGCTTCTCGTCAAATATAAATGGAATAATAAATATGACAGAGAAAAAATTTCCAAAACCTAAAGTCTCATGACTGCCACATGATTATGACACAACTGCTTTCTGTTGCATTGAGGGGGCTTCTACCAGAAAATGTTTGATTAGCCATTGTGAAGTTATGTGCATTCCTCAATGCAATTTCTCAGAAGGTAATCAATCCAGAAATCCTACCAAGGTTACAGAATGATTTGGTCCAATGTCTTGTCAGTTTCAAGTTGGTATTCCCAGAATCCTTCTTCAATATTATAACACATGTCCTAGTTCACCTAGTCGGCGAGATTGCCATTATGGGTCCTGTATTTCTACACAATATGTTCCCCCTTTGAGAGGTTCATGGGAGTCTTAAAAATATGTTCCTAACCGTGCAAGGCCAGAAGGAAGCATCTCCACGGCCATCAAATAGATGAGGTCACTGAGTTTTGTGTTGACTTTATTCCTGACCTTAAGCCGACTGGTGTTCCTCAATCGCGGCATGAGGGGAGTGATACGTATCCAACGTATCTACTTTTCCTAATGCTTTTCCTCTTGTTTTGGACTCTATTTTGCATGATTTGAATGAAACTAACCCCGGACTGATGCTGTTTTCAGCAGAACTACCATGGTGTTGTTTTTGTGCAGAAATAGAAGTTCTCGGAATGGAACGAAACTTTGCAAGGTTTTTTTATATCAAATAAGAGAATTTATGGAGTCAGGAGGTACCTGAGGGGGGCACCTGGGTGGGCACAACCCACCAGGGCGCGCCAGCCCCCCTAGGCACGCCCTGGTGGGTGCTACCCACCTGGTGGCCCCGCTGACCCTCAAACCGATGCTATAAAATCCCATATTTTCAGAAAAAAATGAGGGAGAAAGAATTATCGCGTTTCATGAGACGGAGCCGCCGCTATCTCCTGTTCTTTATCGGGAGGCCAGATCTGGAGTCCGTTTGGGGCTCCAAAGAGGGGGATCTTCGATCTTCATCATCACCAACACATCTCCATCGCCAATTCCATGATGCTCCCCACCAAGAGTGAGTAATTCCTTTGTAGGCTCGCTGGTCAGTGAGGAGTTGGATGAGATTCATCATGTAATCGAGTTAGTTTTGTTAGGGCCCGATCCCTAGTATCCACTATGTTCTAAGATTGATGTTGCTATGACTTTGCCATGCTTCTTGTCACTTTGGGCCCGAGTGCCATGATTTCAAATCTGAACCGTTTATGTTATCACCATCATATCCATGTTCTAGATCCGACCTTACAAGTTATAGTCACCTACTACGTGTTATGATCCGGCAACCCCGGAGTGATAATAGTCGGGACCACTCCCGGTGATGACCGTAGTTTGAGGAGTTCATGTATTCACCATATGCTAATGCTTTGTTCCGGTTCTCTATTAAAAGGAGGCCTTAATATCCCTTAGTTTCCAATAGGACCCCGCTGCCACGAGAGGGTAGGACAAAAGATGTCATGCAAGTTCTTTCCATAAGCACGTATGACTATTTATGGAATACATGCCTACATTATATTTATGAACTGGAGCTAGTGCCGTATCACCCTAGGTTATAACTATCTCATGATGAATATCATCCAACGAGTCACCGATCCAATGCCTACGAATTTATCTTATACTGTTCTTGCTAAGTTACTACTGTTGCTACTGCTATTGTTACTGCTACAATATCACTGCTATCACTGTTACTGTTACCGTTACTACTGCTGCTATCATCAAAACTATCATACTACCGTGCTACTAATCACTTTGCTGTAGATAATTAATCTCCAAGTGTGGTTGAATTAACAACTCAGCTGCTAATACCTTCAATTATTCTTTGACTCCCCTTGTGTCGAATCTATAAATTTGGGTTGAATACTCTACCCTCGAAAACTGTTGCGATCCCCTATACTTGTGGTTTATCAAGACCTTTTTCTGGCACCGTTGCCAGGGAGCATAGCTATATTTGTTGAGTCACTTGAGATTATTATCATATTGTCACTATGAAGAATCTGAAGGATGCTAAGACTATAATTTTTTCCTCAAAGACGAGGGGAGGTAAGGAACTGCCATCCAGTTCTGCTTTAGATTCACCTTCTGTTATAAGTAAACTTGCAACACCACACCATGCTATTAATTCTAATATGTCACAAGTTATTGATGATGCTACTTCTGCTATGAATGCTACTCATGATGATGTTAGTACCTTGCTTGATGATGATGTGCCACTAGGTGAATTTCTCGATGAACAAATTGCTAGAGTAAGACAACATGATATTGTTGAATTTGATGATGAACTTGAAACTGAAAATCTTGAAACACCTACTAGAACTAGTCATCCTAGATATGTATTTCCAAAGGTACCGGAAGGTTATACTATGAGTGAGGAGGCAACT
Organism: Triticum dicoccoides; assembly: GCF_002162155.2. Taxonomy (NCBI): domain Eukaryota; kingdom Viridiplantae; phylum Streptophyta; class Magnoliopsida; order Poales; family Poaceae; genus Triticum; species Triticum dicoccoides. The sequence continues at coordinate 707,217,384 of NC_041385.1, read as the reverse complement.
AGAGATATTCTTGCTTGTATGGATAGAGATGATCTAGAGAAATTATTATGCAAGTATAAGGAAAGATCTCTGAATGCTAAAAATGAAATGTGATCCTGAGTTTGCTACTTCACCTATTGTTATTGATGATAAGGATTATGAATTCTCTGTCGACCCAGAGTTAATCACTTTGGTTGAATCTGATCCTTTCCATGATTATGACACTGAAACTGTTGTGGCACATCTTACTAAGTTGAATGACATAGCCACCCTTTTTGCTCATGATGAGAAGATTCGCTATTACTATATTCTCAAGTTATTTCTGTTCTCATTAAAGGGTGATGCTAAAGCTTGGTACAATACTCTTGCTCCTGGTTGTGTGCGTAGTCCCCAGGATATGATTTATTACTTCTTTGAAAAATATTTCTCTTCTCATAAGAAACAAGCTGCCTTCCAGGAAATATTTAACTTTGTGCAAATTGAAGAAGAGAGTCTCCCACAAGCTTGGGGAGGCTTCTCCAATTGCTTAATGCTTTGCCTGATCATCCTCTTAAGAAAAATGAAATACTTGATATCTTATATAATGGACTAACCGATGTTTCTAGGGACTTCCTAGATAGTTGTGCTGGTTGTGTTTTCAGGGAACAAACTATTGGGCAAGCTGAGGAATTATTGTAACATATTGAAAAATCATGATGATTGGACTCCTCCTAAAACACCTATTAAACCCACTCCGAAGAAGAGGCGTATCTTATATCTCAATCCTGAAGATATGCAAGAGGCAAAGAAATCTATGAAGGAAAGAGGTATTAAGGCCGAGGATGTTAAAAATTTACCACCTATCGAATAAATACATGGGCTTGAATCACCACCACCACCCGAGGTGGTAGAGGTAAAATCTTAAATGAAATTCAATGATAGTGATGATCCTCATAATAAACATCCTATTCAATGCCTTTATGAGTTTGATAATTACATTAGAAAGCAAGATCACTTCAATGCAAATGTTATGAAACAATTGAAATACAACTCTGATATGATTGCTCGCTTAAGTGACTTTTTATTTAGAATCTCAAATGATGTTAGAGGTGTAGTTAAACATGCCTCTATGGTTCAAACTCAATTAGAACAAGTTGCTAAATCTCAAAGAGTTGCTTGATGAAATGAACAATAATATAAGTGACTCTGCTGTTAGAGTAGCAACTAGAGGAGGTAAAATGACTCAGGAACCACTTTATCCTGAGGGACACCCAAAGATAATTGAACAAGATTCTCAAAGGAACAACACCACTACACCTGGTCTTTCTAAAAATAAAAAGAAGAAGAAATTGATAAGACTCTGCCTGCCTCTAGTGAACCTGAAATAGAAAAACCACCTGATAATGATAATGAAGTTTCTATCTCTGATGCTGAAACTCAATCTGGTAAGGAACACTCACCTTCTGATAATGAAAAAGATAATGATGAGGTTCATGAAGACACTCAACCTAATGATAAAGAACCAGATAGTGATGTTGAGATAGAACCAACTGTTGATCTTGATAACCCACAACCCAAGAATAAAAGGTGTGATAAAAGAGACTTTGTTGCTAGAAAACATGGAAACGAAAGAGAACCATGGGTTCAAAAGCCTATGCCCTTTCCACCTAAGTTCACTAAAAAGAAAGATGATGAAGAATTTGAACGCTTTGCTGAAATGATTAGGCCAGTCTTTTTGCGCACTCGCTTAACTTATATCTTAAAAATGCCTCCTTATGCAAAGTACATGAAAGACATCATCACTAATAAGAGAAAAATATCGGAAGCTGAAATCTCCACTATGCTTGCTAACTACACTTTCAAAGATGGAGTACCTAAAAAACTTGGAGATCCAGGAATACCAACTATACCTTGCTCCATTAAAAGAAATTATGTGAAAACTGCCTTGTGTGATTTGGGAGCTCGTGTTAGTGTTACGCCTTTCTCTTTATATAAAAGAATTGATTTGAATAAACTCACACCTACTGAAATATCTTTGCAAATGGCTGATAAATCAACTGCCATACCTATCGGTATTTGTGAGGATGTTCCCGTTGTTGTTGCTAATGTTACTATTTTGACTGACTTTGTTATACTTGAGATGCCCGAGGATGAAAACATGTCGATTATCCTTGGTAGACCGTTCTTGAATACTGCAGGGGCTGTTATTGGTTGCAATAAAAGCAAAATCGCTTTTCATATCAATGGTAATGTGCATACGGTGCACTTTCCAAAGAAAAAAATTCCAAGTGAATGGTATTAACGTTATTGAAAAGTCTACGACAATCACTATTGGAAGTTTTCAAGTACCTCTACCTACTGTCAAAAACAAATATGAAATGCTTATTGTTGGGAACATTCATATCCCCATTGAGGTAACTTAGTGATTTACGAAAGTTCTTTGGTTTCATGCTAATTGAAAGTGGTTGTTAATAAGACTTGATCAACCTTATTAATGGATCATTTTTGAGAGGTATGAAGTTGATGAATTTATTTAGCACCACCTTCTGTCCCTACCTTTTGTTTTCTATTTTTATTAGTTAAATAAAATAAACTGCCATGCTTTTTCTGTTTTTTGAGTTTTCCGTGCAATAAAAAATGACCCAAAAATAAAAGTTCTTAGAATGCTCTAAAAATTTGATACGATTTTTTTTCTGAATATGTATTAATTTCTGGTGTAAATAATATCAGAGGGAGGTGCACCACATGGGCACAGCCCACCTGGGCGTGCTAGGACCCCCAGGTGCGCCCTGGTGGGTGCTGCCCACTTGGTGGGCCCCCTCACTTACTTCTTCCTCCCACACCACTCCATTCACACAGAAAAAAATCAATACCCCTCTTTCTCTCTCGTGTTCTTGCTCCCAAAACCGCGGATTTTGATCTCTTTGCTCGAAGCTCCATTTCTGAAACTGTTATGGGTATTTGTTGCTTGGTATGTGACTCCTCCATGTGTCCAATTAGTTTTTGTTTTAGTGGTTTATATTTAGAATAATTAGCTACTCTTGGTGCTGCTGTAGATGAGCTTGCATGTTGAATTATTAGAGTTCTAAGTAGTTTGAATGCTTGCTGTGGCCTCTATACATCCCTATGAGTAGTTGCTATCATTATTGTGAAAGTTTTGTTAATAAATTTTGCACGACCAAAAAATTTCAGAAAATTGTACGCGAACATAATGAGCTTCTTTGGGAGGAGTTCTTCGAGGAGATCCTCGGAGGCATCCTCTAGCAGCAGCTCTGTTCGTCGGTCCTATGCTGAACCAAGCGAAATTTCCATTCGAAGTGCCACCACCAAAACATGCTTATGGCCATGCAACGATTACATGGTGAGAGTTGGTATTAAGGAGGAATTTGAGCAATTAGTTCACAATGCCGAGCTCGGTCCTTACATTTCAGATAAGTGCGACCAATGCCTTATCCTCATCGAATCATTTGTCAAAGAATTTAAATTCTTTCCTCATGAGTCTAGGGTGTCTTTTAAACTTTATGATAATCCATTTACCATTTCTTTAGAAAGGTTTGCTCACCTCTGCAAAATCCCATTCTGGGGTTCGCTCGATGAGCCACCTAGGTCTGAGTTTGAAGCATTCTTAACTAGTCTTTGCTTTGGTGAAACTAGGGGAGTGACGCAAGGTAGAATAAAGAGCATACGTTTTCCTGCAATTCAGTACTTCGCATTATTTAATGGAAAATGCATATTAGGCAAGCAAGACTGTAGTATGCTTTGTGCTCTAGACTTGAGCCTCATACGCGCCGCTCTCACCGGTGAAAGGAGTTATAACCTTGGAGCGATTGTTGCACGCAGACTGCAGCATAATGCTAACAGTGGCTATTTCTATGGCGAAATTTATGCCACATATTTAGCACGAGAGATGGGTGCTTCACCTTTGCCCTTTGACCCTATCCTACCCACGCAGTATTTAGACTTTGATGCTTTTAAAAATCCATAAGATCCTCAAGGGAAAAATTCATGACCTCACTTACAATCTGTTGTTTAACAAAACTTCTGTTGTGCACACATATTTGCTGTGCCTGCTCTTTTTGACTATCACAACAGAGGAAGATATTTTTTTCTTGAGTGCGAGGCTCAAGCTCACAACACAGTAGTGGAGGCAGCACAACGGGCTGAGGCGTCAGCATCGAGAGCCTCCGTGAGTTACCACACCAACTACCATGCAGTCTACTGATTGATTACCAAGCTAGGCCAAAATTCTAAGCTTGGGGGAGTATGTATTCCCACAGACATTACATTTATGTTCACACATTTCATTCCAGTTGTCGGTGTCCACACTTTTTCATTGTATCATCCATGCTTAAATTATTTTTCTCGCTTTCTTCTTGTGTGTTTGAAAAACTTTAAGAAAATCCCAAAAATATGTTTCTTGCTTCTTTTTGTTTTTTCTCCCTAGTTTAAATTGTTGTAGTACTTAAAAAGAAAACCCAAAAAGATTTCCTTGTCCTTCTTTTACTCGTTGGGAGCTTTCCCGTGTAAATAGTTTTTCTCGTTTTTGCTTTTCCCTTTTTAGTTTGCTTCCTTTTGAAAAACCAAAAAACTCCAAAAATATTTCAGTGTGTTTCTCTGAATTTCTTTCTCTTTTATTGAGTCATACCGAGGAGAAGACCACAATGAAAATGTTGAGTGGCTCTCATTTGCATTGTTGATCTAACAAAGAGCCCATATTACCTTGTCTTCTCCTCTTGAATAAAATGTTTGTAGATTCTAGCTTAGTCCACGGCACTCTTGCACTACTATTATTTCAAATTGTTCGATCATGCAATTGAAAGGCAATAATGACAATATTAGATGAATTGCTCGTGGCAAAGAGAAACAGGTATGAACTCGACTTGTTCTGTTTTTGTAAATATGTTTAACCTAATATCAATTTTTCAGCCTATTATGATCAACCATGTTTGCAATGACAATTAGAGATTATAGTTTCTCATGCCATGCATAAGTAGCTAGGAGTGAATAATTGTTGGAAATTTCTTAACCGAGTGGGCCCACTCGGTACAAGAGTGATCCATGAATGGATCACATGACATCGGTCAAACTTAACCTTAGTAACTAGTGGACTAAGGAATTTTCTTGATTATGGAGGTGGTAAAAGAGTTCGTCGTAAAGGGTTACGTCGATGCAAACTTTGACACTAATCCGGATGAATCTGAGTAGTAAACCACATTCATATAGTAGAGCAGTTATTTGGAATAGCTCCAAGTAGCGCGTGGTAGCTGCATCTACAAGATGACATAGAGATTTGTAAAGCACACATGGATCTGAAAGGTTCAGACCCGTTGACTAATAACCTCTCTCACAAGCGAGATATGATCAAACCCCATGGGTGTTGGATTCATTACAATCACATAGTGATGTGAACTATATTATTGACTCTAGTCCAAGTGGGAGACTGTTGGAAATATGCACTAGAGGCAATAATAAAATGGTTATTATTGTATTTCCTTGTTCATGATAATTGTATATTGTTCATGCTATAATTGTATTAACTGGAAACCGTAATACATGTGTGAATACATAGATCACAACTTGTCCCTAGTGAGCCTCTAGTTGAGTAGCTCGTTGATCAATAGATGGTTATGGTTTCCTGACCATGGACATAGGATGTCATTGATAACGGGATCACATCATTAGGAGAATGATGTGATGGACAAGACCCAATCCTAAGCATAGTACAAGATCGGATAGTTCATTTGCTAAGAGCTTTTCTAATGTCAAGTATCATTTCCTTAGACCATGAGATTGTGCAACTCTCGGATACCGTAGGAATGCTTTGGGTGTACCAAATGTCACAACATAACTGGGTGGCTATAAAGGTGCACTACAGGTATCTCCGAAAGTGTCTGTTGGGTTGGCACGAATCGAGACTAGGATTTGTCACTCCGTATGACGGAGAAATATCTCTGGGCCCACTCGGTAATGCATCATCATAATGAGCTCAATGTGACCAAGTAGTTAGTCACGGGATCATGCATTACGGAACGAGTAAAGTGACTTGCCGGTAATGAGATTGAACGAGGTATTGGGATACCGACGATCGAATCTCAGGCAAGTAATATACCGATTGACAATGGGAATTGTATACGGGATTGATTGAATCCCCGACATCATGGTCCATCCGATGAGATCATCATGGAACATGTGTGAGCCAATATGGGTATCCAGATCCTGCTATTGGTTATGGGCCTGAGAGGTGTCTTGGTCATGTCTGCATGGTTCCCGAACCCGTAGGGTCTACACACTTAAGGTTCGGTGACGCTAGAGTTGCTATGGGAAATAGTATGTGGTTACCGAAGGTTGTTTGGAGTCCTGAATGAGATCCTGGACATGACGAGGAGCTCCAGAATGGTCCGGAGGTGAAGATCGGTATATTGGACGAAGGGTATTGGAGTCCGGAATTGTTCCGGGGGTACCAGGTGATGACCAGCGTGTCCGGAAGGGGTTTCGGAGGCCCCGACAAGCGTTGGGGGGCCTTATGGGCCAAGGGGAGGGGGCATATCAGCCCACTAAGGGGCTGAGCGCCCCTCCCACCCCATCTCACGTAACCTGGAGAGGTGGGGGGGCCACCCCTAGGGCAGCCACCCCTCCCGGCTTGGGGGGCAAGTTTCCTAAGGGGTGAGGGCGCCCAAACCCATCTAGGGTTTCCCCTGGCCGCTGCCCCCTCCTCTAGATCCATCTAGAGGGGCCGGCCCCCTCTTCCCTTCCCCCTATATATAGTGAGGGGGTGGGAGGGCAGCCATACCCTTCCCCTGGCACAACCCCTCCCTCCTCCAACACCTCCTCCTACTCTGTAGTGCTTGGCGAAGCCCTGCCGTAGAACCACGAGCTCCATCGCCACCATGCCGTCATGCTGCTGGAGTTTTCGCTGAACTTCTCCTCTCCCCTTGCTAGATCAAGAAGGAGGAGACGTCCCCAGGCTGTACGTGTGTTGAACACGAAGGCGCCGTCCGTTCGGCGCTAGATCGGAACTTCTGCGATTTGAATCGCCGCGAGTACGACTCCATCATCCGCGTTCTTGTAACGCTTCCGCTTAGCAATCTTCAAAGGTATGAAGATGCTCATCCTCTCCCTCTCTTGTTGGTAGAATCTCCATAGATTTATCTTGGTGACACGTAGGAAAATTTTGAATTTCTGCTACGTTCCCCAAAGTGGCTTCATGTGCTAGGTCTATTGCGTAGATTCTATGCACGAGTAGAACACAAGAAGTTGTGGGCGTTTATTTGTTCAATATGATTACCGTTACTAGTCTTACCTTGATTTCGCGGCATCGTGGGATGAGGCGGCCTGGACCAACCTTACACATACGCTTACGTGAGACAGGTTCCACCGACTGACATGCACTTCTTGCATAAAGGTGGCTAGCGGGTGCCAGTCTCTCCCACTTTAGTCGGATCGTATTTGATGAAAATAGCAATTGGCATATCACCGTTGTGGCTTTTGCGTAGGTAAGAAGCGTTCTTGCTAGAAACCCATAGCAGCCACGTAAAACATGCAACAACAATTATAGTATGTCCAACTTGTTTTTGCAGGGTATGCTATGTGATGTGATATGTCCCAAAGAATGTGATGAATGATATGTGATGTATGAGATTGATCATGTTCTTGTAATAGGAATCATGACTTGCATGTTGATGAGTATGACAACTAGCAGGAGCCATAGGAGTTGTCTTAATTTATTGTATGACCTGCATGTCAATCAGAATGCCATGTAATTACTTTACTTTATTGCTAACCATTAGCCATAGTAGTAGAAGTAATAGTTGGCGAGACAACTTCATGAAGACACGATGATGGAGATCATGATGATGGAGATCATGGTGTCATGCCGGTGACGAAGGTGATCATGCCGCGCCTCGAAGATGGAGATCAAAGGCGCAAGATGATATTGGCCATATCATGTCACTCTATGATTTGCATGTGATGTTTGTCATGTTTACATCTTATTTTCTTAGAACGATGGTAGCATAAATAAGATGATCCCTCATAAAATTTCAAGAAAGTGTTCCCCCTAATTGTGCACCGTTGCGAAAGTTCGTTGTTTCGAAGCACCACGTGATGATCGGGTGTGATAGATTCTAACATTCGCATACAATGGGTGTAAGCCAGATTTACACATGCAAAACACTTAGGTTGACTTGACGAGCCTAGCATGTACAGACATGGCCTCGGAACACAAGAGACCGAAAGGTCGAACATGAGTCATATAGTGGATACGATCAACATGAAGATGTTCACCGATGATGACTAGTCCGTCTCACGTGATGATCAGACACGGCCTAGTTGACTCGGATCATGTATCACTTAGATGACTAGAGGGATGTCTATTTGAGTGGGAGTTCATTAAATAATTTGATTAGATGAACTTAATTATCATGAACGTAGTTAAAAGGTCTTTGCAAATTATGTCGTAGCTCACGCTTTGGTTCTACTGTTTTAGATATGTTCCTAGAGAAAAAAATAGTTGAAAGTTGATAGTAGCAATTATGCGGACTGGGTTCGTAAACTGAGGATTGTCCTCATTGCTGCACAGAAGGCTCATGTCCTTAATGCACCGCTCGGTGTGCCGAACCTCGAGCATTGTTTGTGGATGTTGCGAACATGTGACATACACGTTTTGATGACTACGTGATAGTTCAATGCGTAATGTTAAAGGTTTTAGAATTGGGGCGCCAAAGACGTTTTTGAAAAGTCACAGAACATATGAGATGTTCCAAAGACTGAAATTGGGATTTCAGACTAGTGCCCACGTTAAGAGGTATGAGACCTTTGACAAGTTTCTTAAGCCTGCAAACTAAGGGAGAAAATCTCAATTCTTGAGCATGTGCTCAGATTGTTTGAGTACTACAATCACTTGAATCGAGTGGGAGTTAATCTTCCAGATGAGATAGTGATGGTTCTCCATAGTCACTGCCACCAAGCTATTCGAGCTTCATGATGAACTATAACATATCAGGGATAGACATGATGATCCTTGAGCAATTCGCGATGTTTGACATCACGAAAGTAGAAATCGAGTAGGAGCATCAATTGTTGATGGTTAGTAAAACCACTAGTTTCAAGAAGGGCAAGGTCAAGAAGGGATACTTCATGAAATGTCAAATCAGTTGCTGCTCTAGTGAAGAAACCCAGGGTTGAACCCAAACCCGAGACTAAGTGCTTCTGTAATGAGGGAACAGTCACTGAAGCAGAACTACCCTAGATACTTGGTAGATGAGAAGGCTGGCAAGGTTGACAGAAGTATATTGGATATACATTGTATTAAATGTGTACTTTACTAGTACTCCTAGTAGCACCAGAGTATTAAGATACCGGTTCGGTTGCTAAGTGTTAGTAACTCAAAATAAAAGAGCTACGGAATAAACGGAGACTAGCTAAAGGTGAGATGACGATGTGTGTTGGAAGTGTTTCCAAGGTTGATGTGATCAAGCATCGCCTGCTCCCTCTACCATCACAATTGGTGTTAAACCTAAATAATTGTTATTTGGTGTTTGCGTTGAGCATAGACATGATTGGATTATGTTTATTGCAATACGGTTATTCATTTAAGAAGAATAATGGTTACTTTGTTTATTTGAATAATACCTTCAACGGTCTTGCACCTAAAATGAATGGTTTATTGAATCTCGATCGTAGTGATACACATGTTTATACCAAAATATATAAGATAGTAATGATAGTACCACATACTTGTGGCACTACCATTTGAGTCGTACTGGTATAAAACGCATGAAGAAGCTCCATGTTGATGGATCTTTGGACTCACTCGTTTTGAAAAGATTGAGACATGCGAACCATGTCTATTGGTATATATGCATGAAGAAACTCCATACTGATGGATCATTTGGACTCACTTGATTTTGAATCACTTGAGACATGCATATCATACCACATGGGTAAGATGACTGAAAGGCCTCATTTTTCAATGAGATGAAACAAGAGAGCAACTTGTTGGAAGTAATACATTTGATGTGTGCAATCCAATGAGTGCTGAGGCACGCAGTGAATATCATTATGCTCTTACTTCATAGATGATTTGAGTAGATTCTGAGTATATTTACTTGATGAAGCAGGAGTCTGAATTATAGAAAGGTTCAAGCAATTTCAAAGTGAAGTTGAAGATCATCATGGCAAGAGGATAAAATGTCTATGATATGATCATAGAGATGAATATCTGAGTTACGAGTTTGGTACACAATCAAGACCTTGTGGAAATTGTTTCATAACTAATACCGCCTGGAACACCATGGTGTGTCCAAACATCATAAATGCACCCTATTGGATATGGTGCATACCATGATGTCTCTTATCGAATTACCACTATCGTTTATGGGTTAGGCATTAGAAACAACTGCATTCACTTTAAATAGGGCACCATGTAATTCCGTTGAGATGACACCGTATGAACTATGGTTTAGAGAAACCTAAGTTGTCATTTCTTAAAAAAATTGGGGCTGTGATGCTTATGTGAAAAGTTTTGCCTGATGAGCTCGAACCCAAAGCGGATAAAATGCATCTTCATAGGACACCCAAAAACAGTTGGGTATACCTCCTAATTCAGATCCGGAAGCAAAAGTTATTGTTTCCAGAAATGGGTCCTTTCTCGAGGAAAAGTTTCTATTGAAAGAATTGAGTGGGAGGATGGTGGAGACTTGATGAGGTTATTGAACCATCACTTCAACTAGTGTGTAGCAGGGCATAGGAAGTTGTTCCTATGGCGCCTACACCAATTGAAGTGGAAGCTGATGATAGTGATCATGAAACTTCAGATCAAGTCACTACCAAACCTTGTAGGTCGACAAGGATGCGTACTACTTCAGAGTGGTACGTAATCCTGTCTTAGAGGTCATGTTTCTAGACACAATGAACCTATGAGCTATGGAGAAGCGATGGTGGGCCCGGATTCCGACGAATGGCTCGAGGCCATAAAATCCGAGAGGATCCATGTATGAAAACAAAGTATAGACTTTGGAAGAACTACTTGATGGTCGTAAGGCTGTTGGGTACAGATGGATTTTAAAAGTAAGACAAACAATGATGGTAAGTATCACCATTAAGAAAGCTCAAGTTGTCGTTAAGATGTTTTCTGACAAGTTCAAGGAGTTGACTACGGTGAGACTTTCTCACTCGTAGCAATGCTAAGAGTCTGTTGGAATTGTATTAGCAGTTACTGCATTATTTATGAAATCTTGCAGATAGGATGTCAAAACATTGTTTCCTCGACAATTTTCTTGAGGAAAGGTTGTATGTGATACAACCAGAAGGTTTTGTCAATCCTAAAATATGCTAACAAGTATGAAAAGCTCCAGTAATTCTTCTAAGGACCGGAGTAAGCATCTCGGAGATGGAATATACACTTTGATGAGATGATCAAAGATTTTGGGTTTATACAAAGTTTATGAGAAACTTGTATTTCCAAAGAAGTGAGTGGGAGCACTATAGAATTTCTGATGAGTATATGTTATTAACATATTGTTGATCAGAAATGCTATAGAATTTCTGGAAAGCATATAGGGTTATTTGAAAAGTGTTTTTCAATGGAAAACCTGGATTAAGCTATTTGAAAATTGAGCATCAAAATCTATAAGGATAGATAAAAAAACACTTAATAGTACTTTCAAATGAATACATACTGTGACAAGATTTTGAAGGAGTTCAAAATAGATCAGCAAAGAAGGAGTTCTTGGCTGTGTTATAAGGTGTGAGTATTGAGTAAGACTCAAGACCTGACCACGGCAGAAGAGAGAGAAAGGACGAAGGTCGTCCCCTATGCTTTAGACGTAGGCTCTACAGTATGCTATGTTGAGTACCGCACCTGAAGTGTGCCTTGCCATGAGTTAGTCAAGGGGTACAAGATTGATCCAGGAATGGATCACATGACAGCGGTCAAACTTAACCTTAGTAACTAGTGGACTAAGGAATTTTCTTGATTATGGAGGTGGTAGAAGAGTTCGTCATAAAGGGTTACATCGATGCAAACTTTGACACCAATCTGGATGAATCTGAGTAGTAAACCGGATTCGTATAGTAGAGCAGTTATTTGGAATAACTCCAAGTAGCGCGTGGTAGCTGCATCTACAAGATGACATAGAGATTTGTAAAGCACACACGGATCTGAAAGGTTCAGATCCGTTGACTAATAACCTCTCTCACAAGCGAGATATGATCAAACCCCATGGGTGTTGGATTCATTACAATCACATAGTGATGTGAACTAGATTATTGACTCTAGTGCAAGTGGGAGACTGTTGGAAATATGCACTAGAGGCAATAATAAAATGGTTATTATTGTATTTCCTTGTTCATGATAATTGTCTATTGTTCATGCTATAATTGTATTAACTGGAAACCGTAATACATGTGTGAATACATAGATCACAACTTGTCCCTAGTGAGCCTCTAGTTGAGTAGCTCGTTGATCAATAGATGGTTATGGTTTCCTGACCATGGACATAGGATGTCATTGATAACGGGATCACATCATTAGGAGAATGATGTGATGGACAAGACCAAATCCTAAGCATATCACAAGATCGTATAGTTCGTTTGCTAAGAGCTTTTCTAATGTCAAGTATCATTTCCTTAGACCATGAGATTGTGCAACTCCCGAATACCGTAGGAATGCTTTGGGTGTACCAAACGTCACAACGTAACTGGGTGGCTATAAAGGTGCACTACAGGTATCTCCGAAAGTGTCTATTGGGTTGGCACGAATCGATACTGGGTTTTGTCACTCCGTATGATGGAGAGGTATATCTGGGCCCACTTGGTAATGCATCATCATAATGAGCTCAATTTGACTAAGTAGTTAGTCACAGGATCATGCATTATGGAACGAGTAAAGTGACTTGACGTTAACGAGATTGAACGAGGTATTGGGATACCGACGATTGAATCTCAGGCAAGTAACATACCGATTGACAAAGGGAATTGTATACGGGATTGATTGAATCTCCGACATCGTGGTTCATCCGATGAGATCATCGTGGAACATGTGGGAGCCAATATGGGTATCCAGATCCTGCTATTGGTTATTGGCCGGAGAGGTGTCTCGGTCATGTCTGCATGGTTCCCGAACCCGTAGGGTCTACACACTTAAGGTTCGGTGACGCTAGAGTTGTTATGGGAAATATTATGTGGTTACCGAAGGTTGTTGGGAGTCCCGGATGAGATCCTGGACATGACGAGGAGCTCTGGAATGGTCCATAGGTGAAGATCTGTATATTGGACGAAGGGTATTGGAGTCCGGAATTGTTCCAGGGGTACCAGGTGATGACCAGCGTGTCCGAAAGGGGTTTCGGAGGCCCCGGCAAGCGTTGGGGGGCCTTATGGGCCAAGGGGAGGGGGCACATCAGCCCACTAAGGGGCTGAGCGCCACTCTCACCCCATCTCATGTAACCTGGAGAGGTGGGGGCGCCACCCCTAGGGCAGTCGCCCCTCCCGGCTTGGGGGGCAAGTTTCCTAAGGGGTGGGGGCACCTAAACCCATCTAGGGTTTCCCCTGGCCGCCGCCCCCTCCTCTAGATCCATCTAGAGGGGCCGGCCCCCTCTCCCCTCCCCCCTATATATAGTGAGGGGGTGGGAGGTCAGCCATACCCTTCCCCTGGCGTAGACCTTCCCTCCTCCAACACCTCCTCCTACTCCGTAGTGCTTGGCGAAGCCGTGCCGGAGAACCACGAGCTCCATCGCCACCATGCCGTCGTGCTACTGAAGGTTTCCCTCAACTTCTCCTCTCCCCTTGCTGGATCAAGAAGGAGGAGACGTCCCCGAGCTGTACGTGTGTTGAACACGGAGGCGCCGTCCGTTCGGTGCTAGATCGGATCTTCCGCGATTTGAATCGTCGCGAGTACGACTCCATCATCTGCATTCTTGTAACACTTCCGCTTAGCGATCTTCAAAGGTATGAAATGCTCACCCTCTCCCTCTCTTGTTGCTAGAATCTCCATAGATTGATCTTGGTGACACATAGGAAAATTTTGAATTTTCTGCTACGTTCCCCAACAATAATGACTTATCTTGCATATCAACATTGCGTTAAAATGATTGTGATGTAGTATGATGATATGGTATCCTCCTCTGAATAATCGAGTGCCTTGACTTGGCACATGTTCATGCATGTAGTTGAATCAAAACCAACACAGCCTCTATGATATTTATGTTCATGATGTTCATATCCTACTCATGCTAGTATCCATTGTTACTTATGCATAATGCATGTTCATGGCTGTTGCGGCTCTAGCTGGCCGCCTCTCAACCTAATTGCTAGCCTTCACCTGTACTAAGTGGGAACTCTGCTTGTACATCCAAAAACTTGAAACCCAAGTTATTCCAGATGAGTCCACCATACCTACCTAATGCGGTATTACCCTACCGTCCTAAGTAAATTTGCATGCGCCACCTCTAAAAACTTCAACTAAATATCCTTTTTGTGTGCCTGGATCATTCATGGAACGATAGGAGGTAGTAGGTATCTTCCATGCTTAGTGGATTATTCTCAGGTCGAGTTTTTATTCACTTGCCATCTCATGAGAAAATGGCGGTAATAGGGGATGGCACCCGCCGGGTTTGGGTACGGGTGGAGCCACCCCATACCCGTCGATGGGTACAATTTTTTCCCATACCCGTCACCCGTCAGGGTAAATGGGTACCCGCGGGTAAAATTACCCAGATTTGCAACACATCAATTTAAGCCTTGCATAGTCATAAACAACAACTAATAATGATTTATAAACAACAACACATCATGACAACAACGCATACTCATAAACAACAACACATTCTCACGAACACGCTTATTTGTAAACATATTTTTGCAAAAATACTCAATAGGCACACACACAAATTAATATTTATCATGTCATATACACACATCTTGCATCTCTATGCAGAAATCAAGGGTAATGTGTACTAACTTACATGAATACATCATAAAACATACATACAAATATAAATTGTCATGGAAATAAAATATGTCATACTTAATTATCATTATGTACACACACAAAATCGTAATCCCACATCATCTATATGCATCATGTCTATGCAAAAATCAATGCTCATATACATGAATACATCACATCATCTATGTACAAAAAATGTATTCACAGTGTAAGAGCAGTGCTCATAATCATAAAAATAGTCAGAACTCACATAGCCTTGCTCTTCTTGTACTTGATGGCAACGGCAGATTGACTATTGATAAGCAGGCTAGGACGTCGCTTCATGGATGTCTCGAACATAGCGCTATGACGGTGCTGCGCCCGCGACAGTGCTGGGCTTGGGCTCGGGGTAGGCGTGCCGTGCTCCTGGTCGTGGAGGTCGTTGAGATGCATCTCCAATCCATGGTCCCCATTGACGCGCAAGCTATGGTGATTGCCCCTGGGTCCATGGCATTGGCGTCCACCTCCAGAGGGCAGGAAAGGGGTGATGGCGCGAGGCGGCAAGTAGCTGGAATGGAGTCCGGAGGCACTGGCAGTGGCAGGCGGCAGCGAGAAGATGAGATCGATCGGCTGGCTACTATGACTACGAGCCTGCCACCAGTGACGCACGCCAATCACGCAGATATAGCCATATAAAGATACGTATCATGTATCAGATTCTGGACAAATGGTTATTATGCTTGTTGAGACAACGTTGATTACGTGAATGATTTTGGCTCTTTCCGGTCCTAGGCTCATATGGCTTTGTGGGACAACTAGTGTGGTTCGGTGGACTAGCATGATTAGGTCTTTTTAGGGCTGCGATTTTTTAAGTAATACAAAGCCTCCTAAAAAGATATATAAAGCCTATTTGTAGATTATATGTGGGTACATGGGTACACGGGTATGGGTTATACTAAACCATACCCGTACCCACTATACCAAATGGGTTTAAATTTTTCCTATATATGTACCCATGGGTATTCTTTTAACCCATACCCTTGCCCTAATAGGGTTTTTACCCGCCGGGTACGTGGGTAATGGGTACCCATTGCCATCCCTAAATAGGGATGCCCAGTCCCAAACTACAAAAGGAAAAGAGCTTACAAATAATCAAACAAAAACTCCCAATGGAGTCATAACCTTTACATTTCCACTTGGGAACCGCTACTAGCGTGCTTAGCATGGAAGATATTGATAACTAATGGTCGTGAAGTGAATGAGAAGGGTGCATGTCTCAAAATATCATTTACCTCTGTTTTAAAAACTTGAGCTCTAGTACCTCTGCAAATCACTGCTTCCCTCTACGAAGGGACTATCAATTTACTTTTATGTTGCATCATCCCCTTCTCAAATAAGCACTAGAACCCGAGAGCACTACTGTCATGCTGATGCATTGTGGGTTTCATAACTGGACCTTTTCTACCATGAATTACAATGTTTAGTCGCTGCTTGCACTTTGGGGGTTCTCTGCATTTATGTTTTGCGGTGTAATAAAGGGCTAGCGAGATACCACTATTGTCATATTATATCATGGTTGTTTTGACAATGTGTTGCTATTTGAGATATCTTATTATTGCTCTCTAGTTGTTTATGTCGTTGATAGGAGTTAATATATTTTTAAGAGTTATTGTCGACACGGTTAGTTATAATCCTTGCTGAAAACCTGGGTGCTGTTTTAGCTTATTTATGAAACAAGAGCAAAAGAGTTCAGAAAAGTTTTTATTTTTCACTTTTGGTTTATCAACTGAATTGCTTGAGGACAAGCAAAGGTTTAAGCTTGGGGGATTTGATATGTCTCCAACGTATCAACTTTTCCTAACACTTTTCGTCTTGTTTTGGACTCTAATTTGCATGATTTGAATGAAACTAACCCCGGACTGACGCTATTTTCAACAGAACTACCATGGTGTTGTTTTTGTGCAGAAATAAAAGTTCTCGGAGTGGAACAAAACTTTGCAAGGATTTTTATATCAAATAAGAGAATTTCTGGAGTTAGGAGGTACCTGAGGGGGGCACCTGGGTGGGTACAACCCACCAGGGCGCGCCAGCCCCCCCAGGCGCGCCCTGGTGGGTGCTGCCCACCTGGTGGCCCTGCTGACCCTCAAACCGACGCTATAAAATCCCATATTTCTAGAAAAAATGAGGGAGAAAGAATTATCGTGTTTCACGAGATGGAGCCGCCGTCGCCTGTTCTTCATCGGGAGGCCAGATCTGGAGTCCGTTTGGGGCTCCGGAGAGGGGATCTTTGATCTTCGTCATCACCAACACATCTCCATCACCAATTCCATGATGCTCCCCACCGGGAGTGAGTAATTCCTTCGTAGGCTCGCTGGTCGGTGAGGAGTTGGATGAGATTCATCATGTAATCGAGTTAGTTTTGTTAGGGCCTAATCCCTAGTATCCACTATGTTATGAGATTGATGTTGCTATGACTTTGCCATGCTTAATGCTTGTCACTTTGGGCCCGAGTGCCATGATTTCAGATCTGAACCGTTTATGTTATCACCATTATAGCCATGTTCTAGATCCGATCTTGCAAGTTATAGTCACCTACACTACAAAAAAATACACTTCCGTGATGATACGTGTTTGTCACAGTAGGTCAGGTTTTCTGTCATGCATGTACATCCATGACGATTTTATGACAGAATCAAGATAGTCATACCTGTGCTGTCGTAGAAATGTTCCATGACATTACCAAAATTATCATCACGGAAGTGTCCACTTCCATGACGATAAATCGCGTGTCATAGAAGTGCTTTTGTCAAGGGTGACCGACACGTGGCATCCACCGTAACGGAACACTGTTAAGCTATGAGGTCCGGTTTTGGATTCGATAACCCGTTAACAGCCCCGACCAATGGGGATTTTCCACGTGTAGAATCATCATTGGCTGGAGGAAACACGTGTCGGCTCACCGTCAGGACAGATGTCATCCACTCATTGGACAAAAGGCGCCTATGATACGTCGACACATGGCACGACTCAACAGAGGCCCATAACTGTGAAAAGGCCGGCCCATTTGACTTGGTCAAAAGGTGGCGGGCCGGACCACTGAAAGCCTGTTAACGGCCTGTTCGCATATAGCCCATTTACAACCCGCTAACCCAGGGCCCGTTACGACCTATCCGAATTAGGCCCAGTAGCGTCATATGGGCCATCCAATATGATTCCAGCCCATTTTAACTTCTGGCCCATGTATGGCCCATGACGTCTTTCGGCCCATATGAGGCCCTTTGCAACTCTTGGCCCATTAACGACCCGTGGTGAAACTGGCCCGTAATGAACAGTGTATCACTTTATACCCATTAACGACCCATTATTCCATTGGGCTGTTTCCAGCCCATGTTATCTTTCAGCCTTCTCAGGGCCCATTTATTATTGGGCTCATTTCCAGCATTCGGTTACTTACGGCCCGTTACTATCATTTTCTGCTTGTGGGCCAGATTCCGCCTGTTGTTACATTCGACCGGTTTGTGGCCCGTTAATACGTTGGGCCGTTTTCATAGCGTCATCAAATACGGCCAATTAACGACGACCCATTATGGTCGGCCCATGAACGGACCATTCCAACTCTAGCCCATTTACGGCCATAATGCGGTCTGTTATTGGCCCATGTTTGGCCAATCGATCATACGGCCCATATAAGGCCCATTGATGATACGGCCCGTAGAAGGCCCATTGTTTCTACGGCCCGTAGAAGGCCCATTGTTTCTACAGCCGGTAGGAGGCCCAGTGTCACTACAATAAATATGTAGCCATGGTTATTGTGGCCTAGTTTTAAAAAATAGGTTATTGCGGCCACTAGCAAACCGCGAAAAAAGAACTGCACAGACTACAAGCAAACAAATAAACAAGACAACAAGGAAATAAATAAGCAAGCAACTTACGCTAGGCTATCATGGCTATTACACATATTACATCCACTTGGCATCAAAGTTTGCCACCAGTGCAAATATAGGGAACAAAGAAGCATATCATATACACTGGTTGTCAAAGTTGGTGACCAGCGCAAATAAACGCCACAGCAAAACAAATCCAGAACTGAAACCACTTCAGAAGATCTCAAGAAAAAATATCCTGGGTACCCATAATGCTGGCAAGATGCTTAGCAAGCTTATTAACTTTCTCTTGTTTGGCGCCTAAATCCTCCAGCGCTTGCTGTTGCACTAGGAAGTATACATCTGAATTCTGCAGGGACTTCCTCAGTCCTTCAACTTCCCGTCGCAGCACATCTGATCGATATCTTTCAACTTGAAGTTGAGACTCAAGAAGACGAACTGATTCAGGCAACGAGTTCGAAGAGCTTGTACCAGAAGTAGTGGCCAGTAACTCGAACACTACATCAAGACATGACTTTTGGGTTCTCTCACTGTCGTCAAGATAGTTTTTATAAGCTTTCTTGGAGACCAACAGGGATGTCTCACTATCTTTAACCTTATCTACATTACTTCCTTTACCATTGCATAACAGGGTACTGTTCTCCAATATTTTGTCTGTATTCTAAAAGAGAAACAAGAAAACACATCACAGGTTTACCATGTTGTATATGAAACTCATTTTTGTAAATGAGTTCAGTAGTAAAGTGGACAGGATAACAACATGAAACAAACATATATCTATGTACCATGGTCACTTTATGGTCTATATCATTCTAGTTTTTGTTGCCAAATCAAGATAGAGACATAGTTCAAATAATATTTGTTCAAGACAAAGCAGAATAGACAGAATATAAGTGTGGGAAACTATAGAGCAATAACAACACTTGTAATGTGCATGACATGAGAACATAACTATTTATTCAATTGAAACTGAAATCAACATAGAGCAGGTTACAACAGCAAACCAGTTAAAGAAACAGGTTTAAAACATACCTGTTGCGCCATTGGAGTTTCAATTCCATCCTTCAAATTTGAAAATATTTGGTATGAGTAAATACAGTAATGCACGAGCAAAGGAGTATGAACCATAGCTACATAACCTGACCTGAGAACAAATCTTCTTCTCCTTTAAGTGTTGAGTTGGGATTCGGAGTGGTGGTCCTCGTGCTTTGGGCACTGCAGTTCCCTTACTAACTGCTCGTGTTTGGGTGCTCTATGGTGGAGACGGTGCTGTGTCAACTGGAACTGGGTTACTATCTTCCGGGGTTGGGGTTAGAAGGGGTGTAGATAGTTCTCTGTCCAACTAGGTAGGGGTACAATCTGCGAGAGTCTGGGTTATGTGTGGTGGATCTGGTCCTTCGGCAAGTACAACCGTGGTTCTATCTGTATCAACTGGTAGCACCATCTTTTCTGAAGACTGTGTTGTTACTCCCTTAGATACTGCCATCACCCTCTCCAATTCAAATGACTGATAAACAAGAAAACTAATTGAAAGTACAGACATTGTATGATAGACAGGTGCAATAGATAGTGGGGAATAAAAGAGGGCATGAAATAATTCACATTGATGTTGTCTAACCAAACAGGATAGCATGACACAATTTCACATATATGATGGCTAACTAAACAGGATAACATGACACAATTTCACATTATGATGGCTAACTAAAAAAGATGGAAAGACATAGTTCAAAATATGATGACTATGTAAACAGGATGACATGATATAACTATATAATGTGTTTATTAAATAGGTTGGCATGCCGTAATTCACATACATTCATGGATAGAATGCCATAATTCAAAATATGATGACCGTAAACACTAAATAGAATGAAATGATATAACTATATGATGTCTTTATTAAATGGGTTGCCATGCCATAATTCAAATAGATGATGTGTATATACTATATAAACATGATGGCATGATATAATTCAAATATATGATTTATATAGTAAGCAAGTAAGCAGATGGCAATCCATATATGATGTAAAAACTAAGCAATGCAAGACAACATGCATGACATGGGTAATATAACCCTGCCAAGTTTGAGCATAGACCTCAGGGGGGAAATAGGACTGGTCATCAGTCTCTGAATCCTCCTCTGAGGAGCTCTCTGTAACCAGCAAGATGTCTACTTCAGCAGGTAGCATTGTCTGCTCTACATACCTTGTTTTCACTCCAGATACTTCCATGACCGCTTCAAATGGCTGATGCACGGGAAGAGTAGTTGAATATACATACGTTGTTAACAAATGGAACACACAATCTAAAAAAATGATAGCATGATATAATTCACATACATGATGATTGGCTAAACAGCATGGCATTGCATAATTCACATATATAATGCCTTTGCAACAAGATATCATTGCATAATTCACATATATAATGTCTTGCAACAAGATGGCAATGCATAATTCACATATATGGTAATTAGACACTGAACAAGTGGCATTCACACAAAGCATGTCTAAACTAATCAAATGAAATAGCAATGCAAGACACCATACACACGATATGAGCAACATAATCCTGCCAAGTTAGAGCATACACCTCGGGTGGGGTGGGGAATAGGACTAGTCATCTGTCTCTGAATCCTCCTCCGAGGAGCTATCCGTAACCAGCGAGATATGCGCTTCGACAGATAGCATAGTCTGCTCTCAAGACCTTGTTTTCAGTCCAGAATTTTCCATCACCATGTCAAATGGCTTATGCACACGAAGAGCAGTTGAATGTACTAACATTGTTGACAAATGTAATTCGTAACGAAAAAAAGGATGGCCTGATATAGTTTACATATAAGATGACTGGCTAAGCAGGATGGCATTGCAAAATTCACATATATGATGCCTGGCTAGACAAGATGGCGTTGCATAATTCACATAAATGATGAATAAACTAAACAGATGGCATTCGCACAAAGAATGTATAAACTAAGCAGATGACATATTTGATGTATAACATAAGCAATGCAAGGCACCATATGCATCATATATCCAACATCAGCATGCCAAGTTAGAGCAAAGACCTCAGGGGGTAAATAGGAGTGGTCTTCTCCTTCCAAATCCCCCTCAGAACAAATATCTTCCTCTCGATTACAATCCTAAATGGGTGGAGGGGGGCTGCCTTTGCGCCTACCATGGAGCAACGTCTGCATGAAATTTTGTTGCGACGCAAGGCTCGTCTCTTTTCCTCTACATGTTCAGTTCCATTGTTTACAATAACTGTCATGCATAGGAATAAAACACAGTGAGATTATGTAAGGAGTGCATGCAGAAATCCAGAGTGATGGTAGCAACCTGTGGATAGACCCAAAACCAATAATAGCAGGCAGATAATGGCTTATTTATTGTTTGTTTCCCACCCAACATAAAACTCATAGTAGACACCTGAGATTAACCATCTAGTAGATAAATACTATTGCTTGCGGCCCCGATATGTACCTGATGACCCACAAGTATAGGGGATCTATCGTAGTCCTTTTGATAAGTAAGAGTGTCAAACCCAACGAGGAGCAGAAGGAAATGATAAGCGGTTTTCAGTAAGGTATTCTCTGCAAGCACCGAAATTGTAGGTAACAGATAGTTTTGTGATAAGATAAATTGTAACAGGTAACAAGCAATGAGAGTAAATAAGGTGCAACAAGGTGTCCCAATCCTTTTTGTAACAAAGGACAAGCCTGGACAAATTCTGATAATGAGAAAAGCGCTCCCGAGAACACATGGGAATTATCGTCAAGCTAGTTTTCACCACGCTCATATGATTCGCGTTCGGTACTTTGATAATTTTATATGTGGGTGGACCGGTGCTTGGGTACTGTCCTTTCTTGGACAAGCATCCCACTTATGATTAACCCCTATTGCAAGCATCCACAACTACAATAGAAGTATTAAGGTAAACCTAACCATAGCATGAAA
Organism: Triticum dicoccoides; assembly: GCF_002162155.2. Lineage (NCBI taxonomy): Eukaryota > Viridiplantae > Streptophyta > Magnoliopsida > Poales > Poaceae > Triticum > Triticum dicoccoides. The sequence goes on along the minus strand of NC_041385.1, from coordinate 707,194,657 downwards.
CTAGTGGATCCAAATCATCCCCTTACGAAGCAACGCATAAACTAGGGTTTAAGCTTCTGTCACTCTAGCAACCCATCATCTACTTATTACTTCCCAATGCCTTCCTCTAGGACCAAATAATGGTGAAGTGTCATGTAGTCGACGTTCACATAACACCACTAGAGGAGAGACAACATACATCTCATCAAAATATCGAACGCATACCAAATTCACATGACTACTAATAGCAAGACTTCACCCATGTCCTCAGGAACAAACGTAACTACTCACAAAGCATATTCATGTTCATTATCAGAGGAGTATTAATATGCATTAAGGATCTGAACATATGATCTTCCACCAAGTAAACCAATTAGCATCAACTACAACGAGTAATCAACACTACTAGCAACCCACAGGTAGCAATTTGTTGTTTTGGATACAAGATTGGATACAAGAGATGAACTAGGGTTTGAGAGGAGATGGTGCTGGTGAAGATGTGGATGGAGATTTACCCCTCCCGATGAGAGGATTATTGGTGATGACGATGGTGATGATTTCCCCCTCCTGGAGGGAAGTTTCCCCAGCAAAACAGCTCCGCAGGAGACCTAGATTGGTTCCGCCAAGGTTTCACCTCGTGATGGCGGAGTTTCGTCTCGTGAGCTTGCCTCTGATTTTTTCTAGGGTGAAAGACTTCATATAGCATAAGATGGGCACCGGAAGGCCAACAGGGGGCCCAGGAGATAGGGGGCACGCCCAGTAGGGGGGCGCACCCCCACCCTCCTGGCTAGGGTGTGGGCCCCCTCTGGTACTTTCTTTGCTCAAAAGTTCTTATTAATCCCAAAAATGACTTTCGTGGAGTTTCAGGACTTTTGGAGCTGTGCAGAATAGGTTTCCAATATTTGCTCCTTTTCCAGCCAGAATCCCAGCTGCCGGCATTCTCCCTCTTCATGATAAACCTTGTAAAATAAGAGAGAATAGCCATAAGTATTGTGACATAATGTGTAATAACAACCCATAATGCAATAAATATTGATATAAAATCATGATGCAAAATGAACGTATCAACTCCCCCAAGCTTAGACCTTGCTTGTCCTCAAGCGGAAGACGAAATCGAAAAATATGTCCACATGTTTAGAGATAGAGGTGTCAATAAAAATAAAATACGGACATGATGGCATCATGATCATTCTTATAATAGCAACATATATAGATTTTGTCATATGATTTCTTATGCTCAAGTAACAATCTATTCACAATGTCAAGTATGGAACATAAACTTCATTGGGAACTAACAAACTATAATCTCAGTCATTGAAACAATTGCAATTTATCATAACATTAGAAAGACTCAATAATAGAGCTTTTCAGCAAGTCCACATACTCAACTATCATATAGTCTTCTACAATTGCTAACACTCACACAATACTTATGGTTATGAAGTTTTAATCGGACACTGAGAAAGATAGGGGCTTATTGTGTTGCCTCCCAACGTACTCACCTTTGGGTGATGTTAACAATATTAGTTCATGCTAACTTACATCCAATTGGATATATATATATATATATATATATATATATATATATATATATATATATATATATATATATATATATATATATATATAGGGTGGGTCTATTATGATAACACCCTTAAGAGTCTTATTCTGCACACCGCTTTCTTATTCTGATAACACCTCCGATCGAACCTGGTAGCTACAATCTCTTCCCCACCTGGGCGCCGCACCACCTCCAACCACCTTAACCCCAGCCCCAACCCCACGTTCTTCATCCCTCTCCCTGCCCCGCACCCCCTCACCC
>NC_041385.1:707192339-707192846 GCF_002162155.2 Triticum dicoccoides | reverse complement strand
CGGTGCGTGTTGGCTGGGTCGGGAGGTGGGGGAGCCCCGTTGACCAGGGGAGTGTAGTGAGGTGGGGGTGTTTCTTTTTTATTGCCTGGCGGTTCGGTTCAGGTTTGGTTACGGTGCCGAAGTGTTAGCAGAATAAGCTTTTTGAGGTGCAGAATAAGGTCTTAAGGGTGTTATTAGAATAGACCCACCCTATATATATATATATATATATATATAGGGTGGGTCTATTATGATAACACCCTTAAGAGTCTTATTCTGCACACCGGTTTCTTATTCTGATAACACCTCCGATCGAACCTGGTAGCTACAATCTCTTCCCCACCTGGGCGCCGCACCACCTCCAACCACCTTAACCCCAGCCCCAACCCCACGTTCTTCATCCCTCTCCCTGCCCCGCACCCCCTCACCCCCAGCCCACCTCCTTCCTCTCCCCGCTTCCCCAACCTTCTTCCTCCTCGCTCCCTCCGCTTCCACCAGCCCCAGCCGGGGCCTGAACCACCGGATCCG
>NC_041385.1:707189779-707192329 GCF_002162155.2 Triticum dicoccoides | reverse complement strand
AGCCCCAGCCGTGGCCTGAACCACCGGATCCGGCTGCCAACAGCCTCCGGCGCAGTCCCAACCATCGGATCCGACCGCCACCAGCCCCAGGCACGACCTCAAACCGCTGGATTCGGCCACCACCAGCCCCCAACGGGGCCTCAAACCGTTGGATCCGGCCGCCATCGGCTCCTGGCGTGGCATCAACCATCGGATTCCGGCCACCATCGGCTCCCGGCGCGCCTTTAAACCACGGGAATCGGTCGTGACGGCCATGGATGCGGCAACCAACCCCCCATCTTCCCTCGGCCGTCTCTGGACTGCATCTCCATCACCGAAGGGCTCCCCTCTCCTCTGACCGGATCCGCCCATTCTCGAGGTGTGACGCCGTTCCCCGATGCCGACGAGCTGCATCGCCTATTCCCTGCTCACCCTCGTTCCTATCTTTGTTTGCAGGTCGCCCGTCCAGGGCATGTGGTCCACTAAGTGGAGGTAGGAGGCCACGGGCAGAGAAAAAAGAGGTAGGAGGGTTCTCCTCCGGCGCCGCCCTCGTGGAGGATCCAGCGAGATCCTTCGCGCCCAGTCTACGTTGCCACCAACCAGCACTGATCTGGTTCCCCCCACGCCCCTGCCTAGATGAGATGTTCTTTTTGTCGTGGCCCTGCCTTGCCCTGCTGCCCTGCATCAGCCCCGCGGCGGAGCTCTCCTAATCTGCGCCGCCCCACTCCCCTCCTGTGTGGAAGCCGCTGCCGTGGTGTGCAGTGCAACCGTGGCTGTGCTAGCTCATCCCCGACGGCATGCGGTTCGGTGCGTGGGGTCGTGTGGTACGGCGCCCGTGTATGTGCTGTTCTTTTTTGGGGGTAAGCACGTTGCAAAAATTGCAGTGCGGTTTAGCGACGGTGGAATTGCGGTGTGGTTCGGCGCGCGTGGAGGTGCAGCTCGTCCACAGGGATCTTGTGTTCTTTTCTTGTCAAAAAAATTATGCTTGACGAGGCCACAGGCGCCCCCGACAAAAGCAGTACTGATGGCGACGCCGTGCAGCTCATCGGCGACATGCGCATGGTTTTGCACATAGCAGCGTGTAGTTCGGTAGCCACCTAATACACAGCAGTACAGTTGGATCCCATGGAGTTTCAGATGCTTATTTCAGCGTTCATATTTGTAGTGCAGTGCGTATTCGTGGTAAACAAAAAATGGTTGTTTATTCTTGATGCTTTTTTTGCGTTAAAAAACTTGTTATGCCTTAAGCAGTGCAGTTAATTGTTGGATGTTGTACTCTTGACTTTGTTGTGTAGTGCGGTTAATTTATAGGTATAGGCGAACAAAAAACAAGAAAAGAAGAACAAACAGGAAAAATACACAAAAATACATGCAGTCCACTCATCTATGTATGAAGTGCAAAATTGTTTCGTGTGCTTTAAAAATCAGTCAACTACATCAACGCATGTAGTGCTTTTGGTCATCGGATGTGGTTCACTTTTTAGAGTGATGTGTTCACTTGTGTCCAAAATGAAAGTGCTAAAAAATTTAGCGCAACAATAAAGAAAGCGATGAGGTTCACTTCGATATATGTCACAGGTCACTTGCCTCCTCTCTGCAGTCCACTCTCATTCACAAAAAGTTTGAAAAAAAGACAACAAAACTCGTATGAGAAAAATTTGTGTTCGACAAAAGAAACGATGCAGTTCACATGACTGTCCGATGCAACGAGGTTTTCCGTTTGAAGCAGTGCGTTTTTCTGTCCCACGACGATTTTGGTGTCGCGAAAAAACAGAGTGTCCACTTTTCACTAAATTTAAAACTACTCTTAAACTGTAAAGAATTAGAGAGTGTGTTCTACATGAAAAAGTTCCATCTCGTCGATATCTTTCCAACAACGTATCATTTGAATCATTCCGACCAGCGGTTTGCAAAAATTTCACGAAAAACAGCCGCTGCCTCTCGAAGTCAGCCGCACGATTTTCAAAATTAACTAAAAACCGTAAGGAATCTCAAAACTATTTCAACATATGAAAGTTGCGCCTGGTCCGTAGCTTTCCAACGGCGTATCACACGCCCCATTTTGACAAACGGTTCAAAAACTGAAGCGAAAACAGTACCAAATTTTTTAAAAAACTAAAAACAGAATTCCGCGATTTAGTAAATTTGAAACTGCTCTTAAACCGTAACGAATTAGAGAAAGATTTATATATGAAAAATATGCGCCTCGACGATATCTATCCAACGGCGTATCATTTGCTTCATTCCGACAAGCGGTTTAGAAAAAAACGCGAAAAAACGCTCGCTGCCACTCGTCATCCGCCGCACTATTTTCAAAACTGTTCTTAAACCGTGTGGAATCTCAAAAAGTGTTCAACATGTAGAAGTTGCGCCTAATCCATAGCTTTTCAATGGTATATTACATGCCTCATTCCGATAAACGGTTAAAAAATTAGAGCGAAAACAGTACTAAAAAAACACTGCGTGCAATTTTTTTCGACACGAAGTTCACTAGGCTCTATTGAGCGTGCGGGGCCGAAGTGGTGTCCAGAATAGTTATTCTGCTAATATTAGCAGAATAGACCGTCTGTA
>NC_041385.1:707178982-707189656 GCF_002162155.2 Triticum dicoccoides | reverse complement strand
TATATATCAGGATCTTTCCAACACGAGGTGCTTGCCAAAGGATAAAATGAAAAAGGGGAAGGTGAAGATCACCTTGACTCTTGCATAAAGTAAAAGACATAAAGTAAAACATAGGCCTTTCGCAGAGGGAAGCAAAGGTTGTCATATGCTTTTAGGGTTGGATGCACAAAATCTTAATGTAAAAAAACATCACTTTATATTGCCACTTGTGATATGAACCTTTATTATGCAGTCCCTCGCTTTTATTACTTCCATATCACATGATCGTATAAAGCTTATTTTCTCCGCACTAATAAGTCAAACATATTTAGAGAGCAATTTTTATTGCTTGCAACATGACAACTTACTTGAAGGATCTTACTCAATCCATAGGTAGATATGGTGGACTCTCATGGCAAAACTGGGTTTAAGGATATTTGGAAGCACAAGTAGTATCTCTACTTGGTGGAAGGAATTTGGCTAGCATGAGGGGGAAAGGCAAGCTCAACATGTTTAGAAGATCTATGACAATATACTTTAACTAAGATGTGAGAAAACATAAACCATTACGTTGTCTTCCTTGTCCAACATCAACTCTTTAGCATGTCATACTTTAATGAGTGCTCACAATCATAAAAGATGTCCAAGATAGTATATTTATATGTGAAAACCTCTCTTTCTTTATTACTTCCTATTAATTGCAATGATGACCAAAACTAGGTTTGTCAACTCTCAACAACTTTTATGCCTCATACTCTTTATATGTGAAGTCATTGCTATCCATAAGATCAATATGAACTCTTTTATTTCTTTTCATTCTTTCTGTTTTCTCAAGATCATAGGAAGATAGCAAAGCCCTTGACTCAACACTAATATTTATCATAGATAGCTCACGGACTCGATTACATAAAGGGATCACAAGGCAAACTCAAAACTAATTCATACCAAAACTTTATTCTACTAGATCAAGATATTACTAAAAGGATCAAACTAAGTAAAAACGGTAAAGATAGGAGTGTGATGGTGATACGATACCGGGGCACCTCCCCCAAGCTTGGCAGTTGCCAAGGGGAGTGCCCATACCCATGTAATTATGTCCTCGGAGGTGGTGAAGAAGGAGTTGCTGATGATGTAGGCTTTCTCCTCAATTTACGCTTGAGGATGGAATTTTGGTCCCTTTGGTCATCAATCTCCCGCTCAAGGCTTAATATCCTTTTGCATAATTCCTGTTTGTTTTCCTGGAAGAGACGAAAAGGAATAAACTCGATCTTTGGTTTCTTTGCTCTATTAGGGAGGCTTGACTTTTTGAACTCCAAATGCATATCCCTAGGTTGAGTTAATGGAGCTTCATCTTCGTCTGAGCTTGTCTCCTCCTTTCCCTTAGGCTCATAGTCTTCTTCTTCCTAAGTGGTCCAGCCATCATACTCCAAGTCTCCGTAGACCTTAGGGTTTGCAAGGTAATGAGACACATAGCTTTCTCCCTCTGAATCCTGGGACGACATATTGCTCTAATCTGCGGCAGAAACAGCTTGAAACAAAAAACAGAGGATTTTTGCGTGATATGGTGGTCAAAACCTTCGGGAGATTATATAATGAATTTTTACCTACCAAAAGAAGTAATGTGCAAGAAAACGGAGTTCGGGAGGCACATGAGGTGCCCACGAGACAAGGGGCGCGCCCAGTAGGGGGGCACTCCCTCCACCCTCGTGGAGGCCTCGTGTCCTTCCCGGATTACTTCTTGCTTTCCAAAATTATTAAATATTCCAAAACGGAGAAAAGTTGCAATTAGAGCTGTTTTGGAGTCGGTTTACTTACCGTACCACATACCTATTCCTTTTTGGAGTCTGAAACATTCTGGAAAGTGTCCCTTATGTATTCCTCCGGGGTTACAGTTCAATAATATTAGTTTCAACATTGATAGGATTACCTGAGATGTAATGTTTGATTCTTTGATCGTTCACCACCCTCGGGCTCGTGCCTTCGTAGTTGTTAATTTTTATGGCACCGGAACGATAGACCTCCTAGATAACGTAAGGACCTTCCCACTTAGAGAGAAGTTTTCCTGCAAAAAATCTTAAACGAGAGTTGAATAACGAGAGTTGAATAGCAACACATAATCACCTACGTTAAACTCACGCTTTTGTATTCTTTTATCATGCCATCTTTTAACTTTTTCTTTAAACAACTTGGCATTTTCATAGGCTTGGGTTCTCCATTCATCAAGTGAGCTAATGTCAAATAACCTCTTCTCACCGGCAAGTTTGAAGTCATAGTTGAGCTCTTTAATAGCCCAATATGCTTTATGTTCAAGTTCAAGAGGTAAGTGACACGCTTTTCCATATACCATCTTATATGGAGACATACCCATAGGATTTTTATATGCAATTCTATAGGCCCATAATGCATCATCAAATTTCTTGGACCAATTCTTTCTAGACCTATTAACAGTCTTCTGCAAAATTAGTTTTAACTCTCTATTACTCAGCTCTACTTGACCACTAGACTGTGGGTGATAAGGAGATGCAATTCTATGATTAACAGCATACTTAGCAAGCATTTTACGAAAAGCACCATGAATAAAATGTGAACCACCATCAGTCATAAGATATCTAGGGACTCCAAACCTTGGAAAAATAACTTCCTTAAGCATCTTAATAGAGGTGTTATGATCAGCACTACTAGGTGGAATAGCTTCTGCCCACTTAGTAACGTAATCAACAACAACTAAAAAAATGTGTGTAACAATTAGAGGCAGGAAAAGGTCCCATATAATCAAAGCCCCAAACATCAAATGGTTCAATAACAATAGAATAATTCATAGGCATTTCTTGATGTGTACTAATATTACTAATTCTTTGACATTTATCACAAGACAAGACAAACTTACGGGCATCTTTGAAGAGAGTAGGCCAATAAAAACCAGATTGCAATACCTTATGTGCAGTTCTATCTCCAGCGTGGTGTCCTCCATATGGTTCGGAGTGACACTTGCGTAGGATCTGTTCCTGTTCATGCTCAGGTACACAACATCTAATAACACCATCTACTCCTTCTTCATAAAGGTGTGGGTCATCCCAGAAGTAATGTCTTAAATCATAAAAAAACTTTTTCTTTTGCTGGTATGTGAAACTAGGTGGTATAAATTTAGCAACAATGTAATTAGCATAATCAGCATAGCATGGAGCAGTACGAGAAGCATTAATGACCGCTAATTGTTCATCAGGAAAGCTATCATCAATAGGTAGTGGGTCATCAAGAACATTCTCTAGCCTAGACAAGTTGTCTGCAACGGGGTTCTCAGCTCCCTTTCTATCAATAATATGCAAATCAAATTCTTGAAGCAAGAGAACCATCTAATAAGTCTAGGTTTAGCATCTTTCTTTTCCATAAGATATTTAATTGCAGCATGATCAGTGTGAATAGTAACTTTAGAATCAACAATATAAGGTCTGAACTTATCACATGCAAATATGACTGCTAAAAACCCTTTTTCAGTAGTAGCATAATTTCTCTAGGCAGTATCAAGAGTTTTACTAGCATATTGAATAATATTTAGTTTATTATCAACTCTTTGCCCTAGAACAACACCTACAGCATAATCACTAGCATCCCACATAATTTCAAAGGGTAAATTCCAATCAGGTGGCTGAATAATAGGTGCAGTGATCAAAGCTTTCTTAAGTATTTCAAATGCTTCTAAAGAATCATCATCAAAGACAAAAGGAATATCTTTTTGCAATAAATTAGTCAGAGGCCTAGATATTTGAGAAAAGTCCTTAATGAACCTACTATAAAAGCCGGCATGACCAAGGAAACTTCTTATACCTTTAATGTCCTTGGGACGTGGCATCTTTTCAATAGCATCAACTTTAGCTTTATCAACTTCAATACCTCTCTCAGAAATTTTATGCCCCAAGACAATGCCTTCATTCACCATAAAGTGACACTTTTCCCAATTCAGGACGAGACTAGTGTCTTCACATCTCTGCAAAACTCAATCAAGGTTGCTCAAGCAATCATCAAAAGAGGATCCATAAATGGAGAAGTCGGCCATGAATACCTGACAAATCTTTTCACAAAAGTCAGAGAATATAGCCATCATGCATCTTTGAAAGGTAGCAGGTGCATTACATAAACCAAAAGGCATACCTCTATAAGCAAAAGTACCGAAAGGGCAAGTAAAAGTAGTTTTAGATTGATCCTCCGCTGACATAGGTATTTGAGAGAAACCAGAATAACTATCTAGAAAGCAGAAATGTGTATGTTTGGATAGTCTTTCTAGCATTTGATCAATAAAAGGTAAAGGGTAATGATCTTTCTTAGTAGCTTTATTTAATTTACGGAAATCAATTACCATCCTATAACCTGTAATGATTCTTTGCAGGCTCAATTCATCTTTATCATTAGGAGCAATAGTAATACCTCCCTTCTTAGGAACGCAATGGATAGGACTTACGCAATCACTATCAGCAACGGGATAAATTATACCTGCCTCAAGGATCTTTAGTATCTCCTTTCTTAACACTTCTTTCATCTTAGGATTTAACCGGCGTTGAGGATCTCTAACTGGGTTGGCATTTTTCTCCACTTCTATTTTTAGTTGGCATAGAGTGGGACTAATGCCCTTAAGATCATCCAGAGTATATTCAATAGCAGCACAGTGCTTCTTCAGAGTTTTTAATAATCTTTCCTCTTCCTGCTCTGAAAGTTTAGCACTAATAATAACATGATATAACTTCTTTGCATAAAGATAAGCATATTTAAGATTATCAGGTAGTGGTTTGAGCTCAAACACGAGATCACCCTTGGGTGGAGGGGGATCCCCTAGGATTTCAACAGGTAAGTTGTGTTTTAGAATAGGACCCTGTTGAAGGAATTATTCATCTATTTCCCTTCTTTCATTCATAAACATATCATTTTGATGGTCTAGCAAATATTGTTCTAACGGATCAGTAGGAGGTATGGCAATAGAAGAAAGACCAATAATCTCATCCTCACTAGGTGATTCTTGATCACGAGGTTGTCTATGAAACTTAGAAAAATTAAACTCATGAGACATGTTTCCTAAGCCAATTGTAACAATATCCTTTTCACAATCAATCCTAGCATGAACATTATTCAAGAAGGGTCTACCAAATATAATGGGACAAAATTCATCTTGTGGGGAACCAAGAACAAGAAAATCAGCAGGGTATTTAACTTTCCCACACAAGACTTCAACATCTCTAACAATCCCAAAAGGCTTAATAGTATCTCTATTGGCAAGCTTAATTGTAACATCAATATCTTCCAACTCAGAGGGTGTAATATCGTGCATAATTTCTTTATGTAAGGAAAAAGGTATTGCACTAGCACTAGCACCCATATCACATAAGCCATGATAACAATGATCTCCTATTTTAACAGAAGTAACAGGCATGCCCACAACAGGTCTATGTATCTTAGCATCTGGTCTAGCAATATTAGTGGTTTCACCACAGAAGTAAATAACATGCCCATCTATATTATCATCCAAGAGATCTTTAACCATAGCAATACTAGGTTCAACTTTAATTTGGTCAGGAGGTGTATATGTTCTAGTATTACTCTTACGAACAACAGTTGAAGTTTTAGCATGATCCTTTATTCTTACAGGAAAAGGTGGTTTCTCGACATAAGCAGTAGGAACAATAGGATCATTATAAGTGATAGTATTTTCTTCAATGGTAATAGGTGCAACTACTTTTAGTTCAATGGGAGGATTATATTTAAACCACTTCTCCTTAGGGAGATCAACGTGAGCAGCAAAAGATTCATAGAAAGAAGCTACTATCTCAGAGTCATGTCCATATTTAGTGCTAAATCCACGGAAAGCATCGGTATCCATAAACGATTTAACACACTCAAACTTATGTGTTATACCTGACTCCTTACCATCGTTGGAACCCCAATCTTCAGAGTTGCCTTTAATTCTTTCCAATAAGTCCCACTTGAATTCAGTACTCTTTAGCATATAAGAACCAACACAGGAAGTATCAAGCATGGTGCGATCACTGAGAGAAAGCCGATCATATTTTTTTGAATAATCATTTCTCTTGAGAGCTCATGATTGGGGCATGAATATAACATTGACTTAAGCCTCCCCCAAGCTTGAGCGATGCTTTCTCCTTCGAGAGGCCAGAAATTATATATGTAATTACGATCACGATGAACAAGATGCATAGGATAGAACTTCTGCCAAAATTCTAACTTCAATCATTTATAGTTCCAAGATCCCGTATCGTCACATAGCCTATACCATGTCAATGCGTCTCCCATCAAATATAAAGGGAAAACCTTCCTCTTAACTACATCATCGGGAATACCTGCAAGCTTAATTAATCCACAAACTTCATCCACAAAGATAAGGCGTAAATCGGGATGCAAGGTTCCATCTCCTGCAAAGGGATTAGCTAGCAGTTTCTCTATCATACCCGAAGGAATCTCAAAGTAAACATTTTTAGTAGGTTCAGTAGGTTGAGGAGCAACTCTTTGCTCTTCTCGTCGGGGCGAAGATACCCCGAACAAGCCCCTCAAAGGATTAGTTTCCATAGTAACAAGTGACAGAAAATTTCAGCACACTATATAAATGTTTCCTCACCAAGTTCCACTCACCAAAGGCGCTTCACTCCCTGGCAACGGCACCAGAAAAGAGTATTGATGACCCACAAGTATAGGGGATCTATCATAGTCATTTCGATAAGTAAGAGTGTCGAACCCAACGAGGAGCAGAAGGAAATGACAAGCGGTTTTCAGTAAGGTATTCTCTGCAAGCACTGAAATTGTAGGTAACAGATAGTTTTGTGATAAGATAAATTGTAACGGGTAACTAGCAATGAAAGTAAATAAGGTGAAGCAAGGTGGCCCAATCCTTTTTGTAACAAAGGACAAGCCTGGACAAATTCTTATAATGAGAAAAGCGCTCCCGAGGACACATGGGAATTATCATCAAGCTAGTTTTCATCACGCTCATATGATTCGCGTTCGGTACTTTGATAATTTGATATGTGGGTGGACCGGTGCTTGGGTACTGTCCTTTCTTGGAAAAGCATCCCACTTATGATTAACCCCTATTTCAAGCATCCGCAACTACAAAATAAGTATTAAGGTAAACCTAACTGTCGGGGGCGATGCTGATTCCCGCCAACACCTATGGGGACAGGGCCCCTTTTCGGTTCGGTGGGGGGCGGAGAGCGCACAAAGAGAGGATCGAGGCAGTGCACGCGGGGGGATTTTTACCCAGCTTCGGGCCGCACGGATGCGTAAAACCCTACTGCTGCTTGTTTGTGTATATTGGATTCTTGCTCAGGAGCGATGGACGCTGCCAGACTGAGCGTAAGAGTGTTTCTGGTGTTGAACGAGCCGAGCTGGCCGAGCCTCTGAACTCTCCGGCCTCTGGAACCTCCTCTACGTTGCGCTTGGGCCTCCTTTTATACTCAAGGGGTCACCGACAGGGGGCAACGTAGACAAGAAGGGTAAAAATGGAAAAGGATGTGGTAGGTGCAGCTACCGCTACTGTGGATACAGTGCACCCTACCTAACTCTGACGGCAGGGGACAAGGGCATTAAATGCCTGTCTGAGTCTCCTAAACAGTGCAAAAGGTGACCGTTAGGAGTGCCACCGTTTGCCACGATGGGCTTCTCTTCATCTCCGCTTGCCACCACGTACCCCTAGCTGCACGGCCACCCGCCACGTGCGCTCTGGGAGAGTCCCAGAGCGACACGTTAGCAGGTGAGCTGGAGCGCGGTTACGCAGTGGGGGTTTCCCGCCGCAAGCTCCTTGCCGCGGCCGTCGCCTTGTCGCGCCCGTAAGCTTGTCGCTCGCCGGATCTTGTCGGGACGCAGGGCGCGTCGCGGCAAGCTTTCTTCGTATGTCTTGAGTGGCCTTCCCGACAAGCTCCTCTTGCCAGGGTCTTGTCTCTTCCCGGCAAGCTCCTCTTGCCGGGGCCTTGGTTGGCCTTCCCGGCAAGCTCCTCTTACCGGGGCCTCGGTTGGCCTTCCCGGCAAGCTCCTCTTACCGGGGCCTCGGTTGGCCTTCCCGGCAAGCTCCTCTTACCGGGGCCTCGGTTGGCCTTCCCGGCAAGCTCCTCTTACCGGGGCCTTGGTTTGAGTACTTTGTTCTTGAATGGTCTTCAAGGGAACCACGGAGGGTCCTGGCGGTCACCCGGCAAGCCTTGTCGCAGGGCGCTGCAACTGCCCGTGCACGAGTTCGGGGTAATAGGGTACCCCTACTCTAGTACACCGATAGGAGCCCCCGGGCCTAGGCCATACACGGTGCCGAGCGCTGTTGGGCCAGGCCCAAAACAGTGCACGGGCACACGCGGCCTAGGTCACGCCGAATATAACTCTGCTCCCACCGCGCACGCCCAGAACAGCACGCGTCAAACGCGGCGTCGTGGGAGAGATCGTGGGAGTTTGCGTGGGGCTAAGCCCCCCGAGCATGCGTCAGGCCACGATGATGGGGACGATTCACGCCCTCCTCCTTAAACGGAGGTAGGTGTGAGGGCGCGGTGCATTTACTGGACGGGGCTGGTGCGCGGTTTTCGGGATGCCCACTCCCCGCGTTCACGGGGCGGAGCGATGCTGCCTCATCTGTCGCCTCAGTTCTGCATCCCCGCCACGCGGCTCCCATGCGCTTGAGGTCACGGACGGTGGATTGGGAAACTGGCCCATCGCGAGCGGGTTGGCCCCGACTCCCTGCCTTTCCCGTGCCTTGATTTGCTGAGCGGGGCGGCCGAGCCCCCACCTCGCTCCTTTATAAAGAGCGGGATGGGAACATGGAAAACCCGCACTCTCTCATCTTCTCCTTTCTTCAGCTTCTGCTCCCCTTTCTCTCATCTGCCATGGAGAAAGGGAACCCAGGCCCTTCCTCGGTGGCGGCGAGGCTCGCCGCCAGACAGCGCCTCTCTCCTTCTGCGCCCGTGGTGGCAGAGCCGGTCTTGGGGGGAAGAGGAAGAGGACGAGGTCGCGGACGAGGTCGAGGACGAGGTCGAGGCGCTCGGGGAAGAGGCGGACGGGGCGGCGCGTCAGCTTCACCTCCATCGGCGGTTCTTCCCCCCACGGCGGTCCATATAGGGGACGACCCTTGCGAGTTCTTCGTCAGGCTGCGCCGGGCGCCTCGTCGTCGCCTCCGGCTTCCTGCTCCGTTTGCGCGCGCGATGGAAGTGGAGCCTCCCGAGACGCTGAGACTGCACATGAGGGGCTGTGGGATCAGCGGCACGCGAGTCCGCGTTGCATTCCCAGCCTCTAATGTGATGTATCTTGATCGAGGGTGGAAGACGTTCGCCCGCATCCACAGCTTGACGGAGGGGTTTACCCTCCATTTTAAGTTGATGGAGGGCGATCTCCTCTCCGTCAAGGCCTTCGAGTGCTTCGGCACTCGGGCGAAGTGCTGCGTGGATAGCTCCTCCGACAGCGAAGGCTCCTCCTCGAGCGAGAGCGACGAGGAGGGGAGCAACAGTGACGACGAGGGTAGCGGGCGGCGGAGTAGCGGGTCCGACTAGGCGTCGGGCGCCGCCTTGTGCGGCATCGGCGACTCCATCATCCGCGTCGCCGGCTTCTTGAACTCCCCGGGGTCGTCTCCTTGGGCGGCTGGCGTAGGGAGGCCGCGGAAGGGGAAGAGGGCAGGCGACAAGGCCGTCAAGCCGGAGTACGAGGGCGTGGTGCCCTCGACATCGTGCTGACGTCCTGCCGCCCCGTCTTCGAGCCCCGCTTCCGGCGTCGCCGTCGCCGTCCAGCCTTTGGACGGCCCCCCGGGATGTTCCCTTGGTGTCTTCTGGCACCCGTAGCTCGCCTAGGCACTCCTTTTGCCCTTTTCGCCTCCTTGACCTGCCTCCTGAAAAGGGGGACAGGAAAGGGATCACGGGCATCTTATCTTTTTAATTTGTAAGCCTTCGGGCCTTAGCTGTATCTAAAATTTGTAATCCTCTCTTTCATGTTTTTCATCCTCTATGGACTGTACCTGAGTGGGATGTTTTTTTAATGAAAGGGGATGCTTGCCGGGGTATTTGTCTCGCGAGTTAAACCCACGCCAAGGAGCAAATCCTTGGTATCCTTCGGACAGACATTTCATCTCCCGGCAACAGACCCTGCCGCCTTCCCACGTCGCTCGACCTTTCTCACGCTTTTGACGGAGGCAGGGACGAGGTGGGTGCGTTTTTCCTCGCTTCATCCCCTTGCTGCCGCGACTACGACCGAACTTGGCCCCGAGAACGAGCCCCAGGGCCTAGAGTCGAGGGAGCACGGCAGTTTCCGGGAAGAAACGTGGTTTCGCATTCCCCAGTCCATAAGAGGATGCATGATGAGGGATGAAAGACTTATCTGATAGCGCAGCCCTCGGCAACTCTGGTTTGCCGTGGATGATTCTTGGCACTCACAGCCCCCGGCGATACTGGCTTGTCGGGAAGGCTCTTATCTTCAGCAGAGAACTTTGACGTTCTCGATGCCGGCTTTCGGCAAGCTGATTGCCAGGAAGGCTTTTATCTTCAGCAGAGAACTTTGACGTTCTCGATGCCGGCTTCCGGCAAGCTGGTTGCTAGGAAGGCTTTTGTCTTCAGCAGAGAACTTTGACGTTCTCGATGCCGGCTTCCCGCAAGCTGGTTGCCAGGAAGGCTTTTGTCTTCAGCAGAGAACTTTGACGTTCTCGATGCCGGCTTCCGGCAAGCTGGTTGCCAGGAA
>NC_041385.1:707164682-707178566 GCF_002162155.2 Triticum dicoccoides | reverse complement strand
GTTCTTGACACCGGCTCCCGGCCAGATCGTTTCCGGAAAGGCTTATGGCGAAGAACTTCGTCGTTCTTGACACCGGCTCCCGGCAAGATCGTTGCCGGAAAGGCTTATGGCGAAGAACTTCGTGGTTCTTGACACCGGCTCCCGGCAAGATCGTTGCCGGAAAGGCTTATGGCGAAGAACTTCGTCGTTCTTGACACCGGCTCCCGGCAAGATCGTTGCCGGAAAGGCTTATGGCGAAGAACTTCATCGTTCTTGACACCGGCTCCCGGCAAGATCGTTGCCGGAAAGGCTTATGGTGAAGAACTTCGTTGTTCTTGACACCGAAAAGATTGGCCCTAAGGACGTCGCCAGCCCCCGGGCCATAACTGCGTTCAAACATAGCAAGTGATTAGCGTCTGGAGTACACTCAACCTTCTTGCGAATTTCGACTTTCGTTGCATATTCCCTATGCCTGCTGGAATGCTTTTGGTGCGTACGATCCAGCCAGTAGCGCTTGAGGGAACGGGCCCTCAGCGGCTATTCAGGAACAACGCCTCCCGGAAAGGTTTACCTTCTTGGTTCTAGCGCAACCGCACAAGTTGCCGAGCGGACTCGAGGCAATCATGGAGCGCAACTATCCCCGAGAAGGCTCCTCGGCATACAGGTCTATGCAGAAATCTCAAATAAATAACGCATGCTATCTTCCTGTTCATCCCCTCTTTGTACGTCCACCCTATGCTTTCTAGGGAAACTTGCCGGTGCAGGCACCCTTGCCGTGAGCGCCGAGTGCGGAACTTCAGCAGCCTGTTGGCGGGGTCGTTACCGACAAGTAATCTTGTCGCAACTAGTTGCAGCTCGCTTAAGTTGTTGAGCGGACTCGAAACAAAGTAAGGGCGCTAGCAGCTCTCTTAAGTTGCTGAGCGGACTCGGAGCAAAGTAAGGGCGCTAGCAGCTCACTTAAGTTGTTGAGCGGACTCGAAACAAAGTAAGGGCGCGACTAGCTACGAGTTGATTCCTCCGCGCACAGGTTTTTCGTACAAAGAACAAGATCTCCGAGGCGGATAACTTTATATAGAAAGGAAATATCTAAAGTTTTGCACGACTTAGCTTTTTTTCTGTTGCCGCACTGGCGTCGTTCTTTTGCTCGCCCGCTCCTTGGGAGCCATGACGATGAGGGTTTAGCTTGCGTGCCCGCCGGATCGGGTTCGCACGATCTCGACGCCCCCTACCTGGCGCGCCAGAGATGTCGGGGGCGATGCTGATTCCCGCCAACACCTATGGGGATAGGGCCCCTTTTCGGTTCGGTGGGGGGCGGAGAGCGCACAAAGAGCGGATCGAGGCAGTGCACGCGGGGGGATTTTTACCCAGCTTCGGGCCGCACAGATGCGTAAAACCCTACTGCTGCTTGTTTGTGTATATTGGATTCTTGCTCAGGAGCGATGGACGCTGCCAGACTGAGCGTAAGAGTGTTTCTGGTGTTGAACGAGCCGAGCTGGCCGAGCCTCTGAACTCTCCGGCCTCTGGAACCTCCTCTACGTTGCGCTTGGGCCTCCTTTTATACTCAAGGGGTCACTGACAGGGGGCAACGTAGACAAGAAGGGTAAAAATGGAAAAGGATGTGGTAGGTGCAGCTACCGCTACTGTGGATACAGTGCACCCTACCTAACTCTGACGGTAGGGGACAAGGGCATTAAATGCCTGTCTGAGTCTCCTAAACAGTGCAAAAGGTGACCGTTAGGAGTGCCACCGTTTGCCACGATGGGCTTCTCTTCATCTCCGCTTGCCACCACGTACCCCTAGCTGCACGGCCACCCGCCACGTGCGCTCTGGGAGAGTCCCAGAGCGACACGTTAGCAGGTGAGCTGGAGCGCGGTTACGAAGTGGGGGTTTCCCGCGGCAAGCTCCTTGCCGCGGCCGTCGTCTTGTCGCGTCCGGAAGCTTGTCGCTCGCCAGATCTTGCCGGGACGCATGGCGCGTCGCGGCGAGCTTTCTTGGTATGTCTTGAGTGGCCTTCCCGACAAGCTCCTCTTGCCGGGGTCTTGTCTCTTCCCGGCAAGCTCCTCTTGCCGGGGCCTTGGTTGGCCTTCCCGGCAAGCTCCTCTTACCGGGGCCTCGGTTGGCCTTCCCGGCAAGCTCCTCTTACCGGGGCCTCGGTTGGCCTTCCCGGCAAGCTCCTCTTACCGGTGCCTCGGTTGGCCTTCCCAGCAAGCTCCTCTTACCGGGGCCTTGGTTTGAGTACTTTGCTCTTGAATGGTCTTCAAGGGAACCACGGAGGGTCCTGGAGGTCACCCGGCAAGCCTTGCCGCGGGGCGCTACAACTGCCCGTGCACGAGTTCGGGGTAATAGGGTACCCCTACTCTAGTACACCGACACTAACCATAGCATGAAACTAGTTGATCCCAATCAGCCCCTTACGAAGCAACGCATAAACTAGGGTTTAAGCTTCTGTCACTCTAGCAACCCATCATATACTTATTACTTCCCAATGCCTTCCTCTAGGCCCAAATAATGGTGAAGTGTCATGTAGTCAACGTTCACATAACACCACTAGAGGAGAGACAACATACATCTCATCAAAATATCAAACGAATACCAAATTCACATGACTACTAATAGCAAGACTTCACCCATGTCCACAGGAACAAACGTAACTACTCACAAAGCATATTCATGTTCATTATCAGAGGAGTATTAATATGCATTAAGGATCTGAACATATGATCTTCACCAAGTAAACCAATTAGCATCAACTACAAGGAGTAATCAACACTACTAGCAACCCACAGGTACCAATTTGTTGTTTTGGATAGAAGATTGGATACAAGAGATGAACTAGGGTTTGAGAGGAGATGGTGCTGGTGAAGATGTGGATGGAGATTGACCCCCTCCCGATGAGAGGATCATTGGTGATGACGATGTTGATGATTTCCCCTTCCCGGAAGGAAGTTTCCCCGGCAGAATAGCTCCACAGGAGCCCTAGATTGGTTCTGCCAAGGTTCCGCCTCGTGGCGGCGGAGTTTCATCTCGTGAGCTTGCCTCTGATTTTTTCCAGGGTGAAAGCCTTCATATAGCATAAGATGGGCACCAGAGGGCCAACAGGGGGCCCAGGAGACAGGGGGCACGCCCAGTAGGGGGGGCACCCTCCTGGCCAGGGTGTGGGCCCCCTCTGGTACTTTCTTTGCTAAAAAATTCTTATTAATTCCAAAAATGACTTTCGTGGAGTTTCAGGACTTTTGGAGCTGTGCAGAACAGGTTTCCAATATTTGCTCCTTTTCCAGCCAAAATCCCAACTGCCGGCATTCTCCCTCTTCATGATAAATCTTGTAAAATGAGAGAGAATAGCCGTAAGTATTGTGACATCGTGTAATAACAGCCCATAATGCAATAAATATTGATATAAAACATGATGCAAAATGGACGTATCAGTACCCCACAACCATTTAAAAACTCAAGTTTGACCATTAGTTTGGAGCTGACTCAGAGTCTAATCGGTGAACGAGACGATAGAGTAGCATGTAATATTAAGCGATGCATAACATAAGCAGACACGAAAGAGTGCGACCTCTCTTGCGGACCCGTGTAGTCCTCGAGGTCATCTGCTCGATTGATGATGGTAATGCACTTTTCATGGCTGCCGGCAGCAGGGAAGAAGATCTGAGGTGGCGAAAGACAGTCTGGAGGCCGGATCCCTGCTGTGCCTGACCCTACTGTCGTTGGAGCAGCTGAGCTGGGGTGGACGACAACACAATAGGAGCGGGACAAACCACGCAAGGTTTTCTTTGACAACTATCTTTAAGAGAAGTAATTCTGTAAGGGCTCATTTGAATTGGAGGATTCCAACAATGCAGGGATAGGAAATAGACAGGAATAGGATAGGAGTGCACGTGCAAAACAGAGAATTTAAAAACACAGGATTTCTGCCAATCTGGGTGTTTGATTCACAAGAATTGGAAGATCACATGATGCAAAGAATCATGATGAGATTAAGTCAAACCACAAGAAAATGTACGGTTATAATGCTATTATGCTACTATCTCTTAGTCTTGTGCTTCATGAATAGGAATTTGAAAAGGAGGACAATTGAAAATTAAAGTTCCTACATTTTTCTTCCAAGGAGATACTAAAGGAACAAATCCTACAGTTTTCCTTTGCTCCATTCCTTTGAACCAAATTCATGAATAGTAGTACCATAGGAAACTTTCCAATTCCAATGTTTTTCATTCACTTTTCCTTTCAAGCACTGATGATTCTAGTAGGTAGGCTTGAGAAAGGAAAAGCCTACACTAAAAAAATGTTTTTGTGCTACTTCTATTACTTTGGACCCAGGCCACTGGCCTACTAGCTCAACTCCCAGGGCCATGGACAAATGCACAGCTCAAACACGCAGAGATAAATAATGATGGCGTTCAAGAGAGTCCATCACGGATGGCTAAGTTTCTTGGTACCCCACTACTTGTCATATAGTAGGATAAAATAATAATATTTCCCGTTACTACGTGTGCTCAGTGGACAATATATATAACATGTAGAGTGATACGTCTCCAACGTATATATAATTTATGAAGCATTCATGCTATTATATTATCTGTTTTGGATGATTATGGGCTTTATTATACACTTTTATATTATTTTTGGGAGTAACCTATTAACCGGAGGCCCAACCCATATTGCTGTTTTCTTGCCTATTTCAGTGTTTCAAAGAAAAGGAATATCAAATGGAGTCCAAATGGAATGAAACCTTCGAGAAAGTTATTTTTGGAACGGAAGCAATCCAGGGGACTTGGAGTGCACGTAAGGGAAGCTTCGAGGTGGACACAAGGCAGGAAGGCGCGCCCACCTCCCTTGGGCGCGCCCCCCACCCTCGTGGGCTCCTCGTGGCTCCCCTGACCGACTTCTTTCGCCTATATATCTCCATATACCCTAAAAACATAGGGGAGCATGATAGATCTGGAGTTCCGCCGCCGCAAGCCTCTGTAGCCACCAAAAACCTCCCGCGAGCCCGTTCCGGCACCCTGCCGGAGGGGGAACCCATCACCGGTGGCCATCTTCATCATCCGGACACTCTCCATGACAAGGAGGGAGTAGTTCACCCTCGGGGCTCAGGGTATGTACTAGTAGCTATGTGTTTGATCTCTCTCTCTCATGTTCTTGAGGTGTTACGATGTTGATGTATCGCGAGCTTTCCTATTATAGTAGGATCTTATGATGTTTCTCCCCCTCTACTCTCTTGTAATGGATTGAGTTTTCCTTTTGAGTATCAGATTGAGTCTTTAAGGATTTGGGAACACTCGATGTACGTCTTGCCGTGCTTATCTGTGGTGACAATGGGATATTCACGTGATCCACTTGGTGTATGTTTTGGTGATCAACTTGCGGGTTCCGTGACCTTGGGAATCTATGCATAGGGGTTGGCAAACATTTTCGTCTTGACTCTCCGGTAGAAACTGTGGGGAACTCTTTGAAGTTCTTTGTGTTGGTTGAATAGATGAATCTGAGATTGTGTGATGCATATCGTATAATCATGCCCACGGATACTTGAGGTGACAATGGAGTATCTAGGTGACATTAGGGTTTTTGTTGATTTGTGTCTTAAGGTGTTATTCTAGTATGAACTCTATGATAGATTGGACGGAAATAAAAGCTTCATGTTATTTTACTAAGGACTCTTGAATAGATAGAACAGAAAGGATAACTTTGAGGTGGTTTCGTACCCTACCATAATCTCTTTGTTTGCTATCTACTATTAGTGACTTTGGAGTGACTCTTTGTTGCATGTTGATGGATAGTCATATGATCCATTTACGTTATTATTGTTGAGAGAACTTGCACTAGTGAAAGTATGAACCTTAGGCCTTGTTTCCTAGCATTGCAATACCGTTTACGCTCACTTTTATCACTTGTTACCTTGCTGTTTTTATATGTTCATATTACAAATACCTATATCTACCATCCATATTGCACTTGTATCACCATCTCTTCGCCGAACTAGTGCACCTATACAATTTACCATTGTATTGGGTGTGTCGGGGACACAAGAGACTCTTTGTTATTTGGTTGCAGGGTTGCTAGAGAGAGACCATCTTCATCCTACGCCTCCCATGGATTGATAAACCTTAGGTCATCCACTTGAGGGAAATTTTCTACTGTCCTACAAACCTCTGCACTTGGAGGCCAAACAACGTCTACAAGAAGAAGGTTGTGTAGTAGACATCAAGCTCTTTTCTGGAGCCGTTGTCGGGGAGGTGAGTGCTTGAAGGTATATCTTTAGATCTTGTGATCAAATCTTTTTGTTTCTTGTTTTATCACTAGTTTAGTTTATAAAAGAAAACTACAAAAAAATGGAATCGAGTTTGTCTCATACGCTTCATCTTTTTAATATCTTTCGTAAGTATGATGAAAATGAAAATTGTGCTCAAGTGCTAGAAGAAGAATGCATTAAAATGTTTGGTACTAAATCTTTGAATGATGAGCATGATTGCAATGCTGTTAGTATGAACTCCTTGAATATCCATTGTACTAATGATGATTGCTCTAGTCATGATGAAGATATCTCTTATAAGCATGTCGATTTTTGTGGAGAGCATTGGGTTTGCATACCCACACCAAATACAGAAGATAGATATTGCAAGAGGCATAAGCATTTAGAAACTAAATTGTTGCAAGAAAGGTTAAATGTGAGTTGCTGAAAATTTATATTTCCTTTGTCGTACTTGTGAACTTTGCAATGAAAGTGGTCATTTACATCTCCGCTGCAAATTATTTCATGATCGAATCATGTCCAAAAACTGTGATGATTTGATCTCCCTTGCACATTATAATGAACTCACTTTTCTTATTGGTTATGAAGAAATGAAACGTTTAATTAAGCACCGTCCAGAATTTGCCCATTATAAATTTCTTGATTTTGATCTAGAGAAAATTTATATGTATTGTGCGGTGAATTGCATTGAAAATCCTTATATTGCCAATTACATAAAGAAAGGAAAGCAAATAGAAGATGAAGAGAATACTAATGAATGGAAAGAAACTTCCCAATATCCTCCTATTATTTCTTATCATGAATCAGGTAACGAGGAGGAGCTTTCTATTCAACCAATCTCATCAATAAGGAGCTCAAAAAAGAGGGATAAGCCCACACATGATGTGAAGAAGAAAAAGAAAAGAAGGAGAAGCAAAGGTAAAAAGGTATCCCTCCCAAATGATGTTGCTCCTACTACTCATTGTGATGATGATAATTGCTATACTATTGGTGCTATCCATACTATTAATGATGAGAGCGATTATGTTTATGATATGAAAGGGCCCAAGCTTGGGGAAGCTATGTTTGATGAGGATGACATATTTGAGAATATATTTGCTGAAATTAATGTTCGTCCCAACCTTGGGGATGCTACGTTTAATGAAGACGATATTTTTAGCCTCCCAAGTTTTGATAAGCAAAGTTGTTATGATGATAGCATGCCTCTTACCTATGATGATTATATTGATGAAAGTGGGTTTGGAAGAGTGTCAACTTTAGGAAGTAGTGACCCCACTATTTTGGAGGATGTTGAATCTTGTTGTGATGAATATGAAAGTGGATTTGGAGAGGTCATGACTTTATTTAGTGACGATTCCACTATTTTGGGAGAGGTTTCAATTGATTATGATGAGAACAAAGTTGCTACTTATGATGATTATTGTGATGAAACTTATGCTATAAAAAGTAGTGATGATTATATTTATAAAACTTATCATGATTATTATTACCCTTTTTCTGAACATTACTCTTTTAATGTGGAAACAATTTATAGTATTCAAGTCTCTTATTGTACTCCCACTATTCCGAATGAGAAGAATTTTGCTTATGTGGAGAGTAGTAAATTTTCTATGATTGTAGATCATGAGAAGAATGCTTTAGGTGATGGTTATATTGTTGAATTCATTCATTATGCTACTGAAAATTATTATGAGGGAGGAACGTATGCTTGTAGGAATTGCAATAATGTCAAGTTTCCTCTCTATGTGTTGAAAATCTTGAAGCTATGCTTGTTTTACCTTCCTATGCTAGTTGATTATTGTTACTATAAGTTGATTGATCACAAAATCCCTATGCATAGGAAGTGGGTTAGACTTAAATATGCTAGTCATATGCTTCATGATGCTCCCGGTATGTTTCAGTTCTTATCTTTTATGTGAGCATCATTGTCATCATCATGCCTAGCTAAGGGCGTTAAACGATAGCGCTTGTTGGGAGGCAACCCAACTTTATTTTTGTTCCTTGCTTTTTGTTACTGTTTAGTAATAAATAATTCATCTAGCCTCTGATTAGATGTGGTTTTATGTTTTAATTAGTGTTTGTGCCAAGTAGGACCTTTGGGAAGACTTGGGTGAAGTCTTTATGATCATGCTATAAAAAACAGAAACTTTAGCGCTCACAAGATTAACTGCCATTTTTTACTGGAGTGCAATTATAGGTTGACTCGTTTTGCAGATGATTAATAGACAAATTCCTCAGGTCCACAAATATATTTCAGAATTTTTGGAGTTACATAAGTATTCGAATGATACAGATTACTACAGACTATTCTGTTTTTGAAAGATTCTGTTTTCTATGTGTAGTTTGCTTATTTTGATGAATCTATGAGTAGTATCGGAGGGTATGAACCATAGAGAAGTTGAATATAGTAGATATTACACCAATATAAATAAAGAATGAGTTCACAACAGTACCTAAGTGGTGGTTTTATTTTCTTATACTAACGGAGCTTACGAGTTTTGTGTTGTGAAGTTTTCAAGTTTGGGTAAAGATTCGATGGACTATGGAATAAGGAGTGGCAAGATACTAAACTTGGGGATGCCCAAGGCACACCAAGGTAATATTCAAGGACAACCAAGATCCTAAGCTTGGGGATGCCCCGGATGGCATCCCCTCTTTCGTCTTCGTTCATCGGTAACTTTACTTGGAGCTATATTTTCATTCACCACATGTTATGTGTTTTGCTTGGAGCGTCATTTTATTTTGTTATTGTTTGCTTGATGTTATTTAGAATAATGTTTTGCATCTATATTTTCAATAAAAATGTCAAGGATAGCCTTTACCATGCTTATTTTGCAAGTATACATGTTGCTGTTTCAAAACAGAAAGTTTACCGCTGTTGCAAAAATTCCCTAGAAAAGTCAGAGTGATACAATGTAGTATCTTTTTGCATATTGAGATCTGATAAATCTTCTACAGTGAGGTATTTTTCTTATAATTTTTGGAGTTAGGGAAGTATGATGAATCTTGCATTCTTTACACACTATACTGTTTTGGCAGATTGCTGTTATGTTTGCATTGTTTGCATATGTTTGGTTGTTTAATGATTCTATTTGAGGATAGGAGTATTAAATATGCAGAGACATTTAGTATGCAATGTTGAATAATAATCTTAGTGATTTTTTACAGTAGAAAATGATAAGGTTTTTGCATTGGTTTATACTAACTTATCTCACGAGTTCTTGTTGAGTTTGGTGTGGATGAAGCTTTTGAGAAATAGAGAAACCGAGAAATAAAAGGAATTTAGGAGACACAAAAGCTCAAGCTTGGGGATTCCCAAGGCACCCCAAGATAATATTTCAAGAAGTATCAAGCATCTAAGCTTGGGGATGCCCCGATAGGCATCCCACCTTTCTTCTCCAACAATTATCGGTAGTATTGGTTGAACCTAAGTTTTTGCTTCTTCACATTAGTTGTGCTATCCTTGAAATTCCATTTTGTTTTGTTTTGCTTGCTGTTTGAATAAAATACCAAGATCTGAAATTCTTAAATGTTAGAGAGTCTTCACATAGCTACATAATTATTTAACTACTCATTGATCTTCACTTATATCTTTTTGGAGTAGTTTGTCATTTATTCGTGTACTTCACTTATATCCTATGAGTAAATGGTTGAATGAGTTGAATGTCATAAATCTAAAATTTTATATGTTTCATATGCCTACCCCATTGGGAGTAATGACTTGACATATAAGAACTATAGGTGGAAAATTTATTGAAAGTTAAGAAACATAGTATTGGTCACTTGAACAATTCATGAAAGAATATTGAAGAAAGAGAGATTTCACATATAAATATACTATCTTAGACATCTTCTATGATTGTGAGCCCCATTAATTATTTTCAAACCTAAGCAAATTAGTTGAAGTTGGACAAGGAAGACAACGTACTGAGTTGTGCTTGGGTGTATTTGTATAGAAGTTATATTGTTATAGATCCTCCAACATGTGGTGCTTGCTTTTTAGAATCCTTTGCTAGCCAAAATATCTGTACTAAGCAGGAATACTGCTTGTGCATCCAAATACCTTGAACAAAGTTTCTTCTATGAGTGTCCATCATACCTACCTATATGCGGTATTTACCTGCCGTTCCAAGTAAATTTGCATGTGCCAAACTCTAAACCTTCAAATAATAATCTGTTTTGTATGCCCGAACCGCTCATGTAGAGACTAGGGGCTGTTAATATCTTCCATGCTAGGTGGGTTATTCTCACGATGAGTGGACTCCGCTCATCATTCACGAGAAAAATGGCTGGTAACTGGGATGCCCAGTCCCATGATCAAAAGATCAAAATCAACTCAAAAATTATTGCAAACAAAACTCCCCCAGGATTGATTTTAGTTGGAGGCACCCGTTGTTTCGGGCAAGCCATGGATTCATGATTGTTGGTGGAGGCGGAGTAAAAAATTTACCATTCTGTTTGGGAACCGCCTATAATGTATGTAGTATGGAAGATATTGGGAACTCTTGGTTGTTATGTTGACAATGAAAGCATACCTCTGAAAATTATTTATCTCTATTTTAAAATCGAGCTCTGGCACCTCTGCAAATCCCTGCTTCCCTCTGCGAAGGGCCTATCTTTTACTTTTATGTAAGAGTCAGTAGTATTCCTTCTCATTCTGACATACTCTTTAGTTGGCAAGCATCGTGTGTTGGGGAAAGATCTAAGCATATATGGCCATGCGAATATATTGATCATGAATTATTATTATTGACAATTATCTATATGATAAGTGAGTTGGGAGGCGAAACACTAAGCCCTTATCTTTCTCTGTGTTTGATGGATGCTATTTGTTCTAAGAATATGCTTTGAGTGGTAGCAATCATGGAAGACTATATGATAGTTGAGTATGTGGAGTTTGCTAAATCACAACTCTGAAATAGAACCTTCCTGAAAATAAGATGAATTGTAATTGTTTGATGACTGAGAATAAAGTTTCCTAGTTTTCAAGAAAGTTTATGGTCTATGCTTTAACATGTGAATAGCTTGTTACTTGATCTTGAGAAGTTTTATGAGATGAACTACTGTTATGACATATAATCATGCTAGAAAAGGTGATTGAAATTATCATTGATCAAACTTGTGCACCTGCTAGCATTCACACTTCATAAATTCTTTCTTTTATCATTTACCTACTCGAGGACGAGCAGGAATTAAGCTTGGGGATGCTGATACGTCTCCAACGTATCTATAATTTATGAAGCATTCATGCTATTATATTATTTGTTTTGAATGATTATGGGCTTTATTATACACTTTTATATCATTTTTGGGACTAACCTATTAACTGGAGGCCCAGCCCATATTGTTGTTTTCTTGCCTATTTTAGTGTTTCGAAGAAAAGGAATATCAAACGGAGTCCAAATGGAATGAAACCTTCGGGAAAGTTATTTTTGGAACGGAAGCAATCCAGGGGACTTGGCATGCACGTAAGGGAAGCTTCGAGGTGGCCACGAGGCAGGGAGGCGCGCCCACCTCCCCTGGGTGCGCTCCCCACCATCATGGGCCCCTCGTGGCTCCCCTTACCAACTTCTTTCGCCTATATATCTCCATATACCCTAAAAACATCGGGGAGCATGATAGATCTGGAGTTCCGCCACCGCAAGCCTCTATAGCCACCAAAAACCTATCGGGAGCCTGTTCCGGCACCCTGCCGGAGGGGGAACCCATCACCGGTGGCCATCTTCATCATCCTGGTGCTCTCCATGACGAGGAGGGAGTAGTTCACCCTCGGGGCTGAGGGTATGTACCAGTAGCTATGTGTTTGATCTCTCTCTCTCTCTCGTGTTCTTGAGGTGTTACGATCTTGATGTATCGCAAGCTTTGCTATTATATTAGGATCTTATGATGTTTCTCCCCCTCTACTCTCTTGTAATGAATTGAGTTTTACCTTTGAAGTTATCTTATCGGATTGAGTCTTTATGGATTTGAGAACACTTATGTATGTCTTGCCGTGCTTATCTATGGTTACAATGGGATATTCACGTGATCCACTTGATGTATGTTTTGGTGATCAACTTGCAGGTTCCGTGACCTTGGGAATCTATGCATAGGGTTGGCACATGTTTTCGTCTTGACTCTCCGGTAGAAACTTTGGGGCACTCTTTGAAGTTCTTTGTGTTGGTTGAATAGATGAATCTGAGATTGTGTGATGCATATCGTATAATCATGCCCACGGGTACTTGAGGTGACAATGGAGTATCTAGGTGACATTAGGGTTTTGGTTGATTTGTGTCTTAAGGTGTTATTCTAGTACGAACTCTATGATAGATTGAACGGAAATAATAGCTTCATGTTATTTTACTACGGACTCTTGAATAGATAGAACAGAAAGGATAACTTTGAGGTGGTTTCGTACCCTACCATAATCTCTTCGTTTGCTCTCTCCTATTAGTGACTTTGGAGTGACTCTTTGTTGCATGTTGAGGGATGGTCATATGATCCAGTTACGTTATTAGTTTTGAGAGAACTTGCACTAGTGAAAGTATGAACCTTAGGCCTTGTTTCCTAGCATTGCAATACCGTTTACGCTCACTTTTATCACTTGTTACCTTGCTGTTTTTATATTTTCAGATTACAAATACCTATATCTACCATCCATATTGCACTTGTATCACCATCTCTTCACCGAACTAGTGCAGCTATACAATTTACCATTGTATTGGGTGTGTTGGGGACACAAGAGACTCTTTGTTATTTGGTTGCAGGGTTGCTAGAGAGAGACCATCTTCATCCTACGCATCCCACGAATTGATAAACCTTAGGCCATCCACTTGAGGGGAATTTTCTACTGTCCTACAAACCTGTGCACTTGGCGGCCCAACAACGTCTAGAAGAAGAAGGTTGTGTAGTAGAAATCATAGAGTAAAAAAGAGATGCAACAAGTGTACAACCTCTTTGGCGAAGCCATGTCGATCTCAGCGTGATTGGGTTGGCCGGTGAGGATGCTCCGGCTGACTTGGCTATCAGAGGAGGGGAAGAAGATCTTAGGCGTCTGGAGATGGAGCCCGAGGTACTGCTTCGCTGTGATGGAGGGTTTCATCGTTGGAGCAGTTCCAGTGAGCGGTACGACGCCGAGGCTGAAGCAGGATAAGAGAGACAACGTTAACCTGAGTGGAATTCTAATAGCATCTCCAATAGATGACGTAAAATACATAACCACAAAGTGCTAGATGTAAAATACATCAGCCGCTTATCTCTAAACTTAACTGTCGAAACTAAATTTAACTATCAAAACTGAACTTAACTGTCAAAACTGAATTTTGCTGTCGTAACTGAACGCACTAGAGGTGAGGCTACACGTCAGTCGACTAACTTTTTCATCTTTGGTCACTCGATTTTGCAGCCGTTGGATATGAAATCAAGGGCCTGCAGTTCATCTTCAACCTCCACCCCCCTAAGCCGCCAACCCCCACCGGCCAAACAACTCGCCCCCCGCGGCCTGTGGCCGGTGGTGCATTGCCCCGCCCTCCCTGAAAACACTCCCCACCGCCGGTCCGCCGCCACCCCGGCCATCCCTCTAAGGCCCCCCATGCCGAGCTTTTTCTCCGGTGATCCCCATGCCACCGCCCCACCACTGACGGCGACCACCGCCCCCACCCTGAACC
>NC_041385.1:707117254-707164219 GCF_002162155.2 Triticum dicoccoides | reverse complement strand
AAGATAGATAGTGGGGTACCTCTCCGGCGAGCCCCCGTCCCCGCTGCGGGTGGTTCTTCCTTAACTCCGATGAGCCCCCCACCCCCTGAAAATTGACTAACCCAAAATTCGATTCAATCGACTGAAGTGTAGCTAAATCGGAGCAGCATCGCAAGCAAGAGCAAGAGCGAGAGCAGCAGCGCGATCAAGAGCAATAGCAAGAGCAGACCAGACAGGGGACCGAGAGCAAGATCAGACTAAGCAGGGGACCGAGAGCAAGAGTAGAGCAGCAGCGCGAGCGAGAGCTAAAGCAGCAGCAGCTCCTACTGATGTGGACGTCGCCGCCGAGGGAGCGACGCCGTGGAGGAAGTGGCCGGCGATGCTGCCATGGATGGAGCCGTGCCGTGTCGGCTCGGGACCGAGTGCCGGCAGCACCGTGAGATCAAATCAAGAAGAAAATGCGGCGATTAGTGTAGAACCTCTTTGGTGGCGCCGATTAGGACGCAGCTTCATCCGAGGAAATGGTGATGATGATGCTCTTCCGGTGGTGCAGGTGAAGACGGCGGTGTGGGAATGGAGGTGGCGTTAAAGACGAGGGGAATGTCGGGGCAGCTCCTTGGAGGTGGAGGACGGGGTGGCTGAGCCAGCGGGACGACTAGATCGATGACGGATCCTCATCCGATACGGTGGATGAGGGACGTCGAGGTGTTGCTATGGACGACGTCATCGGGGAAGAGGCTTCGGATGGGTGGCGGACGGAGGAGGGAGTGGGGCTTCGCGAGTTTTCCCGACCTCGGTGTACGAATGGGTGGGCAGATTGGATGGGAGTGGGGAACCATGGCTTAGGGACGCGCTTGTCCAAAATGTGGGGTAAGTTATGAAAGTACCCCCACCGATTTGAGGCGGTTCTTTCGGTTCAGGGGTATCACGGGCATTTCACATGTCGGGATTTCACAGGAGGTGGGAGTTTTCACGCGCATTGTAATTTTGTAATAGCAAGGCGCGGGTTGAGATGGAGGGTGTTGTCGGAGCACAACGAGACAAAGATATATCTTAAATATTTCGGGCTAACAAGGCGCGGGTTGAAATTCCTGGACAAGCCTAATGTGTATTGTACCAAATCAAATCGCACTACAAATGTCATTCAAAGCTTTGAATTCATGTTATGTTCAATTAAAATATTTCTCTACGTGTATAATGCATGCAACCTACTACTCAAATGAACGTTTTAGTGCATTCCAAAGATATGTACTACCACTTCAATATGAACTGAATTTGGATTCGTTTCTCTATTTGAATAAGATCTACAATAATGATTGTTGTGAAGTCAAAGCATTTGAATTCATTTCTTTATTTTAATAAGATCTACAATCATCATTATTGTCAAGTTAAACCATCATTTGTGTATTATCTTCATAGCACACCACATGATTAGTCTTGAGTTACATATGAACTATGTGTACTATATGAACTCGAACTTGATTTTTTTAATACACTTTATGTTGATTTCAAATCACATTACATTTCAACCTCTAGCTAGATCTTCATAATTTAAACCATGTCTCATATGTATAATGTGTTTATCACATTGTGTATGGTGCACCGTCCCCTACACCTACAAGTATTTAGATGTGAGTTGCAAACACCACACACTACCACAATTTCAAATAAAATGTGAGAATGTTCGATATATAGTATTGTTTAGATTGTTTGATATTTAGTTGTAAGCTGCAAACGCCACACATTATCACAAATTCAAATAAAATGTGAGATTGTTCGATGTATAGTACGGTTTAGATTGTTCGACATTTAGCTGTGAGTTGCAACCGCCATGCATTATCTCATTATTATGGTATAACATGTGCAAAACCACAACACGCGTATCACCGCTATATTCATGCATGCATATGTTTAAAACACTATGATCTCCTATTCAAATATATGAATCCACTTTCATCTCAAATTATGATCTTTGTTAGTCTCTTACACGCACACAATCCTGTAACCTTTGTAGCTACTGTCGGTGTCAAAACCGGCGGATCTCGGGTAGGGGGTCCTGAACTGTGCGTCTAAGGCTAATGGTAACAGGAGGCGGGGGACATGATGTTTACCCAGGTTTGGGCCCTCTCGATGGAGGTAATACCCTACTTCCTGCTTGATTGATCTTGATGATATGACTATTACAAGAGTTGATCTACCACATGATCGTCGAGGCTAAACCCTAGAAGTTAGCCTATGATTATGATCATTGTTGTCCTACGGACTAATCCCTCCGGTTTATATAGACACCGGAGGGGGCTAGGGTTACACAGAGTCGGTTATAGAGAAGAAAATCTACATATCCGAATCGCCAAGCTTGCCTTCCACGCAAAGGAGAGTACCACCCGGACACAAGACGAAGTCTTCAATCTTGTATCTTCATAGTCCAAAAGTCCGGCATAAGCATATAGTCCGGCTGTCTGAGGACCCCCTAATCCAGGACTCCCTCAGTAGCCCCTAAACCAAGCTTCAATGACGACGAGTCCAGTGCGCATATTGTCTTCAGCATTGCAAGGCAGGTTCCTTCTCCGAATACTCCAAAATAGATCTTCAACACAAGAATCGTGTCCGGCTCTGCAAAACAAATTCCACATACCACCATAGAGAGTACAGTATTCCACGAGTCTAATCTGCTGACAATTTTTTCATAGCGTGACATCACGCCACGGCCCGATTATTATCCAAACCGTTTTCCCTACCTGGCACTACATGTCTCGTGAGGCGGTTTTATTGGCACGTCTTGTCTAAGCAGAGATCGTGTCCCCCTTATCACGGGATTCTCATCAATACAGGCGTGGGTAACCCAACCGCTCCATTAGTATGACTCCTTGGTTTAGACAAGTTCCAAAGGGCCGCGCAGTGGACGCTTGATATTCTTCCTCTATATAAAGAGGTCAAGACCTGTCCTTTTCTTTCCACGCTCGATCCTTCCCTTCCCCTACCTCGAGTTCCAACACCCAAGGTTCAGTCCAAGCAGTCCGGGCCTTCAACCATGTCCGGATCCAACCTTCAAGGCCGGTGGATGGCCTCTTCCGTTACAGAGGAGGACATTAAAAAGCTTAGGGAGGCTAGGTATCTGACCACCGAAATCCTTCACAGGATTCCTGCTCAAGGGCAGGTTATCCCTACTCCCGAACCCAACGATTGTATCATATTCGTTTCCCACTTCCTCCGAGGGCTAGGCTTCGGTATTCATCCCTTTGTTAGAGGGCTCATGTTCTATTATGGGCTATATTTTCACGATCTAGCTCCCGATTCCTTCATCCACATCTTAGCATTTACCGTTGTGTGTGAGGCCTTCCTCCGCATTACCCCACACTTTGGTTTATGGCTCAAGACCTTCAATGTGAAGCCGAAGATGATTGATGGGTGACACGCGGAGTGCGGAGGCGCTATAGTAAGCAAGGGTGTCGATGCTTTATGGCCAAAGGGCTCTTTCCCGGAAGTTTCTGACCTATGACAACGGGAGTGGTTTTATATCACCGCACCTCGAGGGAGGAAGTGGGTGGCCGCCCCGGCCTTCCGCTCTACCCCTCCGCCACAGCTTGCATCATGGGTCAACAAGGGGCTGGACTGGGGATCGGTTAATGACGTGCCAATATTGCAAAGCTGCATTCGGAATCTCCTCAAGAAGGATATTAGTCTTGTCAAAGTAATTCAAGTAATGCTAGTTCGTCGGGTCCTGCCATGCCAATGCCGATCTCTCCGCATGTGGGAGTTCAACCCGGAAGGACCGCGAACCATTCAGCACTTCTTCAGCGTGACACTCGAAGGGATGTATCGATTATTCTTCGGATCACGAATAAAGTGTCCGAACAGAACAAAGGATGCTGCCCTCAACTGCAACCGTCCAGATACCCCAGTAAATAACTCCGTGACCGATCATGCTGTCATTATATTTGTCACAACATTATTCTGAAAAACCACCCTCGGCCAGGATTGGATAAGAAAGGCGGAGGATCAGGTGTTCGGCCCCTCTTCCTGAAGATTCGCTGGATCCTCTACTAACCAGGATGCTGGCTTGTGCACCTTATCAAGTGCCATCAGGGGAGGACAAGGAGAGGAATGAGGAAGCCAAAAGTGGACTTCATACTAGAGGTACGTTACGCATTCTAACCGGGGAAATTAGTACCCTTCGACAGGGAGGAGATTCTAGCATCCCTTCTCCCCACGGGAAGAAAAGGACCACCCCCGACAATTTGGAAGCAGAGGTCTCCAAACAAGGGAAGAAATCTGCATCAGCGGGCCCTGCCCCGGAGGGAAACCTTATCGCACAGCACCCACAAGGGGGCCAACCGTCAACCGAGACATAAATGAACAAAGGTACTTTAGTAAGCATGCTCCGTTCTGCAGTTTGGCTCATAGCCTCCCTCAACAATCTTCGTCTTCGGGGGATCTTCTTCCGGAGAAGATGGAGAGCGAAACGCCTCCTCCTACCTCTCCGCCTTATGAGGCAGATGACCCTGAGGTGTCGTTGTCGGTGTCAAAACCGGTGGATCTCGGGTAGGGGGTCCCGAACTATGCGTCTAAGGCTAATGGTAATAGGAGGCGGGGGACACAATGTTTACCCAGGTTCAGGCCTTCTCGATGGAGGTAACACCCTACTTCCTGCTTGATTGATCTTGATGATATGAGTAATACAAGAGTTGATCTACCACAAGATCGTAGAGGCTAAACCCTAGAAGCTAGCCTATGATTATGATTGTTGTTGTCCTATGGACTAAACCCTCTAGTTTATATAGACACCGGAGGGGGCTAGGGTTACACAGCATCGGTTACAAAGAAGGAGATCTACATAACCGAATTGCCAACCTTGCCTTCCACGCAAAGGAGAGTCCCACCAGGACACATGACGAAGTCTTCAATCTTGTATCTTCATAGTCCAACAGTCCGGCCAAAGTATATAGTCCGGCTGTCCGAGGACCCCCTAATCCAGGACTCCCTCAGTAGCCCCTGAACCAAGCTTCAACAACAATGAGTCCGGCGCGCAGATTGTCTTCGGCCTTGCAAGGCGGGTTCCTTCTCCGAATACTCCATAGAAGATTTTGAACACAAGGATCATGTCCTGCTCTGCAAAACAAATTTCACATACCACCGTAAATATTCCACAAATCTAATTAGCCGACAACTTTTCACAGCCTGACATCACGCCATGGCCCGGTCATTATTCCAACCGTTTTCCAACCTGCTGTCGCACATATCGCGAGGCAGTTTTATTGGCATGTCTTGTCGAAGTAGAGATCATGTCCCCTTATCTCGGGATTCTCATCAATACGGGTGTGGGTAACCCAACCGCGCCATCAATGCGACGCTTGGGGAATAAGCGAGTTTACTAGGCAAGTGGGGAGGCGCAGGATCCCTGCTGCCTTTATAAGGAGATAAGGACTCCCCTATTTCTCCCACGCCTTCTCCTTTCTCTGCTCATCCATTCCCACTTGCTCGAGGTCCAGCGCCCAAGCGTTCGTCTTCTCCGCCCAAAAAGGTCTTCTGGAAATGTCCGGATCCAGATCAGGAGGCAAGTGGATGGCCTCTACCATCTGGGAGAAGGATATCAAAAAGCTTCGGGAGGTCGGGTATCTCGCCAAGAAAATCAGCCACCATCTTCCAACGGCGGGTCAAATCGTCCCTACTCTGGAACCCCACGAGAGGGTTGTATTTGTCACATCCCTAGCTTCTGGTAATGCTCTAGGCTAGCTTCATGTGAGCATCATGTTTTATTTCAAATGAAATTTGAAACTGAGGAATTCAGAAGCCTCAAAACCCTAAATAAAAGAAGGGCAAAAACCCTAGAAATCTCATCCATTGCTCCAAAATGCTCTTCTTAAATGTTTGATAATTTTTGGTAAGGGTTCTGGTCCCAACCAAAATATTGAACATTTTTAAGGAATTATTTTTGGAACTTTGGATTTAATTCATTAGCTATTTGAATTTGAATTATATTCATATAATTAGAATATAATTTCAAATACCCCTGAAATATTTTATAAGCTTTTGGAAAAGTCCATCTAGCAATATAAAATATTCAGAGGAGTTTTTGGCATTGTTTGAATTATTTTAAAATTCAAAACAGTGGCAAAATAAATTAAATAAAACAAAGCAGAACAAAATAGAAAACAGAAATAAAGGACAGAGGAGAGAAATCTCACCTGGACTTACCTCTGCAGCCCACCAGGCCCACCTGGCCAGCCCAGCCCATCTCCACCCCCCCTGTCGTCTTCCTCCCTGCCAGGAGGACAGACACCGCGTCGCCGCCGCGCGCGCCACCTCCTGCTTCCTTGGCCACCTCCTGCTTCCTCCCCGAGCCCTCTAACGACGCCACGGAGTCGTCCCCGACCGCTATCCCTCTCTCTGCTCGCTCTGGCTCTCTCCCTCTCTCGATTTGGAGCACCACCGAGAGCCACCGGAGGGCGCCGCCGTCGCATCCATAGCCACCGGCCACCCCTCGCCCTTCCGATGAGCTCAGGAGCTTCGTCCCGACCCCATGAAGCTCCACCACGACGCATGCGACGCCGGGTGCCCCGTAGCCACGCCATCACCGCCATCTTCATCGCCACGGCCGGCAATCGCCGCCGTTCAATTCGCCGCCGACAGGACGTCCCCGAGCCCACTTAGCGTCTCGTCCGACTCCCCGTGAGTTCCTATTCCCTTCCCCTCACTCCGCGCACTTGATTTCGTCCCCTAGCTCCATCTTCCACCATGGTCGAAGCTCGCCGCCGCCGTGCCTCGTCGCCGTCGTGGCCAGAGCCACTGGAGCTCCCACCTGAGTGCACCATCGTGCTCAGAACGTCTCCACGAGCCCGTTGCCTGCCGCAGCTCGCCCTCTCGTGCCCCCTAGTGGTCGCCCGTGTCTCACCCGAGCTCCGGCGGCCGCAACCGAGCTCGCCGCCGTCGACTCCGGCCACCCCAGGCCCGGAGACCACGACCATCCGACGAGCCATCGCGCCAGCTCTCCGTAGAGCCAAAGGGCGCACCGAACGGTGCCGTATAGACGAAACCCGAGCCACCCCGGTGCGTCTCCGCCGCGTTTTGGGTCGTCGCCGGCGAAACTCCGGCGACTGCCGACGTGGCACACTTAATTAGTATTAATGACCCAACTATTTAAACCCACAGCCACTGACAGGGGCCCCACCCCTGGTCAAACCTCAGTTAGCGCTGGGTTTGACCGGGATTAGCTCCTGTGTCACTAACGTGTGGCCCCCACACGTCAGGTTTGACCGAGCCAGCCCAGTTGACCCTGCTGACGTCACTGTGACGTGGTGCTGACGCCATAATCATTTCTGGATTTATTATAATTCAGGAAATTTCAGAAAATGCCCTAAACTTCAATAAATCATAGAAAATTAACTGTAACTCCAAATTAAATAATTTATATATGAAAAATTATCAGAAAAATTCAAGGAATCCATCTGTACCATTTTCATGCATGTTAGAACAACTTATAGCTGCTGTTTAGCACAAATCAATTAAATGGCATTTGAATAATCACATATGGAGTTTAAATTTGAATCTTGTATTCAAACCAACTTCATTTAATCTGTTGCTAGTTGCATTAGCTCAAAACACATTCATTTTGCCATGTTATGATCATGCATCATATTGTGCATTGCATTGATTGTGTTCCCTTCTATGTTGCCGGTATTTGTCCCCTCTCGATAGACGTGATACCGATGATGTGATCGTTGACACTGATGAAGACTCAATGCTATCTTCAGAAGTGCCAGGCAAGCAAAACCCCCTTGTTCATTCCGATACAGACCCACTCTCTCGCTCCTGCTCTCTTTTACTGCATTAGGACAACAACGATTCATCTGTTACTTGTTGCGGTAGTTGAACCCCTTTATCCTTTGCATGACCTGTCATTGCCACAGTAAATAGATGAAACCCACTAGCATGAGTAGGAGTTGTTTGAGCCCTGTTGTGCCTACTCATTCATGTTTGTTTGTCATGCCTGCTACTGCTTAGAGTTGAGTCAGGTCTGATTCATCGGGGATGAATCAGAGGTGTGTGAACATGTCCTACTGTGTGTGAGCTAAGTGTGTGAACACGATTTGGTAAAAGGTGTCGGTGAGAGGCCATGTAGGAGTACATGGTGGGTTGTCTCATTGAAGCCGTCCTTAGGAACTGAGTTCTGTGTTTGTGATCCATGATTCAGCTACTACCATACATTGGGCCCTGAAATATGACCCCGCTCGACTTCTTATTCACCCTTGTCCTCTGTCCAGGAGTTGCAAGTAGTTTCTGGTGTTTGTAGTATGCTGGAGGCCGTGGACAGCGCTGACCGTAGGGGTGGGCTGTGATGCGGTAGGCACGTGGCCGGGTATACCAGGCGCCCGTTTGGTGTCACGGAACCCTGTTCACATCGTTTGGGGCTGTGAGCGAAACTTCGGCCGGATCTCCTCATGGATGGAACCCGAATAGGCGATAAACCTGGACTAGAGACTTGAGTGTTTAGGTAGGTCGTGGTCTACACCCACGTCGGCTTTCGCTTGAAGTCTGCCGAGCACATGTCGTGTGCAGACGCTAAGTGGTGGAAACATGTATGAAGAAGTACACCCCCGCAGGGTTAATATGATCTATTCGAATAGCCGTGTCCGCGGAAAAGGACTTCTGGGTTGCTTATATCCGTTCATAGACAAGTGAAAGTGGATACTCTAAAATACGCAAGATAAGCGTGAGTGCTATGGATGGCGTTCTCGT
Organism: Triticum dicoccoides; assembly: GCF_002162155.2. NCBI lineage: Eukaryota > Viridiplantae > Streptophyta > Magnoliopsida > Poales > Poaceae > Triticum > Triticum dicoccoides. Next base: position 707,155,504 of record NC_041385.1, on the reverse strand, counting down.
AGGGAGACGGGAGCGGATCCATAGTGGTGTATTGATATGGTGAATATGTGGACTCGTGTGCGCCACCTCAAAAGAGTTACTCGCAGTCGTAGTTTAGGATAGCCACCGAGTCAAAGCTGGCTTGCTGCAGTTAAACCCCACCACCCCTTTGTTGATAATGATGCATATGTAGTTAGTTCTGATGTAAGTCTTGCTGGGTACATTTGTACTCACGTTTGCCTATTTTATGTTTTTGCAGAGAGACTTCGGTCTCGCCAGTAGTTCCGCGTGGACTTCGACGTTTAGCTTGTTACCTCAGCTACGATCTTGTGCCCTCGGCAGGATCTGATAGATAGTCAGGCTTCTCAGCCTTTTTCATTTCTAGATGTCTGTACTCAGACATGATAGCTTCCATTTGTGCTTTGACTTGTATGCTCCGAATGTTGGGTCATGAGACCCTTGTTTGTAATATCTCGCTCCTCGGAGCCTATTGAATAAATACTTGAGTCGTAGAGTCATTTTGTGATGCCATGTTGTATCGCACATATCGAGCATATTGTGTGTATGTTATTGAAATGCTTGGTATGTGTGGGATCTGACTATCTAGTTGTTTATCTTTAGTAGCCTCTCTTACCGGGAAATGTCTCCTAGTGTTTCCATTGAGCCTTGGTAGCTTGCTACTGCTCCGGAACACTTAGGCTGGCCGGCATGTGTCCTTCTTCGTTCCTGTGTCTGTCCCTTCGGGGAAATGTCACGCATTGAGTATCGGAGGCCTGTTAGCCCGCTACAGCCCGGTTTACCGGAGTCCTGCTAGCCCAGTGCTACAACCCGGACTCACTTGCTGATGACCGACACGTTCGATGCTGGGTCATGGATGCCTGTCCCTGTAAGTCTGTGCCACTTTGGGTTTACGACTAGCCATGTCAGCCCGGGCTCCTTATCATATGGGTGCTAGCGACACTAGCATATACGTGTGCCAAAAGATGCAAACGGTCCCGGGCAAAGGTAAGGCGACTCCCGTGGGAATACCGTGCGTGAGGCCGCAAAGTGATATGAGGTGTTACATGCTAGACCTATGTGGCATCGAGTCGGGGTCCTGACAGCGTTGGTATCAGAGCTTGACTGCCTGTAGGATTACCAAGCCAAACTGGTCGAAGTTGAGTCTAGAAATTCTTTAGTTATATAAGGGAATTGATTGTGGGTTGGAACGTCAGGCTCTTTTTACTCCTTATACCTCATGGCCTTCTGATCTGAGTCATCATCTTCTCTTCTACGGGGATTAAGAACTAGGCTATCTCTTCTTTCTATCAGGATCACGTGTTACTAATCCGCAGACTTATAAGATTGTTGGATTTAAGTCTCAGTTCAGTTCCTACTACCTCCGTATGTTAATTGTTGATCTCGGAACCTTGATATTGTGCTTCTGAGTGGTTATGCCACCATTTTGTGAATGTCTCAGATCTTTTCTGAGCATTTACAGCCGTTATGCTGTCCGAGTCATCCCAGGTTTCTAAGTAGTCTGATGCATTTGCCAATCCTTTCTTCCCGTTTCAATGTTCCCATGGGCCAGATTAACCACACTAATCAGTGAGTTGAGGTACTCCGTTACCTTGACATATATGTCGGAGATATTATTATGACCCTAGGTGTCTTAGGGGATCATCTAGTAATTTAGCCATGATTTGTGTTCCCAGTGTGATGATTCTGGCCATCATTCTCGAAAGCATCCCGTGATGCCACTTAGTAGTAGGTATTCTACTCCTTGGGCTTTGAACCCGAGGTTCACTCCACTTACTTCATGTTGATAGTGTTTGCTAGTTCCTTAGGCTATTAATAACCTTTACGATAGTCCTCGAGGTCCGTGGTATTTTCTTCTTCCAAATACTATGAACCGCTTATGGCAGATGTTTATTGGATCAAAAAAATCACAATTAGAGTACTCTTGAGGAGTTCTCCATTCATAAATCGTGACTCTGCCAGTTCTACCTTTCTGCATGGGTTATCCGGAAGAAATATGTTGAACTTGGTTCGACATACTAATCTATGCATCCACAACTCAGAAAATCATATGTTCTTTTGAGTTGTCCCATCTTAATTGTTTTCGACCCTCGCCTATCAATTGATAGTCAAGAGTAGTCGTGCATTCGTGATCACCGATGCTCGTTATTCTTGTGGTCCGTCAAGCCATTCTGTCCAGAATGACTTGGAGAAACAAACTCCAGTACCTCATCCATATCTAGGATCGGGTCAAAGCAATTGTGCTCCGCAGATCAAAATGCCAGCCCAGCTTTTTGATTCTGTTCTACCCTGAAGTATTACCGTCTTTATGTCAGGATTTTCATGAGAATTGCACCGACTCTTGTGAATTCTTGATGTAGTGATACTTCTCGCCATTATTATTCATCCCTCGGTTCCGTGTTGTCGCAACCGGAATGCCGACAAGTGAATCGTGATGTGTGAATTCAATACTCCTAGCAACCTTGTTGCTTGGTAGTTAATGGGCAATAATTTCATTCTTAGCATGCTGGTTTTGAATCATCATTCTAAGGTTGATCATGCTACCTAGTCCTTGTTCTCGGTGCACTCCTCGATCGATGAGTTAGGATTATTCAAATCTTCGCTCTATTGATCATATCGTCTTGCCTCAAAAAGCAAGATTGTTCTCGAGCTTAGCAACATATCGGTGGTTCGTGATTTTCCGAAGATCTTCTCGGAAGTATTACCAGGTTGTCACCTGACCGCTGTGTTGAGCTCGTGATCAAGTTGGTTTCTTGTGAACCATCCTTCTCCAAGAATCTGTGTTGGATATCCCTGAGCTAGTTAGTTAAGCTAGACAACAACTTGGAGAGTTGGAAGATAAAAGCTTGCCTGACTTAGTTCGTTCCAAAGGGATATTCTTGTGTAGTATGTGTTGACGAAAGATGATATCTTCATCGATTGGTCCCTGTGATCAGTCGCTGGACCTATCATTTTTATCTAACTTTTGATTGGAGTATGGGCTATCATCCAATCAGACCAGAACCAACGATATTCGTAATGTTGTCTTACTCGTGGATGATCCCTCGAGCATACACCATTACATTTTTGGTCTGACCAATGCTATCACTGTGCTCACTTAACTATGGAATTCCTTCTAAAAGGAAACCTAGATGAATTGTTGTTGAGCCCATTGACAACATCCTTATCTCCTCCATGATTTTGTTGAACATTAAGCTAGTGTTGGAAACTTTTGAAAGCATTTGTTCATGCTAGCTCATGAAGCATATGTTTGGATGAAGGTAGTGACTTCCTTTAATTCATGTGCATCTGATGCAAGTTGCCGCCGTGAATTTGAGAAAGCTAGTTTTGTTTCCTTGGAATCATCCCAAATCAGTCATGCACACGTGCGAAGTATTCTGTGGTCTGGAGACTTGCAACCTTCATTCCATATGTGTCCCGAGCACACCAAGCCACTGATTGATTTGTTCAAGGAGAAGAAGTTCCTTCATAAGAGCTAATCATATGACTTATGCAAGGACTTCATTATCCACGGTGATGGTTCCCAACCAGAACTCGGTAGTGTTTTATTATAAGACTACTTTGTGGTCATGCTTGTCTGGGACAACGTGTTCACATGTTTGTAGCAGAACCAGCTCATGTTTTGGAGCTTGCTATCGTAGTTCATCTCCCGAGAATCCCGCAACGTCATCTCGTCGATTTGTGTTGCAAACTTTCCTTTTTCTTCCTAGACTCGATGAGTCTGGAATATCCTGACACCAACCAGATCTGAATCTCAGGCAGATATGATGGTTGGAATATTTCCCAAAAATTATAATATTGGTCGCGCGATAACCGGTAAAGTGGATGTCGTGGCCAACACACCCAGCCGGAAGACCTGTTATTATAATATCTTGATTGATGAAGCTGGCCACCTCCCCATAGGGATTTCGTAGGGTTTACTCCCTAGTTGCCCCTATGGATTTTTGTGTTCCCGAAGTCCGACCTTTTACTCGATGTTTTAGATATCAAACCATATCTATGAATGGGTTATACTAGCACATCAAGGAGAACATTAGAAGCGGAGTGCTAAATGTCTCTCGGTCGATCATCGGGATTTTATCTCCTTGGCCTCGCTAAGGTGAAATCTGAGAAGGTGTTATCTTCCTTTGCATCTGCATCATCCATCATCATTCATCATGGTAGCAAGTTGTGTTGCCAGGATCCTTGACACGGATATTGGTAGAATCTTGATGATTGTGGAAATGCTCAAGTTCTTGAGAGCACGCACAAGCGCTACGTGTTATCATCGGCACTAACTGGGTTTGCTCTCAGTTTCCTCGGCAATGCTATAACCATTCCAATAGTGGAATAACTCTCTATTGTTGAGCCTCTCCCCAGTTACCAGAATCATTCCCAGCATTTGCATTTTGTTCCCAGCTTGCACCGCCAATGTGCCATTCTACCACGGGTCTCTTCCATCTCCGGTGATAAGCAAAAATCATCCATTACGTTGTCTTCAACAAGGTAATCCACATCATCCAAGTCCGAGTATGCCATTCTACCGACCCCCTCCAAACGATCGTTGTGAATTGTCTTAGGCTGGCTTAAAGAGTCTCAATGATCTCTGAATCAAAGGTAATTCTTTTTGCCACTTAAGGGGATATTTCTACGAGTCACCTTCCCTAAGGTGCATCGTTATGGTATCATGGAAACTCAACTCCTCGCTACGTTGACAACCGTTCACCACCCTCTTAAGTGTGGAATTGTTGTCTACCTAGTAAATCTCGTCACCTGCTCCACTCCATCCCCCTAGAGGTATGCTTCGTCTCTCAACCCGAGAGATGGTTCTAAGTCTCATTCCGTGAGTTGATCCTGAGTTGTTCGACCTTCGAGAAGACCGATCCTTCTAGAGTTTTCCTTTCCTCTTCTTGTCATGATTAGCTGAAGTTCTCAGAGCAAGACGACAAGACAAAGATGGTGTTCAAATCAATGTTCATTTGAAGTGCAACCTGGATCGTGAAGATTGTACTAGTTTGCGTTTCCCCTTCGTCCTACCCTACGCTTGAATCTCGAGACGAGATGCTTGTTTAGTGGGGGTGAGTTGTCACATCCCTAGCTTCTGGTAATGCTCTAGGCTAGCTTCATGTGAGCATCATGTTTTATTTCAAATGAAATTTGAAACTGAGGAATTCAGAAGCCTCAAAACCCTAAATAAAAGAAGGGCAAAAACCCTAGAAATCTCATCCATTGCTCCAAAATGCTCTTCTTAAATGTTTGATAATTTTTGGTAAGGGTTCTGGTCCCAACCAAAATATTGAACATTTTTAAGGAATTATTTTTGGGACTTTGGATTTAATTTATTAGCTATTTGAATTTGAATTATATTCATATAATTAGAATATAATTTCAAATACCCCTGAAATATTTTATAAGCTTTTGGAAAAGTCCATCTAGCAATATAAAATATTCAGAGGAGTTTTTGGCATTGTTTGAATTATTTTAAAATTCAAAACAGTGGCAAAATAAATTAAATAAAACAAAGCAGAACAAAATCGAAAACAGAAATAAAGGACAGAGGAGAGAAATCTCACCTGGACTTACCTCTGCAGCCCACCAGGCCCACCTGGCCAGCCCAGCCCATCTCCACCCCCCCTGTCGTCTTCCTCCTTGCCAGGAGGACAGACACCGCGACGCCGCCGCGCGCGCCACCTTCTGCTTCCCTGGCCACCTCCTGCTTCCTCCCCGAGCCCTCTAACGATGCCACGGAGTCGTCCCCGACCGCTATCCCTCTCTCTGCTCGCTCTGGCTCTCTCCCTCTCTCGATTTGGAGCACCGCCGAGAGCCACCGGAGGGCGCCGCTGTCGCATCCATAGCCACTGGCCACCCCTCGCCCTTCCGATGAGCTCAGGAGCTCCGTCCCGACCCCATAAAGCTCCACCACGACGCATGCGACGCCGGGTGCCCCGTAGCCACGCCATCACCGCCATCTTCATCGCCACGGCTGGCAATCGCCGCCGTTCAATTCGCCGCCGACAGGACGTCCCCGAGCCCACTTAGCGTCTCGTCCGACTCCCCGTGAGCTCCTCTTCCCTTCCCCTCACTCCGCGCACTTGATTTCGTCCCCTAGCTCCATCTTCCACCACGGCCGAAGCTCACCGCCGCCGTGCCTCGTCGCCGTCGTGGCCAAAGCCACTGGAGCTCCCACCTGAGTGCACCATCGTGCTCAGAACGTCTCCACGAGCCCGTTGCCTGCCGCAGCTCGCCCTCTCGTGCCCCCTAGTGGTCACCCGTGTCTCACCCGAGCTCCGGCGGCCGCAACCGAGCTCGCCGCCGTCGACTCCGGCCACCCCAGGCCCGGAGACCACGACCATCCGACGCGCCATCGCGCCAGCTCTCCGTAGAGCCAAAGGGCGCACCGAACGGTGCCGTATAGACGAAACCCGAGCCACCCCGGTGCGTCTCCGCCGCGTTTTGGGTCGTCGCCGGCGAAACTCCCGCGACTGCTGACGTGGCACACTTAATTAGTATTAATGACCCAACTATTTAAACCCACAGCCACTGATAGTGGGCCCCACCCCTGGTCAAACCTCAGTTAGCGCTGGGTTTGACCGGGATTAGCTCCTGTGTCACTGACGTGTGGCCCCCACACGTCAGGTTTGACCGAGCCAGCCCAGTTGACCTTGCTGACGTCACTGTGACGTGGTGCTGACGCCATAATCATTTCTGGATTTATTATAATTCAGGAAATTTCAGAAAATGCCCTAAACTTCAATAAATCATAGAAAATTAACCGTAACTCCAAATTAAATAATTTATATATGAAAAATTATCAGAAAAATTCAAGGAATCCATCTGTACCATTTTCATGCATGTTAGAACAACTTATAGCTGCTGTTTAGCACAAATCAATTAAATGGCATTTGAATAATCACATATGGAGTTTAAATTTGAATCTTGTATTCAAACCACCTTCATTTAATCTGTTGCTAGTTGCATTAGCTCAAAACACATTCATTTTGCCATGTCATGATCATGCATCATATTGTGCATTGCATTGATTGTGTTCCCTTCTATGTTGCCGGTATTTGTCCCCTCTCGATAGACGTGATACCGATGATGTGATCGTTGACACTGATGAAGACTCAATGCTATCTTCAGAAGTGCCAGGAAAGCAAAACCCCCTTGTTCATTCCGATACAAACCCACTCTCTCGCTCCTGCTCTCTTTTACCGCATTAGGACAACAACGATTCATCTGTTACTTGTTGCGGTAGTTGAACCCCTTTATCCTTTGCATGACCTGTCATTGCCACAGTAAATAGATGAAACCCACTAGCATGAGTAGGAGTTGTTTGAGCCCTGTTGTGCCTACTCATTCATGTTTGTTTGTCATGCCTGCTACTGCTTAGAGTTGAGTCAGGTCTGATTCATCGGGGATGAATCAGAGGTGTGTGAACATGTCCTACTGTGCGTGAGCTAAGTGTGTGAACACGATTTGGTAAAAGGTGTCGGTGAGAGGCCATGTAGGAGTACATGGTGGGTTGTCTCATTGAAGCCGTCCTTAGGAACTGAGTTCTGTGTTTGTGATCCATGATTCAGCTACTACCATACATTGGGCCCTTAAATATGACCCCGCTCGACTTCTTATTCACCCTTGTCCTCTGTCCAGGAGTTGCAAGTAGTTTCTGGTGTTTGTAGTATGCTGGAGGCCGTGGACAGCGCTGACTGTAGGGGTGGGCTGTGATGCGGTAGGCACGTGGCCGGGTATACCGGGCGCCCGTTTGGTGTCACGGAACCCTGTTCACATCGTTTGGGGCTGTGAGCGAAACTTCGGCCGGATCTCCTCATGGATGGAACCCGAATAGGCGATAAACCTGGACTAGAGACTTGAGTGTTTAGGTTGGTCGTGGTCTACACCCACGTCGGCTTTCGCTTGAAGTCTGCCGAGCACCTGTCGTGTGCAGACGCTAAGTGGTGGAAACATGTATGAAGAAGTACACCCCCGCAGGGTTAATATGATCTATTCGAATAGCCGTGTCCGTGGAAAAGGACTTCTGGGTTGCTTATATCCGTTCATAGACAAGTGAAAGTGGATACTCTAAAATACGCAAGATAAGCGTGAGTGCTATGGATGGCGTTCTCGTAGGGAGACGGGAGCGGATCCATAGTGGTGTATTGATATGGTGAATATGTGGACTCGTGTGCGCCACCTCAAAAGAGTTACTCGCAGTCGTAGTTTAGGATAGCCACTGAGTCAAAGCTGGCTTGCTGCAGTTAAACCCCACCACCCCTTTGTTGATAATGATGCATATGTAGTTAGTTCTGATGTAAGTCTTGCTGGGTACATTTGTACTCACGTTTGCCTATTTTATGTTTTTGCAGAGAGACTTCGGTCTCGCCAGTAGTTCCGCGTGGACTTCGACATTTAGCTTGTTACCTCAGCTACGATCTTGTGCCCTCGGCAGGATCTGATAGATAGTCAGGCTTCTCAGCCTTTTTCATTTCTAGATGTCTGTACTCAGACATGATAGCTTCCGTTTGTGCTTTGACTTGTATGCTCCGAATGTTGGGTCGTGAGACCCCTGTTTGTAATATCTCGCTCCTCGGAGCCTATTGAATAAATACTTGAGTCGTAGAGTCATTTTGTGATGCCATGTTGTATCGCACATATCGAGCATATTGTGTGTATGTTATTGAAATGCTTGGTATGTGTGGGATCTGACTATCTAGTTGTTTATCTTTAGTAGCCTCTCTTACCGGGAGATGTCTCCTAGTGTTTCCATTGAGCCTTGGTAGCTTGCTACTGCTCCGGAACACTTAGGCTGGCCGGCATGTGTCCTTGTTCGTTCCTGTGTCTGTCCCTTCGGGGAAATGTCACGCATTGAGTATCGGAGGCCTGTTAGCCCGCTACAGCCCGGTTTACCGGAGTCCTGCTAGCCCAGTGCTACAGCCCGGACCCACTTGCTGATGACCGACACGTTCGATGCTGGGTCATGGATGCCTGTCCCTGTAAGTCTGTGCCACTTTGGGTTTACGACTAGCCATGTCAGCCCGGGCTCCTTATCATATGGGTGCTAGCGACACTAGAATATACGTGTGCCAAAAGATGCAAACGGTCCCGGGCAAAGGTAAGGCGACACCCGTGGGAATACCGTGCGTGAGGCCGCAAAGTGATATGAGGTGTTACATGCTAGACCTATGTGGCATCGAGTCGGGGTCCTGACAGTATTCCTCCCTCATTTTGTCCACGGGCTAGGGTTTCCCCTCCACCCATTCGTTCACGGCATCATGTATTATTATGGGATCGATTTTCATGATCTATCCCCCAATTCCTTCCTCAACATCTCGACATTCATCGTCGTGTGCGAGGCCTTCCTCCGCATCTCGCCACACTTCAGCTTATGGCTGAAGAAATTTAATGTGAAGCCCAAGGTAGTGAGTGGCGAGCACACCGAGTGCGGAGGCGCCATGGTGAGCAAGATGCCCAACGTCACATGGCCAACAGGTACTTTCATTGATTCCGTCAAAGAGTGTGAGCAGCAGTGGTTTTACATCACTGAGCCACGTGGCATGGAATGGGCCGCTGCTCCTGAATTCCGATCCGGATCCCCCCTGCAGCTTATGTCCTGGCCCAAGAAGGGCCTGAACTGGTCTTCACCCGACGAGTTGTCGGTGCTCCAGACGCGCGTCAAGGATATGGAAGACAGGAATATCAAACTTGTCATTGTAGTCTAGGTGATGTTAGTTCACCGGATTCTTCCTTGTCAACACTGGGCTTGCAATTTATGGGAATTCGACCCGGCCAAGGACCAGACCCTGCTAGAGCTCTTCGCCTCCTCGCACAAGGACATTTGGAAGGTTCTCTTTTAATTCCGGCAAATCGTGGCCGGACTCCGTCAAGGACCGCAGGTACCAACTGTCCCGCCCTGCAAGTTCGGTAAGTCATTGTATGTTGGAAATTCATATGTTTTATTCGCATATCCTAAGAAAAATGCTTAATGTGTTTTCGACAACTTTCCTAGGGATGGACAAAGAAGGCGGGGCAGATCTACTGTTTGGCCCCTCTGACGGAAGAACCGGCCGGCCCACTTCTGACGAAGATGCTGGTCCCGGTGCCTTACAAGGCACCGAAGAAGAAGGCCGAGAAGGGGGCCAAAAAGACCAGGGGCAGCCTTCGTCGCCGTGGCACTTCGAACACAATGTCCGAAGACTCCGATGCCCGATCTTCCTTCGGAGAGGACGAGGAAGAGGAGGAAAACCCATCCCCAGTGAGGGGGAAAAAAAGGATGACCTCCACATCTTTGGAGGCCGAGTCGCCTAGGAAGGGAAAAACTTCCCTTCCAGAGGAGTCCACCGCTGCTGTCGACAGCAGCCCGGAGTGGGATCCCAGGGCCCAGCCCCTGGCGAACTCGTAAGAAAAAATCCGAATACGTTTATGCGTCCAAACTCATCATGGCATAATATCTTAATCTGAGCCATACTTTTTTGCAGTCCGGCGAGGTCCCGCCCCGAACAATCCTCGTCGGAGGATTTACTGGGCTCGGATGCTATGGAGAGCAGGACACCCCCGAAGGCTCCTTCCCCCAAACATGTGAATGACACCGAGGTTTCGTCCCAGAAGGACCCATGCCAACAAGGGGGGAAAAGATCGTAAAGGTGGCACCAGGAGGTCAAACTTCAGGGGCCGGACACATGGGAGAGAAGGCTCCCGCAGACGTCGACGATGGGGGCTATCTTGAGTTCGACCCCCAGCCGGACGCGATTCCGGAGACCAATACGGCTCCAGAAGCAGGCAGGCGGCCTCCCTCGACTAGAGGGGGTGTGCCCGTTCCACCGGCAACCTCTGTCCAACCAGAGGTGCCGGATACTTTATCGACAGCACTGAAAAGCGCCTCCATCATCGATGAACACCGTGCCCTTATGGGTGCGGTGATTGAGAAGATTCAGTCCGCTGAAAGTGGACTGAATGGAGCCTGCATCAGCCTTATAACGGGCTTTGAGGTATGTTTTGTGAGGTTTCGAAGACTGTCATAGTATAGATAGTAGCCCCTGATACACTATTTGTTGAAAGAAAGAACCGAACAGAGGATCAAATAAATGTTCGCAGGAGACTCACTTTATGGCATCTCTCTTTTGTTCAAAAGCAGGCGTCTGTAGCAATTGCCGCGTCTCAAACTGCGGAAGTCTCCGGACTGAGGCAGAGTCTGGAGCGGGCCGAAGGAGAACTCGGCCAAGTGAAGAAGCAGTTGGAGGATAAACAAGGTATGCAGAAACCTTGTTCACATTCAGCACAAATGAATTAGTTAGTATGATGAAAATATTTCTATGATGTGCTCTAGGGGCAGCGGCCAAAATTGAGGCTCTTAAGAAGGCTGTGGCCGAAGCCAAGAAGAAGGCAGCCGCAGAGCAGGCTCTTCATGAAAAGCATGAGGCCAGGGTTATTGAAGCTGAGCGAGAGCTTCAAGAGGTTGTGAAGAAATGTGAGACCTTGGAGCAGAGTTTATCAGGAAAGAATCCGAACTCTGCCCAGCTCGCCAAGCCGCAAGTGATGCCCGGGGGGAAGCCCAAGGTGCCCTGAAGGAAATCCGGGAGGCGAGGAATATAGTGGCTGGTAAGGCTTTTTCTTTACAAAGTGGTTATTTGAAAGGAGAAAAATCAAGTTGATAATTTGAATTCTGATTTCTCCAGGGGTGTTTGCGGAGCTGCCATGCAGCATATCTGATGCCACACAATTCTATCGAGCTGAAGAAAGGAGCACTGCGGAGAAGCTCTTCTGGTCGCAGTATCTGGCGCCGGTGTATCCGGTGCCATTTTCCCAGTTGATCGAACTGCATAAGGCGGCCGAACTAGCCATGAAGGATTTAATTATCCGGCTATGGCCCGCCGAGCCGATTCCAAGCCACTACTTTGGGCTTGTGAAGCGGCTTGTGACTGCCTTCCCTCGACTTGATGTCATCAAGCGGTCGATCTGTATTTAGGGTGCATGAATGGCCTTCGCCCGCGCAAAGGTGCACTGGGGGAAGATGGATGCTGAAAAGCTGATGACCGAGGGACCGCCAGAGGGGATGGAGCACCACAAGCCCAAATTATACTATGATAGTGTCTTAAAAGGATCCCGCCTTACGGCGGAGCAATGCACCAAGGACATTATATTTCCATGAATATAGTCATGTTCTCCTTTGTAACGTTGAACAAGGTCATTTCTATTATTTATTGCCTGTTATTTGAAAGTTTTTCCTCCTGCGCGGCCGTTTTATATATTAATCCTAAGAGTTGGCCAGTCGTCGGCTTCTGCCCCCACGTAGGAAGTACGGGGGTGTTCGGGATAAACCTGAGCACTCTTTACCCCAGTTTTGGGTCCTTGAAGGTGGTGTTCAGCGCAACGAACCAGGCAATCGGACTATAGGGCTTTATCACTCTCACTTAGCCGTAGGAGTTTGACAAAAGGAAGGTAGGCGCAACCGCTGGTGTTCAGAAGACCGCACGAGGGGCTCTATAAGCACCTGATCAAAAGAAAAGCCGATCCATCGCACGCTGCATTGGTTATCGCATAATGCGGAAGAAATCCTTAAAGATTTTACAACCTCTCGAACAGCTGACCAGCTCTCGCCGTATCATAACAGTCAGTTTTCGGCTTTTTCTACTAAGGCACTCGTCCGGAAGAACCGGGACACAATCGCAATAGTTCCGCCTATGCCGCCCTAGTCGATATAGCGGAACGGAAGGCAGCAAAACATAGGATCCGGGCAAACCCAACTATTGACCCAGGATATGATTCGGAGCTGATGCATATAATGCTATAAGTTCGGGGTGCCGAACGACCGTGAAGGTGGTCGGACTTTATTGCCGTATTACGGGTACAATGAAGCCCCTGGCATATTAAGGCATATCGCGATGTACGGATGCCATTTGACAAAGAGTGTCGATAAGAAACAACAGCAGATGAGCGTCATATAAAGCCACATGTTGTAATTGAATAACACGTTGATGCGTATGAGTACAGGTAATGTGATGAAAATAAACATGATTTTGGAACCTGCTGAGACCAGACGGGAGGAGGCTGTGCGCGGATCCGGAGTGTGGTCGGATGGTCATTGAGGGGAATATCTAAAGATTCCCTTGTGCGTTCAAGTTGTTTCGATGTCACCAGTCCTTGCCTACGCAAAAGTGAACCTGCAAAGAAAATGCAAGAAATGTTTGTGTGTCACGTAGCGGTTGAGCCGCAGTGTGTGGCCTATCCAGGCTTTGCCTCATTTTACTTCCAGAGTATTTTAATTAAGCTCCGGACGAGCCGGGCTATCCCGCCACGAAGTAGTTCGGAATCCCTTGATGGTGTCCGGGAGTTTGGCCGTCGCCTTGAGGTTCGATTGAAAAATGCCACTCGTTGCTTCTTCTGCTAAGGCGGTGGTATACTCTTTGGCATAGAGGGGGGGGGGTCGTCCATGCCATTAACTGTTATGACGCTGCACGGACCGGGCATCTTCAGCTTTCGGTAGGCATAATGTGGCACCACCTTGAATCGATCAAACGCGGTTCATCTGAGCAGTGCATGATAATTACTGCAAAAAGGGACGATGTCGAAGATTAACTCTTCGGTACGATGATTGTTCGGTGATCCGAAGACTACCTCCAGAGTGATGGAGCTTGTACAACGGGCCTCCACACCTGGTATAACACCTTTAAAGGTAGTTTTAGTGGGCTTGATCATCGAATGATCAATACCCATCTTGCACACTGTGTCCTGATACAGCAGGTTTAGACTACTGCCTCCGTCCATCAGGTCTCATGTGAGGTAGAATCCATCAATTATTGGGTCAAGGACGAGTGCGGCTGAATTGCCCTGATTGGTATTGGCCGGACGATCCGTACGATCGAAAGTGATCGTCCATAGTACATATTGTGGGGAGGCTGGCTCCATTAAGTCGACATCCCTAAGAGTACACGTCCGTTCCAGTTTGGGAATGTGGATGGCGTTAATCATATTCACCGTTTTGATTTGCGGGGGAAATTTCTTTTGCCTTCCTTTGTTTGGTGATCGGGTTTCCTCATTGTTGTCATCGCTTTGAGGCCCTTTCTCCTTGTTTTCGGCACCTGATCTGCTGGTTTATTTGAAGACCCAACATTCTCGGTTGGTATGATTGGCTGATGTTCCTGGGGTGCCATGAATTTGGCATGGACGATCGAGTATGCGGTCCAGACCGGACGGGCCTGAATTGTTCTTTTGGAATGGCTTTTTGCGCTGACCGGACTTAGAGCCACTGAATCCGGCATTGACTGACGTGTCTTCGGCGTTATCACCATTTTTGCGACACTTGTGTTTGTTGCGTTGGGGCTTGTCGTTGCTGTCTCTGGCCTCTGATGTGCCAGGATTGCTTGCTGTGTTGTTGCTACGAGCCAACTAGCTATCCTCATCTGCACAAAAGCGGGTCATGAGTGTCGTGAGGGCTGCCATGGACTTCGGCTTTTCTTGGCCGATATGTCAGGCAAGCCACTCGTCACGGATATTATGTTTAAGCCGCTAGGGCTTCGGCATCCGGACAGTCGAGAATTTGGTTCTTTTTAGTTAGGAACCGAGTCCAGAATTTCCTGGCTAACTCTCTGGGATGTTGGGTTATGTGACTTAAATCGTCAACATCCGGTGGTCGCACATACGTGCCCTGGAAGTTATCCAGGAATGCGTCTGCCAGGTTCTCCCAACTTCTGATGGAGTTTGCCGGCAAGCTATTCAGCCAATGCGGAGCTAGTCCCTTGAGTTTTAGTGGGAGGTACTTGATGGTGTGTAGATCATCCCCGCGGGCCATGTGAATCTGGAGAAAGAAATCTTCTATCCATATCGCGTGGTCTGTTGTACCATCGTATAATTCAATATTCACGGGTTTAAACCCTTCTGGGAATTCATGATCCATTACTTCGTTAGTGAAGCATAGGGGGTGTGCGGCGCCTCTGTGCCAGGCTACATCACGATGCAGTTCAAATGAGTCTGATCTGTTGTATTCGGCCCGGCCGGATTTGTTTTTAGTATATCCAACGTGACGGTCGTTGTCTCGCGTTGGGGCGCGCCCCTGTGATCCATAGATCGATCTTGACTGTCCTGCTTTGTTTTCTAATACGTCTCGCAGGTCCTGTGTGTAGCCCCAGGCCATGGTGTTTTTGTTTGATTGGCGACGGGGTGCGGGCTGGTGTTCGGGCTGATACGCCGCTTTGTCCCAGTCATGATGTGGCAAGTCAACCGTATCCTGCGCTGGTAGTGTAGGCTTTAATGCCTCCTCCTCGAGTTGAGGTAGCAACCTGCACTTTGGGTAACTTTTGGTTGGGCGTTTGAGTCCGTATTCCTCGGCTGCTAGGACCTCAGTCCATCTATCCGTTAGCAGATCTTGATCGGCTTGAAGCTGCAACTACTTTTTCTTCAGGCTTTTTGCAGTGGCTATAAGCCGGCGCTTGAAGCGCTCCTGCTCTGCGGGATCCTCGGGCACGATGAATTCTTCATCTCCGAGGCTCACCTCATCTTCGGAGAGGCGCATGTAATTATCATCCTCCAAGTCTCCATCCATTGCCCGTTCATGAGGGATAACTTGCCCATCCTCCCGTTCGGCTTGCTCGAAGTCTGGCTAGGCGGGATTGTTTTCATCTTCGGCATCATCTGGAGTGCTATTGTCTCTTGTGCCGGTATCACTATTTTTGCTATGGCGAGGCTTAGAGCGGCGCCGATGATGCCGGTGCTTAGATTGTTTCTCAAGGGGATTATCCTCCATTTCCTCATCGCGATCGCTTTCTTTGGGGGTGTCCACCATATATATATATATATCATATGATGAGGTGGCTATCCAGCGCCCTGTGGGCATTGGTTCTTGTTCCTCTTCGGCATCGTTGTCCATACCGTCGATGTCTTCGGAGTTGAAATCAAGCATGTCGGTTAAGTCATCGACAATGGCTATTAAGTGGGTGGTGGGTGGGGAACGAATTTCTTCGTCGTCCGCTTCCCACTCAAGCTGGACATAGTTTGGCCAAGGGTCTCCTAACAGGGAGAGAGATTTCAATGAATTTAGCACGTCGCCCAAGGGTGAGTGCAGAAAGATATCAGCGGAGGTAAACTCCATGATCGGTGCCCTATCAGATTTGATAGGCACAGATGCATATGATTCGGAGCCTATGGCCGGAAACAGGTCCGAGGGTCCGATGACACAGGCCTCATCGGAGGCGAAGTCTGTGTTCGGCTCTATCACAGATGAGTGTGCGGCTTCCATGGCAGGGTCCATCCACCCGTCCTCGGATGGCACGATCTGCTCCGGGTTAAGGGCCCGGGCAGCCATAGGTGTGATCTCCCGAACACCGTCCGATGGCAGATCTAAGTCATGCTCGTCGTGAATGTTTGGCGCAACTGACATGGGCTCGAATCCGTCAAAGATCAAGTTTCCCTGGATGTCAGCAGTGTAGTTCAAGCTTCCAAACCTGACCTGATGGCCAGGGGCGTAGCTATCGATCTCCTCCAGGTGGCCAAGCGAGTTGGCCCGTAGTACGAAGCCGCTGAATACGAAGATCTATCCGGGGAGGAAAACCTCACCCTGGACTGCGTCGTTGTAGCTGATTAAAGGAGCCATCAAGCCTTTACCATGAGAAACAGTGGAACTCTTAATGAAAGCACCAATGTCGGTGTCAAAACCGGCGGATCTCATGTAGGGGGTCCCGAACTGTGCGTCTAAGGCTAATGGTAACAGGAGGCGGGGGACACAATGTTTACCCAGGTTCAGACCCTCTCGATGGAGGTAATACCCTACTTCCTGCTTGATTGATCTTGATGATATGAGTATTACAAGAGTTTATCTACCACCAGATCATTGAGGATAAACCCTAGAAGCTAGCCTATGATTATGATTGTTGTTGTGCTACGGACTAAACCCTCCGGTTTATATAGACACCGGAGGGGGCTAGGGTTACACAGAGTCGGTTACAGAGAAGGAGATCTACATATCTGAATTGCCAAGCTTGCCTTCCATGCAAAGGAGAGTCCCACCAGGACACCGGACGAAGTCTTCAATCTTGTATCTTCATAGTCCAACAGTCCGGCCAAAGTATATAGTCCGGCTGTCTGAGGACCTTCTAATCCAGGACTCCCTCACTCGTCCCGGAGAATCTCTCCCGATCCGCAAAGGCCAGAAGGTAACTCTTCGGCCGTCCGAAGTCCGGGGTTTTCAGCTCCTAGAGAGACCAATAGAAAAAGGCCCGGATTGTCCAATGTGCAACCAGACGCATTGACGCGTCTTCTGTAGCAAGCGGCTATCTCAGCGGCACATCGTAACTTAATGGGTACGATGGTGGAGAGGATTTCATCTGCAAAAAGCGGGTTGAATGAAGCTTTTACGATCCTGCTAGGAGGCTTTGATGTACACAAAGTGATATATATATATATATATATATATATATATATATATATATATATATATATATATTTGACTGTACCGTACATGCAAGGTGTACTTTGTATAGATAGTAGCCCCTGAGACTCTAGTTGCCATCCAGAGGGGGCGAGCAGAGGATCATAATCTCAGGTAATGATTGTGCCGATTTTTGCGCAGGCGGCTACAACTCCGGCTGCTGATCGGGCTACTGAATTTGCCGAACTGAAGCGGCAACTTGATGTGGCGGATGAAGACATCACGCTAGTGAACAAGCGGCTTGACGAGGCACATGGTATGTATATTTGGCTGGTCAGCGAATATTAATAAGAGCATGATTCTAGGATACATGATATGCTTTTGACTGCAGATGGTGCTATCGCCCAAGCCAAGGAGCAAGCCAGGAGAAGTAATGTGGCTGCCGTGAAGGCAGCTAAAGAATTAAAAGTTGAACAGGCTGCTCGTCGCCAAAGCGAGGAGAGAATATCCAACATGGCTCTTGAGCTGCAAAATGCCGCTAGCGGATATGAGCTTCTTGAAAGGGAAAACCAAGCGAAGACGGATGACCTAGAAAAGGCCTTAAAAGCAGCAAAGGAAACTCGCTCTGAGATCAGAGCGGCTCGGGAGGAGCTTCGGCAAGCCAGTGATATCGCGGCAGGGAAGCCCTTTTTATTGCGAATGAAATTCGGCGATCCGAAGTATGCCCCTCTTGACCAATTGTGGAGTTCTTCAGACACGTACTTGGATTTGGCAAAGAGTGCTATTGACGCAACGCAGTATTTCAGGGATCGAGAAGATCATGAGGTGGAAAGATTGTTCTGGTCGTAGTTCAGTGCTCCAAGGCGTCCGCTGCTGTTGAATGAGCAGATGGCCGAGTGGGCCGAGCTCCATAGGTTATCCGGGCTTGCCATGAAGGCAGTTGTGGATCACCTGTAGCCGAACGAACCAACTCCGGATAGTTATTTTGGTTTGGTGCAATGATTTCTTTGTGATGTGCCGCATATCGACGCTATCAAGAGGTCGGCGTGCATAGAGGGTGCACGGATGGCTCTTACCCGTGTTAAGACATATTGGGCGAAGATGGAGACCACCGATATTGCAACTAAGGGTCTGCCCGGGGGCCAGGACCCGCCCGAGCACTATTTTGAAGAAGTCTTAGAAGGTGCCCGTTTAATAGAGGCTCAGTGCTCAAAGAATATCATCTTAGAGTGACATGTATTTTGATTGTAAGAACAATGATTTTGATAATAAAGGCTATATTTATACTTTTGCCCATGAAGTATTGTAGTGCCTCCTGTGCGGCCATTTTATGTATATATGTATATAACCTGAAAGTTTGCAGTCGTCGGCTTCAGCCCCCTCGCGTATAATACGGGGGTGTTTGGAAAAGCACGTAATCACACTTGATCCAACGTCTTGGTCCATTAAGGAGGTGATAGTGCGGGGAACGAGGCAATCAGACTATATGGCTTTAACACTTTCACTTAGCCATAGGAGTTTGACGGTGGGGCTACTATATAGCCCCTGGTATGCCCGCGTTTATTCGAATACGGTGCGTTTACATATGGGACTGGGAAACCGGTCCTTCGTTAAGGCAGAGGAATCGCGAAGATTCCGCTAAGTCATCGAGTGGTTGACCAGCTCTCGCTGTATCATGATAGTCAGTTTCGGCTTTCTCTACTGAGGTGCTCATCCGGGTGAACCAGGGCACAATCGCAGTAGTTCTCCTTTGGCCGCCTTAGCCGACAAAACGGAACGTAAGGTAGCAAAACCCAGGAGCCGGGCAAACCCAACATCTGACCAAAGACATGATTCGGAGCTGATGCATATAAGGCCAAACTCGCGACGCCGAACACTCCCAAAGATGTTCGGACTTTACAACATATAGTGGGCAGAATACAACCCTCGATAATGAGCCCTAAATTTCAAGGTACGTGCATCGATCCGACATGACGAAGGAGCGGGTGTGGTGAGAGCATAGATCTCAAACACTAGTTGATGCCTCTGTAACTTTTATTGTAGTGTGGCGAATAATAAGTTTGCCAATAACGCCGGTATCCCTCTCGGTCATTTTAAATGCCAGGAGGGTATGAGACAAAAAGACAATAAAACGGTTTACACAGGGTCTTAATCTAAAAAAGAAACCTTTGAACGGGGCCCTGCACGTCTGCGCCTTTGTCTCCGTTGTGCCGTATCCTTGAAGGGTGTAGCACGATGGTCATCTGTAAAAAAGAAACCTAGGTAGAAGAATCTGGTGTGACCGTGCATGGAGTTTGTTTATTCTAATAAACTTCAAAAATTCAATTTCTGGAGTGCAAATAGGGTCAAGCCGAACTATAGACCTTTTACATGAGGGTAGCCCCCGTGTCAGACAGGGGATTTTGATTGTATATTTATGTGTATGCGTGTAGGCCCGTACAGTCTTAATGTTGGCTGTTGTTATGGGGGCGTAACCGCTGATCGAGCTCAGGTTTACCTGAGCTGCTACACCTAGGTGTGCGCCGGACCCGTCTAGCTGTGTCCATGGTCTTGAAGACCGATGAGTTGCTCAGATTGGAAAGGCCATTCTGTGGTTCGGCTGCTAGAGCCGCCACGTATTCTTCCGTACGAAGAGAGCGCTCCATGTTTCCGCTTATTGTAATGACGCCACGTGGACCGGGCATCTTCAGTTTGAGATAAGCGTAGTGCAGGACGACATTGAAGCGGACGAAGGCCGTTCTTCCGAGGAGCGCGTGATAGCCACTTCGGAATGGAGCAATGTCGAAGATTAGTTATTGGCTTCGAAAGTTATCAGGAGAACCGAATACAACTTCCAACCTTAAAGAGCCCGTGCAGCGGGCCTCTACGCCTGGTATTACTCCTTTAAAGGTAGTATTGCTTTGGTTGATTCTCGACGGGTCTATCCCCATCTTGCGGATAGTGTCCTGATATATCAGATTGAGACTGCTGCCACCGTCCATGAGGACTCGGGTGAGGTGGTATCCGTCGATTATTGGGTCGAGCACCAAGGCAGCCGAACCCCCATGACGGATACTAGTCAGATGATCCCTACGATCGAAAGTGATCGGGCAGGCCAACCATAGGTTGAATTTGGGGGCGACGGGATCTACAACATATATGTCTCAGAGTGCGCGCCTGTGCTCCCTCTTTGGGATGTGGGTGACGTAAATATGTTCACTGTTTTGACCTCCGGTGGAATTTTTTCTGTCCCCCAGTGTTTGGCTGGCAAGATTCGTCCTCCTCTTCACTTGGCGGCTCCTTCCCTTTGTGTTCGGTGTTTAACTTGCCGGCCTGCCTGAAGACCCAGCATTCTCTGTTGGTGTGATTTGCAGGTTTCTCGAGGGTGCCATGAATCTGATAGGAACTGTCTACAATTTTATTTAGGCTGGATGGACCATCTTTGTTGCCTTTGAATGGCCTTTTCCATTGACCGGGTTGAGAGCCCCTGAATCCGGCGTTTACCGTTGTATTGTCTGGGCTGTCTTCATTATTTCGACGATTGTTTTTGTTGCGTCATGGTTTTCCGTTGCCATCCCTAATTTCGGATGTGCCCGGATCGCTGGTGCTGCTGCGGGCCAACCAACTATCTTCGCCTGCGCAAAAGTGGGTCATAAGAGTTGTTAGGGATGCCATCGTCCTTGGCTTTTCCAGGCCGTGGTCCTGGCCAGCCATTCGTCCCAGATACTGTGTTTAAAAGCTGCTAGGGCTTCGGCATCCGGAAAGTCGACGATTTGGTTCTTCTTGGTAAGAAATATGTTCCAAAGCTTATGGGCTGACACTCCGGGTTGTTGGATTATGTGACTCAAATCGTCTGCATGAGGAGGTCGGACATAGGTCCCTTGAAAATTAGCCCTGAAGGCATCCTCAAGTTCCTCCTAGATTCCAATGGAATTTTCGGGGAGGCTTTTCAACCAGTGCCGAGATGGTCCTTTCAACTTGAGGGGCAGATATTTGATGGTGTGGAGATCATCTCCGCGAGCTATATGGATGTGAAAAATAAAGTCCTCATTCCAGACCACATGGTCTGTCGTTCCGTCGTATGCCTCGATGTTTACGGGTTTAAACCCTTCTGGAAATTCATGATCCAACACCTCATCGGTGAAACACAGGGGGTGTGCGGCGCCCCTATACTTAACTGTGTCCTGGCATGGGTCCGAGGGCTGTAATGTTCAGTGTTGATTCCGAACTGGTGGTCGATCAGTATAGTCGGTTTTGTGGTCGTGGTCCTGCATAGGGATGTGTTTTCAAGATCCGTAGACGGACCCGGCCATGCCATCTTTTTTGTCCAGGTGCTCACGTAGATCGTGTGCTGACTTGTGTGTGGCATCATTGGCCGCTCTATCTCAGCCACGGGGTGGTCTATCCCGCAGATCGGCGGTATTGTTTTTCAGCGGAATGGGCATGATAGCCTCGTCGTCAAATTCGGGCAATAGCTTGTGTTTTGGATAACTCTTTGTTTGGCGATCACCGCCATAATTTTCCTCAGTGTCGAGCACTTTGTTCCATCTTTGGTTGAGTGTATCATGTGCGGCTTTAAGCCATTGCTTCTGGTTCTTTAAGCTCCTCGTGGTGGCAATAAGTCTCTTTTGGAGGTGCTCTTGTTCCAACTGTTTTTTCGGGATGATGCGTGTATCGTCATCCGGACTGTTCTCCTCTTCTGGGACAGGTTTATAAGCTTTGTCTTCGACATCATTGTGATCGGACAGTGGCCCTGGACTGTGTTCGCCGTCTCCTTGCTCATCCCGCTCCATTGCTGGATCTGCGGGGCCTTCGTCGTTTTCCGGGTCGTCAGGGGTGTTATTCTTTCTTGAGCCGGTATCGCTGTTTTTGCTATGGCAGGGTTTAGAGTGGCGTCGCTGACGTCAGCGCTTTGACTGCTTCTCGGGAGGATTATCCTCCGTTGCATCCTTTTGAACCTCGCCATTGTTTTCTCTGGTGTGTCCACCATGTATATGTCATACGATGAGGTGGCCGTCCAGCGCCCTATGGGCGGTGGTTCTTGTTCGTCTCCGGCATCGTCGTCCATACCGTTGGTGTCTTCGGAGTCGAAGTCAAGCATGTCGGTTAAGTCGTCGACAGTGGCTATTAAGCGGATGGTGGGTGGGCAATGAATTCCTTCGTCGTCCGCTTCCCACTCAAGCCGGACATAGTTCGGCCGGGAGTCTCCTAACAAGGAGAGAGACCTTAATGAGTTTAGCACGTCACCCAAGGGTGAGTATTGAAAGATGTCCGCGGAGCTGAACTCCAGGATCGGCGCCCACTTAGATCCGATGGGCGCGGATACGTGCGGTTCGGAGCCTATGGCCGGAGACGAGTCCAAGGATCCGATGACACAAACCTCATCAGAGGTGAAATATTTGTTTCGATCTATCGCCGTAGAGTGTGCGGCTTCCGTGGTGGGGTCCATCCTCCTGTCCTTGGATGGCACGATCTGGTCCGGATCTAAAGCCAGGGCAGCTTCAGGTGCGGTCTCTAGAACACCGACCGATGGCAAATCTAGGGCATGCTCATCGTGGATGTATAGTGCACCTGTCATGGGCTCGAATCCGTCGAAGATCAAGTCTCCGCGGATATCGGTCGTGTAGTTTAGGCTTCCAAACCTGACCTGATGGCCAGGGGCGTAGCTATCGATCTGCAACAGATGGCCGAACGAGTTGGCCCGCAGTGTGAAGCCGCCGAATATGAAGATCCATCCAGGGAGGAAAACTTCACCCTAGACTGCATCATTGTAGATAATTGAAGGATCCATCGACCCTTATGGTGTTGTCATAGTGGAACTCTCAATTAAAGCACCAATGTCGGTGTCAAAATCGGCGGATCTCGGGTAGGGGGTCCCGAACTGTGCGTCTAAGGCTAATGGTAACAGGAGGCGGGAGACACGATGTTTACCCAGGTTCGGGCCCTCTCGATGGAGGTAATACCCTACTTCTTGCTTGATTGATCTTGATGATATGAGTATTACAAGAGTTGATCTACCACGAGATCGTAAGGGCTAAACACTAGAAGTTAGCCTATGATTATGATCATTGTTGTCCTACGGACTAATCCCTCCGGTTTATATAGACACCAGAGGGGGCTAGGGTTACATAGAGTCGGTTACAGAGAAGGAATATACATATCCGAATCGCCAAGCTTGCCTTCCACGCAAAGGAGAGTCCCACCCGGACACGGGATGAAGTCTTCAATCTTGTATCTTCATAGTCCAATAGTCGGACATAAGCATATAGTCCGGCTGTCCGAGGACCCCCTAATCCAGGACTCCCTCAGCTACCACCAACTTTCTCTCGTGCATGCACACGCCATCCTCACCCTCCCCCTCCCTCAGCATTCTATCCATCACGCACATTCATTTCTTTCTTTAGGTCGTTCTCCCAGAGTCTCCACAACTCCTTTCCGACACACACCGATCGATAAACCTCTCCAGCGATGTCTGCCTACAACATACACACACACATTCAATCTCCTCCTTTATGTGTCCTTGCCTCATGCCTCTCATACGGTCCCACACACATGTAAACTCTCGCCCCTCTTTTCATCGATCTCACAACCGCACACTCCTCCCCCTATCTAGCTAGCAGCTGGGCCTCTCGCACCACCTCCTAGCTCCATTCTCTCTGTCTATCCCTCTCGCTGGGCCTTATTTGCCTCTAACAAATGGATGTACACCGATCGATCTCCCGATATACACATAGCTAGCTAGGTCCTTCTAACTCATTTTTTTCATGCGTCAATCGATCTACCTCATTAGTTATGTCTCTCCCTTCCTCCGACAAACAAAAATTGATCTACCGATCTAGTTAGGTTTGCTTACCAAACACATGGTTCCCCTTCATCATCCATGGATGTGTCCCGACAGATCTATCACACATAGGCACAAACAGAAACACATCCCCACTCTTCTTGATAATATTGCAGTTCCAACCTCAGTTTGTCTAGTAGGCCTCTCCCACCATCTTCGAGAAGCAACTCCATCAGCCATCTAGCACCCTCTCCCTCCCTCTCTCTCCTCCCTCTCTCTCTCTCTCTATCCCATCCTATTTCCCGTCCTTCAGTTATGTATGGATGTCGACCGATCTCCCTCAAGACATAGCTGGGTCTCTCCTTCTCAACACATATACGAGTCGTTCTACCTCTATAGTTAGGCCTATGCCTACCCCTCCCCCCACTCCCCTCCCCCCCACACACCGATACATCGAGCGCTCTAGTCATGTATCCTTGCCACACACAAACTTGACATGTTCCCCCTGACGTTCCAGTAGGCCAGTCGCCCTATATCTTTGACTTGCACACACACAATTTCAACGTCTCTCTTCATCGATCTCACACCCACCCACTTGATCATCTCTTCAACTCTATCGATATCTATGACCCCTCCCTCTCTTCTCGTAGATTGCCCAGCCCTCTATATATGATATGGATAGGCCTCCATTTCACACACACTGCATGCAAAATTTTGTTTGAGATGTCATCAACACATATTCCCACAAATACATTCACGAAATCACCCTCCCCCCAAAACAAAAAACACTCATGAATGCGGTTTGTATCTCTCACCCACACCCACGTAGGTGGGGGACATGCACGAAGAGAAGAGGTGCATGCACGGTGCACGTACTCCCGTCTCTTTCCCAACCACACCCGTGCGGGTACACGGTGGAGCTCATTTCTGTACAAAAAGGCAGCCCACGTGGTAATTTGGCATGTGTACTGAGGATCGTCTACCACGGGTGACAAATTGTGACTTGACGTGTTATGTTAAAAAAGAGGCAAACTATGTGGGGCCTACCTTAGAGGCAAGGCTCTATACACTGGAGTACTTTTGATGTGTCCCGTCAACTCGCAGAACAAGGAGAAGCTTGCTTAGTACGCCGTCTCCCCCGCCCACGGGCGTGGTGGCTCGCAGGATGAGGTGAAGCTTGCTTACTAGTAGTAGTACTACTGTACGCCTTACGCCCGCTCCCTCGCCCACGCACGCGGTGGCTCGTGGGACGAGGAGAAAATTTTACTACTCCCTCCGTTTACTCCTCGTGCCTACTACCTTGGTTAGAGAGATTATCATATTGTTTGGAATATATATGTCCTTTAGTAGATTTCAATATGAACTACTAGTACATACTCACTGATGTATATAGACGTATTTTAGAGTGTAGATTCACTCATTTTGCTCCGTATGTAGTCCATATTGAGGCCCTGTTTGGTTCATGAGTCCTAGGACTTTTTGTACTCCCAACTAAAAAGTCCCTACTCCTTGAAAATTCCCTCCCTGTTTGTTTTCAGGGACTAAAAAGTCCCTAGTCCCTCCCTAGAGGTTATTGAATGACCATGTTACCCCTAGTATACAGAAAAATAACAACCAAACAACACCATGGGGCGGCGGGGCAATGGGTGCAGGGAGGGGCATTGTTGGAAAAGTCCCAAAAAAGATACTCCTTGAGAGTCTTCTTCATTAAGTCCCAAAAAGCAAGTTCTAGTCCCTACTAGTCCCTACACGAAAAAGTCCCTGGAAACAAACACCCCCTGAAGCAGACGTAATGGTACGCACTCTCCCTCGCCCCTCGACCCTCGCCCACATGGTGGACGTGCAACAATTCATTCGGTCTCATATAGCCAGAACTGATATATACTGCAGTATCATTATTGCTCGACAACCCGAAGAGGTGAAGAGCCAATCGCAAGGTTAATATTTTGGAGATGCCAAGCGCAAGGTTATAGGAGAACGAGTAGTAGGTGCCGCGTCATTTATAAATAAAGTTTTTTTCTTCAGTGGCTTGTACGGAATATGATAGGTTCATATGGAGAGAAAAGGAAACCGCTCCACTATCTACATAGTCACGATGGGCCAGCCTACATGGTTGCTTGCTGGGGTTGCTCTCTTCACACTCTCTCGCACAGAACGAGTGTGGCCACATCTCTAACATCCCGGCGGATCATGTCTGCCGGGGGAAGGGGTGGATGCTTAGTGTAGATGCGGTCGTCGTCGCCGATGGCGAAAACCCACTGTCGGTGTCAAAACCGGCGGATCTCGGGTTGGGGGTCCCGAACTGTGCGTCTAGGCGGATGGTAACAGGAGACAAGGGACACGATGTTTTACCCAGGTTCGGGGCCTCTTGATGGAGGTAAAACCCTATGTCCTGCTTGATTGATATTGATGATGTGGGTATTACAAGAGTAGATCTACCACGAGATCAAGGAGGCTAAACCCTAGAAGCTAGCCTATGGTATGATTGTTGTTCGTCCTACGGACTAAAGCCATCCGGTTTATATAGACACCGGAGAGGGCTAGGGTTACACAGAGTCGGTTACAATGGTAGGAGATCTACATATCCGTATCGCCAAGCTTGCCTTCCACGCCAAGGAAAGTCCCATCCGGACACGGGACGAAGTCTTCAATCTTGTATCTTCATAGTCTTGGAGTCAGCTCGATGATGATAGTTCGGCTATCCGGACACCCCCTAGTCCAGGACTCCCTCAGTAGCCCCTGAACCAGGCTTCAATGACGATGAGTCCGGCACGCATGTTGTCTTCGGCATTGCAAGGCGGGTTCCTTCTCCGAATAATTTATAGAAGATTGTGAACACCAGGATAGTGTTCGGTTGTGCAAAATAAATTCCACATACCACCGTAGAGAGAATAATATTTACACAAGTTCAATCTGCTGATGTATTTCGCGGCGTGATGTCACCCCACAACCAAGCCTTTACTCGAATCGTTTTTATTATACCGCCTACGTGCGTTTAGCGAGGCGATTTCCTTGGCACGTCTTGTCGAAGCAGAGATCGTGTTCCCCTTATTTCGGGATTCTCATCAATACGGACGTGGGTAACCCAACCGCGCCCGTTGCCACGCCCCCTCTATCGAAGGCAGGTTCCAAACGGTCCCGGGGACGGCTCTTGGTATTCTCCCTCTTTATAATGAGACCAAGGCTCGTTCTTTTTTCTTCAATCTTCAATCAAATCTGCCCCTCGCCCCGAGTTCCAACACCCAGGGCTCCAGATTCGGGTACTTTCGACCTTTGACAATGTCCGACTCCGACCTACGAGGCCGGTGGATGCCCTCCTCCATCACGGAGGAGGACGTGCTAAAGCTGAGAGACGCCAGGTACTTATCCTATGAGATTTTGCATAGGTTGCCTGCCCGAGGGCAAGTTATTCCTACTCCCGAGCCCGGCGAGAGCGTCGTGTTCGTGTCTCACCTCCGTCGGGGTTTAGGCTTCCCGATGGATCCCTTCGTGAGGGGGCTCATGTTTTACTATGGGCTGGAATTCCATGACTTGGCTCCAGAGTCCATCCTCCACATCTCATCATTCATTATCGTCTGCGAAGCCTTCCTCCGCACTACCCCTCACTTCGGCTTGTGGCTCAAAACCTTCAACGTGGAGCCGAAGATGATTGAGGGGCGTCAGGCAGAGTGCGGCAGGGCGGTTATAAGCAAGAGGGCCGATGCTCCATGGCCCGAGGGCTCTTTTCAGGAGGAGCTCGGCTCATGGCAACAGGAGTGGTTTTATATCACCGCTCCTAGGGGCAGCAGGCAGAGGCCGCCGCCCGTCTTTCGCCCAGGCCCTCAACAACGGCTGACATCATGGGTCAACAAGGGGCTTGACTCAGGGCCGTCTAAAGACGTACCCTTGTTGCAGGACCGGATTCGAGGCCTCCAAGAAAGGGAGATCAATCTGGTCGTAGTGGCACAGGTTATGCTGATTCGGTGCCTTCTGCCCTGCAAACGCCGCCCCCTCCGCCTGTGGGAATTTAATCCGAAGGGGCCACGAGCTCTCCAACACTTCATGGGTTTAACACCTGTGGAGATGTTCAAACTGTTCTTCGGATCGCAAGAGATGCGTCCGGGCTTGACCGAGGACGCTGGCCTAAGCTGCAATCGCCCGGATACTCAAGTAAGTAGCCCTCTGTCCGGACATACTGTCCATTTATTTATCATGGGTTTTGCCTTTTAACCAGGTATCCCTCGGATAGGAGTGGATAGCGCAAGCAAAACTGATACGGTGTCCGGCCCCCCTCCCTGAGACCACGCCGGATCCCGTGTTAATCAAAATGTTGGAGGTTGCACCTTCGGAGGAGGCGAAGGGGGGCACAGGGAAACTACCACCTCTGCCAAGGAGGCTTTCAGTAAGGGGGGAATCAAGAATCCCTCCTTCCAGAGGGAGAAGAGGACCGCTTTCGAAGACCCGGAGGCCAAGGCCTCAAAGCGGGGAAAGAAATCCGCACCGGAAGGTCCTGTGCAGGGGAGAGCCCCGGCCGCACAGTCGCCCCAGAGGAATCAGCCCTCTAGTGAGCCGTAAGTAAAAAGGGGGAATTTTGTAATAGGGGACACCCCTACTTTATTTCTAAGGGTAACCGAAGTTTTCACCTTGTAGTTCGGATCTCAGCCCATGTCAGTAGAGCTCATCTTCGGGGGACCTTCGTCCGGAGATGATGGAGAGCGAGACGCCTCCATCTGCCGCCCCGTCGGGTGGGGCGGACGACCCTGAGGTGTCGTCACGGAGGGTCTCCCCGAGTCCGACGGGGCCGGGGAGTTCGGCACCCACTGGAGTACGGCCGGTGGAGCTGCAGGATTTGCTCAAGAGGGCGTCTATCTCAGAAGATCACCGCACATTAATGAGTATGGTGATTGAAAGGATCTCATCCACCGAGAGCGGGTTGTATGAGGCCGTCGGAAGTTTGCTGACGGGGTTTGAGGTACGCAAAAAATGACATACCTTTTGACAGTTTTGCACATGGAGTGCACCCTGTATAGATAGTAGCCCTTGAGACTTGTTATGCTGTCGAAAGCGACAGCGTGCCGAGGATCATAATCTCAGTTCTAGGATGTCGCCTTTCCTATGCAGGTGGCGGAACGTTCGGTGGCTAGCCAGACTGATGGAATTGCCGAGCTGAAGCGGCAACTCGACGTTGCGGATGCAGACATCGCGCTAGTCAATAAACGACTTAACGAGTCACAAGGTAGGTGGTTGCTCCGCGGTCACTTAGTAAGGGAGCTGATGCCCATTCCTTACAATTTGTATGCTTGATGCAGATGGTGCCGCTGCTGTGGAAGACCTTCGAGCAGAGCTTGCTCGAGCCAAGGAGCAAGCCAGGAAAAGTGAGGTGGCTGCCTTGAAGGCAGCGGAAGAGCTAAAAGCCAAAAAGTCTGCTTATTGCTGAAGCAGGGAGGAGATGGCCGGAATGGCCATGAAATTAAAAGATGCTACCGACCGCTATGAGGTTCTTTAAAGAGAACGCCGAGCGGAGCAAGAGGACATGAAGAAGGCCGCCGCCAAGGCCAAGGATGCCCGTAGTGCGATGCGGGCTAGGAAGGAGGAACTGTGTCAGGCCGAAGATATTGCGGCTGGAAAGCCCTTTCTACTGCGTAGGAAGTTCACGGATCCAAAGTATGCTCAGTTGGGCCAATTGTGTGGTGCGGAGGATCCTTATCTGGATTTGGCGGCGAGTGCGGCGGACGCGGTCGGGCACTTCCGAAGCCAGAAGGATCACGAAATGGAAGAGCTTTTTTGGTCTCAATTCCATAGTCCGGAGCATCCACTTCCATTGACTGACCGGCGGGCTGAGTGGGATGAGTTGAAGAGATTGTCTGGACTTGTCATGACAGGTGTGGTCGCTCATCTGTGGCCGGAAAGGCCCAAGCCTGAGAGTTATTTTGGCTTGTTGCAGTGATTCCTTGGGGCGGTGCCGCATATCGAGGCGATGAAGCGGTCGGCATGCATAGAAGGTGCACGGATGGCTCTCGCCCGTGTTAAGACATACTAGGCGGAGATGGATGCCACTGCTGTTGCATCCCGGCATTCGGACAAAGGCCGATTACCCGCCGAGCACTATTTTGAGGAAGTCCTGCAGGGCGCTCGTTTAATAGAGTCGCAGTGCTCGAAAGATGTTATGTTCAAATGACGTGTATGATTTGTGAGATCATGTTTATAATGCAATAGCTTTTTATACTTGTGCGTTCAAGTATTGAACTATCTCCTGTGCGGCCGTGTATGTATAACCTGAAAGATGGCAGTCTTTGTCTTCAGCCCCCACGCACATGGTGCGGGGGTGTTTGCTAAAAGAAAAGCGCTTTTTCACACTTAATCCAATGTCTTGGTCCTTTGAAGGAGGTGATAGCGTAGCAAACTAGGCAACCAGACTATAATGCTTTATCACTTTCACTTAGCCATAGGAGCTCGAAGGTGGGGCTACTATATAGCCCCTAGAGGCACCGCGCTTCTCCAAACTCGGGGCGCGTATGTGCCTGACCGGGAAGCGGTCCTTCGTCAAAGTGGAGGAATTCTAAACAATCCAGTAGTCCATCGAGTGGTTGACCAGTCTCTCGCTATATCATGACACTCAGTTGTCGGCTTTCTCTACTGAGGTGCTCGGGCGGCCGAACCGGGGCACAATCGCAGTAGTTCTCCTGGTGCCGTGTTAGCCGATGGTGCGGAACATAAGGCAGCAAAACACAGGAGCCAGGCAAACCCAACATTTGACCAAAGACATGATTCGGAGCTGATGCATATAAGGCCTAACTCGAGACGCCGAACACTCCCTGAGGTGTTCGGTCTTTATGATACCGGGCATAACAATGCCCTAAGCCCCTAATGTCCAGGTACGGGCGGGAACTTCTGACGCGGCCGATGCCAAAATGCCAGCTTCCTCCTCGGTTATGGTAAGAAACCGGGGGATGTGTATCAACAAGAGACAGTAAGAAAGGTTTACACAGGGTCTTAATCTGAAAAGAATCCTTGTAACGGGTCCCTGCTGCACGTCTGCGCCTGTGTCTCCGTTGTGCTATATCCTGGACGGGTGTAGCACGTGCTTCATCTATAAAGGAGAAGAACTTAGTTTGGAAAAGTATCGTGCAAAAGGTGTAGTTAAAATAAAGTATGATGAATTTGAGCTTTATTGGCTCTCATTGTTTATACGTGCAGCCCCTTGTAAAGGGGTATGTGGCGGTGAAGCCCCTTGTTTATTTATGCCGGACTCGCCTAACCGTGTCCATGGTCTGAATGACCTGTTTTAGGGCTTTGACCAGCAAGGTCGGATTAGTGTGCGGCTGTCAAAGCAGTCTCACGTTTTCCGTGGTCGAGGAACACTCAGATTTACCCTTTGCTGAGATTATGCCGTATGGACCAGGCATTATAAGTGTAAGATACGCGTAATGCGGTATTGCGTTAAAGTGGGCGAATGCTTCACGTCCTAGTAGTGCTTGATAGCTACTTTTGAATGGGGCAATATGGAAAATGAGCTTTTCGCGACGGACGTTGTCGGATGAACCGAACACGACCTCTAGTAGTACAGAGCCTGTACATTTGGCGTAAAGGCCAGGCGTCACTCCTTTGAAGGAAGTGCTGCTATGGTGAATTTCGGTAGGGTCTATCCCCATTCTGCGGACGGTGTCCTAGTATAGCAGGTGCCGCACTATGTTTCTGTGTTATCACATGAAGTGAGTTCACTCTTTTGACTTCTAGTGGGAAAGTCTTCTGTTTTCCGGTGTGCTGCTTGTGGGGTTCGTTGTCTTCGCTTGGTGTGTCGGACCCCTTGCGTTCGGTGTTAAGTCGGCCGAACTGCTTGAAGACCCAACAATCTCTGTGGGTATGGTTTGCACGCTTCCCGGGGGTACTATGTATTTGACATATCCTATCCAAAATTTTGTTTAGATTGGATAGCTCATCACTGTTGTCCTTGAGGGGCAGTGTTTTATTATTCGGCCGAGAGCTTTTGAATCCGGCGTTGACCGCCGTGCTATTTGGGCCATTTTCCTTATTCCGGCGCTGATCTTTTCTGTGTCGTGATTTCCCATTTCCATCCCTGACTTCGGATGTACTCGGGTCACTGGTGCTGCATCTAGCCAGCCAGCTGTCTTCCCCCTCGCAAAAGCGGGTCATGAGGCTTGTGAGTGCGGCCATTGTTCTTGGTTTTTCCTGGCCGAGGTGTCTGGCGAGCCATTCGTCTCGGACGTTGTGCTTAAAGGCTGCTAAGGCTTCGACATCCGGAAAGTCAACTATTTGGTTCTTTTCGGTGAGGAACCTGTTCCAGAATTTTCTTGCTGACTCTCCGGGCTGTTGAGTTATGTGACTTAAATCGTCTGCATCCGGAGGGCGGACATAAGTCCCCTGAAAATTTGCTCGAAACGCATCCTCGAGCTCTTCCCAACTTCTAATGGTATTTTCTGGGAGGCTTTTGAGCCAATGCCGAGCTGGCCCTTTGAGCTTGAGGGGTAGGTATTTTATGGCATGGAGATCGTCTCCTCTGGCCATATGTATGTGTAGGATATAATCCTCAAAAAAGACTCCGGGGTCTGTTGTTCCGTCATATGCCTCTATGTTGACCGGTTTGAATCCCGCTGGAAATTCATGGTCCAGTATCTCATCGGTGAAACATAGTGGGTGTGCGGCGCCCCTGTATTTAGGTGTGCCGTTGTCTTCAAACACTCGGCGGGTTGTATTGCTCCCTAGAGTCTTCTTTTTTGGCCCATAGATACCTAACCGGGCCATCTTTTTTGCGAGGATCTTTATGTGGATCGTATGCCGGCTTGTGTGCGGCGCCCCTTGCCGCTCTTAACCTGTCATCTGGTCATCTATCCGGCCAGGCGGCGTCTTTGTTTGTTGACTGTGGGGGCTCTACGGCCTCCTCATCAAATTCGGGCAACAACTTGCGCTTCGGGTAGCTCTTCGCCTGTTGACTATTGCCGTATTTATCTGCGGTATTGAGTACTTTGCTCCATCTCATTCTGAGTGTGTCCTCCGCTGTTTTGAGCTTCTGCTTTTGCTTCTTTAGATTTCTTGCAGTGGCGATGAACCTTTTATGAAGGTTCTTATGCTCCGGTAGTTTGTCGGGCGTGAGATCACCTTTTTCACTGGGGATGGGTTTCTTGCCCAATCCATCCTGTTCGGATGGTTGCTTGGTGGCATGTTCATCGTCCATTGCTTCACCCTGCTCTAAGGCTGGGTCAGTATGGGTACCGTTGTTATCGAGGCGGGACTTTGGGCGGCGCTTGCGTCGCCGTTTTGGTTGTTTGTTAGGGGAGTTGTCCTTCGCCACGTCCCGTTGTTCCTCGTCGTCGCTTCCTTTTGGTGTATCCACCATGTATATGTCATATGATGAGGTGGCTTTCCAGTGCCCAGTAGGCGCTGGTTCTTGGTCGTCTCCGGCATCGTCGTCCATACCGTCGATGTCTTCGGAGTCGGAGTCTAGCATGTCGGTTAGATCGTCGACAGTGGCTACCAAGTGGGTGGTGGGTGGGCTTTGAATTTCTTCGTCGTCCGTATCCCAACCGTCCTGACCGCAGTCCGGCCAGGGCTCTCCTGATAACGAGAGATACTTTAGCGAACTCAAGATGTCGCCAAAAGGTGAGTGTTGAAAGATGTCCGTAGCGGTGAACTCCATGATCGGCGCCCAATCGGATTTGATTGGAGGGGGCGCGGGAGGTTCGTAGTCCGGCGAGGATTTCGGCACCTCGGAGTCACGAGCTTCATGAGGGACTAGGTCAGTGTTCGGTTCTATCGCCGTAGAGGTTGTAGCCCCCGAGGCGGTGTCTAGCCACCCGTCCTCGATATGCGCAGCCGGCTCCGAATTGAAGATCGGAGCGGACTCGTGTGTGGCCTCTAGGTTACTGTCCGGCTGCAGAGCTAAGTCATGCCCGTCGTGACAGTGCGGCGCGCTCGGCTGTGGCTCGAATCCATCGAAGATCAAGTCCCCGCGGATGTCAGCCGTGAAGTTCAAACTTCCAAATCTGACCTGACGACCAGGGGCGTAGCTTTCGATCTGCTCCAGATGGCCAAGCGAATTGGCCAGCAGTGCAAAGCCGCCGAATACGAAGATCTGTCCGGGGAGGAAGGTCTCACCCTGGACTGTGTCGTTGTTGATGATCGAAGAAGCCATCGAGCCTATCAGTGACGACACAGAGGAACTCTCAATGAAAGCACCAATGTCGGTGTCAAAACCGGCGGATCTCGGGTAGGGGGGTCCCGAACTGTGCGTCTAGGCGGATGGTAACAGGAGACAAGGGACACGATGTTTTTCCCAGGTTCGGGCCCTCTTGATGGAGGTAAAACCCTACGTCCTGCTTGATTGATATTGACGATGTGGGTATTACAAGAGTAGATCTACCACGAGATCAAGGAGGCTAAACCCTAGAAGCTAGCCTATGGTATGATTGTTGTTCATCCTACGGACTAAAGCCATCCAGTTTATATAGACACCGGAGAGGGCTAGGGTTACACAGAGTCGGTTACAATGGTAGGAGATCTACATATCCGTATCGCCAAGCTTGCCTTCCACGCCAAGGAAAGTCCCATCCGGACACGAGACGAAGCCTTCAATCTTGTATCTTCATAGTCTTGGAGTCCGGCCGATGATGATAGTTCGGCTATCCGGACACCCCCTAGTCCAGGACTCCCTCACCCACTGTCGGCATGTCCCGATCAGGGGTCCCCGCCGTTCTCTCTCACAAAGCCGGTGAGGTTGCCTTCGTCCCTTGCTCATTGCCGTGACGTGGGTACTTGCCGCCTCCCGCTGCCCTCCTCAAGGTTCAGCTATGTCCCGACATCCCTTAGGTACAACTCCCTTTACAACTGGCTTGCACCACTGCTCCAGCTGCCCACATCACTCCATGTGGATATTTCTCTACTTCTTTGCCCCACACAAACCTCTACTGGCTTCTACGTACTGTATTTGTGATGAGTTCATGTCTCATCAACTAGTCCCAGTAATCTTATTCTAATCACGCTTCTTCAATTTCTTTGCCACAAGGATGCACATCTCGATTTTGGTGAAACTGCACAAAATGATCCGATGGTCAAAAGGTTGCAAACTTCATTTTTAGGAAGCTCGAACGTTGCCAACAAATTGAAGCCTGGTTAGGGTTTATGGTTCAAGGGCTAGGGACTGCATGGATCATTTTTTCTTTATTAGTAGTACAACTTTGTACTAAAGTTTGCATAAAGTTGAGACACTTATTTTGGAACGGAGGGAGTACATATTTTCTATGATATGTCAATCATTGAGATGCAATAGCATGCATGTTAGTCTCCTTTGTATTTGATGAAATGTTGCAATGGGCAACCTTGGACGCAATATACATGTAACAGAAGATGGAAACTTCATAGCATTGTACAAATTTATCTCGCTGATAAATTATACGTACTATACTAGTACTTCCTCCGTTCCCAAATATAAAGTCTTTGTAGAGATTTTACCATGAACCACATACGGATGTATATAGATGCATTTTAAGTGTAGATTTATTTTGAATGCAGATTTTTAAGTGTAGATTCATTCATTTTGTTCTGTATGTAGTCCACCTAGTGGAATCTCTACAAAGACTTATATTTAGGAACGGATAGAGTACTATGTAAAGAGTTAGGTGTCGCACGGTGTCCAGAAAATATGGTGATAGTGTGAGGTGGGCCATGTAATCACTGAGCATGCATGTTTTCACTGCTCTTGCACTCCTCTGCTGTAAGAATGGAGAAAATTGTAATCTAGTAGTACCTCATTTCGCAAAAAGCGTGGGACATCCAGCAGTCCTACTACATCAGTAATAATGACCAACGAGCCGTCAAATCACATAGACCCAGCAGTAAGTTGGACGGACGAAGCAACCATCACTCTTGAATCCGCTTCTCCCTTCAACGCAGGCGCTAGTGAGAGGTCGCGTCCGCTCTGCTCGGGGATGAATGTGGCACCGATTCTTTGGAGCGGTGCTGACCGTTTCGGGCGGGAAGCGTGCGCGGGTGATGGAGTTGCTTTGGGTGGGCTAGGCTGGTTAGGAGAGGGCGTGGCAGCTGTCCACCTGTCCCTACCGGATGCCTGGAAACGAGAGGATGCACTGACTCTCACGGCTAAAATCGTACACTACACACCATCTCTCTGTAGGAGTAGGTCAATCTATCGCTCTCTCTAACACACACATGCTGTTAAACACACACATACGCACACACACAGAGATGCACACGCACACACAGGTTCATAGAATAGGAAAATCATGCGAGTGCGAAGCCACAAGAAGTGAGATACAAATGGAGTATGTACAAGAAGAGAAGAGGTGACGAATATTCGATCAAACCTGGACTGAGGAGTAGTACACCCTCCGTCTAGGTGTTAAGTCATCTTAGGAAATCAGATATTCCCAAAATGTTTAGGTGTCGTCCATTAACTTCGCATCTCAATCCCTTCCTGGCCTCGTTGCTAGCAAGTGTTGTTACTTAGGGAGCGTTTGGATTCTTAGCAAGAATAGCTTATAGCATAACCGGGCAAGGTTAGGCATTTGGAACTGTTAAAATATGTTAGTTTTTTGGGGCCAGCTAGCTTGGATGGGCTAGAAAAACCTTGCTAGCTCAGGAGAACCAGATCGGCTATCTTCCGACGACCAACTTCGCGTAGTAGTAACATATTCTTGTTACTACTCCCTCCGTCTAGGTGAGTAAGTCATATTAGGTTGTGCACCGTGACCAAGGAGGAGGGGAAAACGAGAGACATTAATGTTTATTTGCTAATTAATAACATTGCATGCAATGAACTAACCACTGCATGTCGTGTTTGGTAGTAGTCTCAAGTCATTAAAAGCATGCACACCCCTCGTCTCTTATTGGTTGATATGTGAAGAAACAAGAAACAAGGTAGAAGTTAATGCACCGTGCCTAAGTGTTTTGGGATTATTTGGTTTTCGTAAGATGACTTACACACCTAGACGAAGGGAGTAGTCCAAGTTACTCACAACTATGACCTGCCTAAGCAATGTAACCAAACACTCCTTACTCTGCCTTGTTATCTCCCTCGAAAACCCAATGCATGGAGAGCAACTACGCGTTGATCAGTCAAGAAATCAAAGTAGGCTTGCATGCGAGTTAATACGTGGCCCTACATGGTAGCTAAAACGGCATCTCTTAGTTGTTTGGATTAATTGTTGCGTTTAGAGACAAAAATCAGGGCTTTGATTGGAGGAATGACCGCTCAAGTTTCTCCTTCTCCTCCAATCTGCTTGCACCTTGGTCCCACTGCACCTTCTAACGTGACTTATTACACCTAGACGGAGGGAGTAGTATGAGATACGGTGGCACACTGACTTAGGTCGAATACAAGTGCCCAAAATCATGTGCATGTTATAATAAGGATTCACTTAAAATAGTACGTGAGCGAACAGATGGATCAATTGGACAGTGTTCCTGAGCAGTAGCGAGATGTGTGAGGAAAGATACACCGCTGGCGCTTATAATTTTTCTTATAAATTTGTTTGTTTCACCTTGTGACTGGTGGGACCCAACGTACTACATGGAGAGAGGTAAGGTGACTAAAGGTTGCATTATTTCTGCACCACTGTGGATAGTCTTACCACCAAAGCCACATGACACGATTATGATTTAAATCCCAATGACTCCCACACAAAAAAACACGGCATGCTTGTCACACGAATGCAGGAATGTATAAAATGTTATTTTCCTCTCGTTGAACATAACAGGAGGGTTGTGTAGCTGGTTAGCCTGTTTGCTCATCAAACTTGAGGTCTCGGGTTCGATAACTACACTTGAGCATAATTCGTGCCAGGAGGATTCTTTGACTGGTCAAAATGGATGGATACGGAGCTATACGATGATCTCGTAGTGATCGTATAATCACCTCATCACGTATAAGCTGCAGCCTCGGCGCTTGTTTTCTAGGGTTTGCACTCTTCACACTCTCTCTCCATATATATATATATATATATATATATATATATATATATAGGGTGGGTCTATTATGAGAACACCCCTTAAGACCTTATTATGCACACTAAAACGCTTATTCTGCACACACCCAAACAAACACAAAAAAGAAACCCACCACTCCTCCCATGACCCCCCGACCCACCAATCTTCAACCTCCACCCTCAACCAGAGCAGGCGCCCCATCCTGCCACCACCCTCCCCGCCGCTC